>NC_142540.1:13967500-14567500 GCF_056151865.1 Erythranthe guttata
ATTTTCTTTGATGTTTTGTTCGAGTTTTTGTGTCTTAAAATGTTGTTGTGTTGGTCCGGAATATTGTTTGCAATTAAGTGTTTTGTTCTTTTCCGAAAATATTTTGGTGGATATGTGATAGTATGAACGTCTTTATTTGCGATTTTGTTCGGGTTTGCGTTATTATGTTTTTTCACAAAATATAAATGGAGATGCGATAGTACCAAAACAATTACAACAACGTCTAGGCAGTTCTTGGCTGTGTTACTCCTTTTCTTTGTGTTCTTTAAGAAAATAGAAAAAAATGTGGTTACGTCATATTAGGGACATCTTTCCGTTGTTGGTTTGTTTGTTCGGGTTTCAGATTTTTTGTTGTCAAGTGTTTTGTTTTTCACCACTTCCTGTACCCAAAAAGGCGTGCATTTTTTCATTTTATGTTAAGGTATTTTATGAACTAAAATCGAGTTATTACACTTTCATTTATGTTATATAGGCAAAACATTAGTGTTATTTATGAAAGAACGTATTATTTACTGTAAAACAGGTAAAATATTTTATTTCTTGACAGATGTTGCAACTACCTGAAGGGTTTAACTTATAGATCATGGAGGAATACTACCCATGAATTGGAGCATTTGTTATGTTGTTCATATGGTATGTAATAGAATCATCTTTTGTTTTGGCTTATGCAATTAGAATTGATAATAATGAGTATGCCTCCTTTCTTTCTATATTTTCTATTATTTTTTTGTAAAAGAAGTTCATCCATGATTGATTCATGACATGATTAATCAATATATTTTGTTTAGATTATCATACATAGTTATTTTCAAATTTATTTATTAGATATTTGTGCACATGCAATTATATTTGATGTGGATTATTTGTATAGCACAATACAACAGAATAACAGTTTGGTTTTATTTTTTCTGGGAAATTACAGTTTCTATATTATAAACATTTTTAACAACTCTTATACGAATCCATGGCCTCTGTTAGAATCTAATTGGATTCTAATAAACAAGGGATGAGTAAAGACTTGTGCAACAAGTCCTTATGTACCGTGAAACACAAAAGAGAAGTCTCCTTGTTTACTCTAATTCTTTAATTTGTCATTAATTGTTTCTTTTATATAGGAAACTATCTTATTAATTAAAAAGATTTATTCTTAACTTAATGACTTGTGTAGAAGTCTTGTGAAAGAAGAATTCCTTCTTGCCATATATTACACACATACGTGTGATTTGTGAAAGAGAAAGATATTTCTTTTATATATTGATATTTTTCTTGTTTGTCATTAATTAAGAATTATTTATTATAAGGAGTCTTCTATTAGGAATAAAAGTCAAGAATTCATCTTACGTATTCTCATCTATTTTCATTAATTAGTATTTTGTTAATTGTGGAAATTAGATTAGATAAGGAATAAATATTTAATTTTCTATATTATGAAATTCCTTTTCCTTCTTAACCATGACTCTTTAACCTAATTATTTTTCTTGTACAGGAAGATTCAATCACATATAAAAGGGAAGACATTCAACGTGATTGAGTGCGGCTTTTTGGAGAGAAAGATTTTCTCTTTTCTGTGTCGCTCTTCCAGCGTCCTTTTTATCGAGAGAAAAATTCACAGAGAAAATATTATTTGCTCTCATTTTTATTGCTCCATCGTGATACGTGATTTTCATAGAAAATATACCGGCTTCAAGGCTTTGTGTTGAAGACACCAAGATTCAAGGAGTATCACAAGTTTGCTTCTTCTATACAAAAAGAAGATCGGTTCTTCGGGAGAGGGGCTTAAACAGATCTCGGGAGGAGATCGATCCGCCGACTGAGGGATTCAACGTTGAAGGGAGTTCAACCGTGCGGAGCAAGGGACGTGCTGCAAATTGAAGATTTATAATTCAGCGTAGTATACAAGAACGGCGTCGACAAAGAGGGAGTCTTTGTATTTCGATTAAGTCCTATTATTGTATTCGTAAAACTAAAAATTAGTAAATTTTATTTGCAGGTCCCCGTGGATGTAGGGTACAATTGTATCCGAACCACATTAAAATTTGTGTCTCGTTTATTTCTGTTTTTACGAACTGCTTCACGAACTGTTGCAACACTTCACGCAACAGTAACGAAAAACTGAATCTGACACAAACAATTTATATCTGCACGAAATAAATTCTAACAATTGGCATCAAGAGCCTGTCACTAGATACACTTAGTGAGATTTTGGGATTTAATTTTTTAATTTGTTTTGTGCAGATATGCTTCATCGTGAAGGAGCGTCTACAGTACGACCACCTCTCTTGGATGGATCAAACTACTCTTACTGGAAATCGAAGATGAAGATGTTCATCAAGTCCGTTGATGAACGAGCTTGGCGTGCTATCGTGACTGGTTGGACCCCGCCCATGGCTAAAGGAACGGATGGTACGCAAACGGTAAAACCAGAAGAAGCATGGACTAATGAAGAGATATTACTTGCCAATTACAACTCAAGGGCGATAAACTCAATTTTCAATGGCGTTGGTGACAATCAGTTCAAACTGATAGCATCGTGTGAATCAGCAAAAAAGGCATGGGAGATCCTACAAGTGACGTATGAAGGCACATCAACTGTTAAAACATCTAAGTTGCAGATGCTAGCCACGAGATTTGAGAGTCTTCATATGGAGGAGGACGAGACGATAGCTGATTTCCACGCTAAGCTGTGTGATATTTCAAATGAATCGTATGCACTAGGTGAACAATACTCGGAAACAAAGTTGGTAAGAAAGGCACTACGTTCATTACCAGAAAGATTCGCTTATAGAGTTGCAGCAATCGAAGAAGTGAGAGATATCAATACGCTAAAGCTAGATGAACTCATGGGTAAACTGCAAGCCCAAGAAATGAATTTTAGAGCAAATATTCGAGAAAAGAAAAAGGTGAAGAATGTGGCATTCCAAGCTGAAGCTTCCCATGGCATCTCACAAGGCCAAACATTTCATGAGTGTGACATTGATGTTGAAGAATCCTTAGCAATTATGTCAAATAACCTCGAAAGCCTGCGTCAAAAAATTGAAAATAGAGAAAATTCCTCTCAATCAGGTAAGTCTGTTAACCCTAACAAATTTCAAAAGTTTTCTAATAATGGTTATTTTGGTGATGCAAAGTCTAGGAGAAAGCAATGTCGAGAGTGTGGGGGTTTTGGACATATTCAGGCCGAGTGTGCGAACACTTTGAAGAAAAACAAGATGTCACTCACCACTGTTTGGAGTGATAAAGAGGACAGTGATGAGGATGAGAACAACAAAGGAGATCAAACCACTAACTTTATGGCATTCAGTGGTACAACTTCGATGAGCAGAACCGAGGGAACTGTTGCAACAGTCTGTCCGACAGATTTCAGGTATGATGAATTATCTTTAAATAAGGACAATAGTCTGACTTCACCATTTAATTTTGCAGGTGAATCTGAGAGCAGTAGTGATGATGAAGAGCCAACCCTCGAAGAGGTGAAAGATGTATATGAAAAAATGTACCGGAAGTGGCTTGAAGTATCTGAGGTAAATAAGCGCCTTGAAAAGGATAAACATGTTCTCATAGAGGAAAATAAAGTGTTGAAGGTAAGAATTTCTACTCTTGAACAAAATGTTATTTCTTCTAGTAGAGAAATAGATAGCTTGAAGGCTAAATTTGCTCAAACCCAAGATGTTATTTCTAAGTTTAATACTGGTAGAGTAACCTTGAATGAAATTTTGAACAAAAATCAGCCGAACTACTGTCGTATAGGTATAGGGGGTAATCAGCTATCTAATGATGCATTGAAACAGAAAGAAGATTCAAAAAGAAAAATCAATTTTGTTAAACAATCCATTGTTTCACAAACTGTTGCGACAGTTGCATCAACACAGTCATCTCAAAGAAAACGTTTTGTCCCTACCTGTCATTTTTGTCATGTTCCTGGTCATATACGACCCAGGTGTTTTAAGTACTTGAAAATGGTTAAAAGAATAATGGCCCGCTCACCACTTTCCGCTAAAATTGATCACACTTATGTGTCGTCTCAAAAACCCAAGATAAAGGTTGATTTCGTGAATAAATCTCAACAAAAAATCTGGGTAAAGAAGTCTGATCTTAATTGTTTATCTGCCATTACTTCTTTAAACTCATGTGATGATAGTACTAACTGTTCCAACAGTTCTGGTGAAAAAGCTAGTTTGGGGAATAAAAAACTTGGTAATCTGAATTGTGATAATTTGTATGCGAAAAATAAGTTTATGAATCCAATTCAGCATTCGAGAACTAAGCTTACTGATATTTGTCATCTTTTCATAAGGGGCTTGGTCGAAAAGGGGGTTGTCTCAATTGATTATGCTGCAACGGAGAATGAATTAACTGATGCTTTTGCAAAAACCCTTGATGCACAGAAATTTGATTCCTTGCGAAAATCGCTGGGAATTTATGTTGTTTAATCTGATGCAGTTGCATGAACTGTTGCAACAGTCTGTGTGTCCAGACTTGCAACTTTTAGTGGTAGGACACTTCATATGTTTTTGCATCTCATATAGGACCTGCATTAAGCATACTGCATATGATTGAGACAAATGTGAATTTGATACTTCGTGTATTTCTAAATTTTGTGGGGGTAGAACTTCACCAATTCCCAAAATGATTACTTAAAAGGCTCCAACTTATTTATTTCTCTGAATAGTCTTGTCATGGTTGGATGTTTTTATAGGGAAAATCTGCATCTTTTAATGAGTGAAAGCTACTCTTGAACTACTGTCACTAATATATATATATATATATATATATATATATATATATATATATCTACAACCATTTGGTCAGTTAATAGTTCGAAGCCTTTTTTGAGTCGAGCCAGTAAATCACGTGGCCGAAAGCTCGCTACAAGGCTCAATTAGAAAGCCCAGGGGACTACACATTGCACGGCCAATATAAATTATAATATATATGGTCAGTGAATAGTTCGAAGCCTAGTTGAGTCGAGCCAGTAAACCACTTGACCGAACACTTACTACAAAGCTCAATTAGAAAGCCCAGGGGACTACACATTGCACGACCACCATAATCTCGTTCCTTTTATTTGCTCTGTTTTTCATGAGAAAAAGCTACCATTAGACGTGTGTGTACGCTATCTAATAAGAGCATCTTTGTGTTTGACTTGGGATTATTAAGTTTGTTGGTTGCATTGGCAGTCGGATTTTTGGGGATTGCGCTTATCGTGAATGTGAAGATAAATCCCATATGTTTTGTTTGTCCATGCAGTATCCTATTCACATATGACTCTTCACTCATGTCTATTTCTCATGTTTACTTTTTGTACTGCATTAGGCATTTAAAAAAAAAAAAAAAAAAAAAAGGGAGAGAGAGACGGGATTTTTATTTATGTGCCGGTTAAATTTGATTTTTTTTGTTGCAACCGGATCGATTGGGCTTACTCCTCACATTTCCACGTTTCTTACGAAGTTTGGCAAAGTCTGTAGTCTTTGCTATTTAATGTTGGATTTGATATCACTATCCTTTGATTTTCGCATTGCAATTATCGTGTGGTTTTGAGTTTTTGAGTTTGTGATTTTGTTTGCAAGTTGTGTATGGTGACTCTTCTCACTTACTTTCAAGATTCTCTCTTCGTTTGATCCTTTTGTTAAGTGTTTGAACAGCTTGCTTGAAACATCAAGATCATTAGTCCATGTTGCGTTATCTATGCATGGTGATTGCCCAGAAAGGGGGAGAAAAGAACAGTAACGATGGCATGAACACTGGGGGAGTTCCAACAACTGTTGCTACAGTGCATCCGACAGTTGCTGGGCAGAAATATAGGACAAATAATAAGCATTGTGCAAAGAAGTTGTTTCTGCTACTGCATATCCTTTTATCTCGTGCTTATCTGAACGAATCATCTGCTTTTATTTTGGAACTATGGTTTATTTACGGTTTACACTATCTGCTGAACTGTTTGATAAACTGTTGCAACAGTTTATATGTGCAGATGTTATTCTGAATTTGCTAACCCTTGTTCATGCAGGTATCATATATTTAGGGGGAGTAAATATTCTGACCAATCAATGCCAAAGGGGGAGAGTGTTAGAATCTCGGTGGGATTCTAAGTCCACAACACGAAGTGGAATTCTATGGAGATGTGTATCGGTGGGATTCTAAGTCCACAACACAAAGTGGAATTCTATGGAGATGTGTCTTCACAAGAATATAAAAGGAGGAGCTAATGCTTGCGTTATTTGCTGAGTCTTTTATCACGTGGATGATATACCACGTCGCCTTCGAAAGTCTACCAAGCCAAGTAAGCAAGGGGAAGAGTGAAGTCATTTACAAGAGAAGCTGCCTAAGGATCATTTACAGGGGGAGAAACACATGCAGGGGGAGCTGACTCCATTATGAACCACCTGCCGAAGCCACTACTGTGGGAACAGTTGCTGAAACTGTGGCACTTGCTATTGCAGCAGTTCATGCCACTCTTGTTGCTGAAAGAGATTATGATGATGAGTTGTTCTTTTGATGCTGAGGATGATCTTTAGTTTTATTGTTTCCTTATATCCTCTATTGTTTTATTTTCAGGCATTTTATTCAGGGGGAGAAAATGATTAGAATCAATCAATGACAAAGGGGGAGATTGTTAGAATCTAATTGGATTCTAATAAACAAGGGATGAGTAAAGACTTGTGCAACAAGTCCTTATGTACCGTGAAACACAAAAGAGAAGTCTCCTTGTTTACTCTAATTCTTTAATTTGTCATTAATTGTTTCTTTTATATAGGAAACTATCTTATTAATTAAAAAGATTTATTCTTAACTTAATGACTTGTGTAGAAGTCTTGTGAAAGAAGAATTCCTTCTTGCCATATATTACACACATACGTGTGATTTGTGAAAGAGAAAGATATTTCTTTTATATATTGATATTTTTCTTGTTTGTCATTAATTAAGAATTATTTATTATAAGGAGTCTTCTATTAGGAATAAAAGTCAAGAATTCATCTTACGTATTCTCATCTATTTTCATTAATTAGTATTTTGTTAATTGTGGAAATTAGATTAGATAAGGAATAAATATTTAATTTTCTATATTATGAAATTCCTTTTCCTTCTTAACCATGACTCTTTAACCTAATTATTTTTCTTGTACAGGAAGATTCAATCACATATAAAAGGGAAGACATTCAACGTGATTGAGTGCGGCTTTTTGGAGAGAAAGATTTTCTCTTTTCTGTGTCGCTCTTCCAGCGTCCTTTTTATCGAGAGAAAAATTCACAGAGAAAATATTATTTGCTCTCATTTTTATTGCTCCATCGTGATACGTGATTTTCATAGAAAATATACCGGCTTCAAGGCTTTGTGTTGAAGACACCAAGATTCAAGGAGTATCACAAGTTTGCTTCTTCTATACAAAAAGAAGATCGGTTCTTCGGGAGAGGGGCTTAAACAGATCTCGGGAGGAGATCGATCCGCCGACTGAGGGATTCAACGTTGAAGGGAGTTCAACCGTGCGGAGCAAGGGACGTGCTGCAAATTGAAGATTTATAATTCAGCGTAGTATACAAGAACGGCGTCGACAAAGAGGGAGTCTTTGTATTTCGATTAAGTCCTATTATTGTATTCGTAAACTAAAAATTAGTAAATTTTATTTGCAGGTCCCCGTGGATGTAGGGTACAATTGTATCCGAACCACATTAAAATTTGTGTCTCGTTTATTTCTGTTTTTACGAACTGCTTCACGAACTGTTGCAACACTTCACGCAACAGTAACGAAAAACTGAATCTGACACAAACAATTTATATCTGCACGAAATAAATTCTAACAGCCTCCTATATTATGTACCCAAAATATTACAAACACAGCGTGTCCATACAATCATATCAATTCTCATTTTATCCATACAAAGTCGTACAATATATTTACGAGAATCTGTAACTATTTTTTAAATTATTATAACATTTTTTTGAACAGATAAATTATTATAACAATTAAATTCAATCTTTGTGGCATAAACAAATATAAAATTCGGAACACAACTAAGTGCAAACTCTGATTCGTTAAAAAGTGAAATATTCAAACAGGTTGAGATAAGTACAGATAAACAATTGTCTTCAAACAGTTTTGCAAGTAGAATATGTGAAAATTATTAAAGCTTTATTTTTTTATATAGTACAGTAGAATATTTCAAGATGATTCTATACTGGAAATAATTATTATTAGGGAGCTAGATTCTTCTTTACATGTTTATATTTAAGTGTTCTTAAGCACCTGCAATGTATGAGAAATTACAAAATAATTTTCAAAATGTCTTCTTGCATTCTTAATCTTTTTTAGGCTAACAAGTTTTGCTAAAACCTTCTGCAACCAAGTTTTGGGTTTTAGGCAAACAAGAGTGTATATATATTGTGCTTCATATTATTTTTCAAATAATACAGACATTTAATTATCTGACTCGTTTGTTCGCGAAAAACAAAATTTATAATAATTTTAGTTTTTTATGTTATCACTATAATTTAAATTTCACATTTTTTTAATATTATGTAATATCTTTTATTTTTTATATATTTAAATAATTATTCTCATTCATTTGTGAATGCTACCCGTGCAGTGCATGGGGATAATTACTTGTTAGTAATAAAAGTAAGGTTGCTCATGATAAACCCTAGGAAATGTTTCCCGCTCATTTGATAATTATAATTGTCATTTATTTAATTAATTAATTTTATTATTTTATTTTATTTAATATAATCAAATTTAATAAATCTATAAAGTATCCATATTTTTTGGCCCCGAATCAATGTATCTTTTCCCACTAAAATTGTCATTTTATTTAATATTAATTTTATGGAAAAATTATTTAATTGCTTAGAAAAATATTTGGTTCTTAACTTATTAAAAAAAGTAAGGTTGCTCATGATAAACTCTTGAGATTTGATGGCATCATTGATTTACAGTAAATTTACTGAGGCCTGCTATGGGTGATACGGAAGAAGATTCGTCAAACTTCTACCTTAATTGAGATAAGATAAATATACAACCATATTACATCAATAACATAAAGTTAAATTAATAAATATGGGGATTATCATCACTACATGTAGCAAAACATCTATGGGTGATAAGGAAGAAGATTCGTCAAACTTCTACCTTAATTGAGATAAGATAAATATACAACCATATTACATCAATAACATAAAGTTAAATTAATAAATATGGGGATTATCATCAATACATATAGCAAAACATCAAAATGAATTAAAATTTCAGTTTTGTGGTTTAAATTGAACTTTACTTTATATTAATTTTACTTCAATCCCGTGCATCGCACGAGCCAAATATCTAGTATATATAAATACAAAGAAATCCAAAATGACAGAGAGTTTGGGTAATTAAGGTAATCTGCATCCAATGCGTTTAGTTGGGCATTCTGGGTAATTTGAGTCCATTGGATTTATATTAAAAATCAAATTAAAATTTGGATTTATTATAATAGAAAAGTTCATCGAGGGGTTCTTGTCATATAGCCCCTAGAAATGTACACCTAAGCCTGTTAATTTTCATTGTCTAGTTTGAATTCTCTTTTGGGATTCCCCATATTTTTTTCAAATTATCTATCAAATTCTTCAAAAAGAAAATTAACAATGGAACAATCGGATTCAGATCCACGACTGGAGTCGGATCAGCGACCGAAGTTAGAATAGGTGACGATCGGAAGCGGATTGGGATTTAGATTTGGGTTCAGATTATGAATGGGAACCCCATCAACCTAGTTCAAAAATTCAAGAGATCTTGAGTTATTTTCTGATGAGCTAGTACAAAAGCCTTTATCTCGAATCCGGTGATAAGATAATCATTTTGTCATCTTCCCTCTCTCAAATTATCTCGCTGGGATCGAATACCATCTAATATTCAAGGTGCATAGCTTCACGACCGATGCGGTTTACCACTTTGTCGTGCTGCAATTCGACACAGAAGAAGGACGCACTCACATGCATAATGGAGAATATACACGTTTGTGGTGGAGATGCCGTCATGGTGAGCAACGCCACCGCACTTTCCAAGGGGGTTTACATGAAGCTGCAACCGCACGTGGCAGCATTCACCAAGCTTGCCAACCAGAGGGCCGTTTTGGAGACAAGGCTAGGGGATTTTACGTGTGTGGGGCATGGGAGCACCATTATGATCAAGCACTGTCACGTTGATTTCTACCTAGACGTTCTGGATGCGATGTCGGGGATGCTATTACCTTGGTTGATGTTGATTGTCTGGTCGAATATGCACAACCATTGAATTATGTGGAGCCGAAGAAGACTCGAATATCCAACGATGGAGGTTTAATCGGGAAAATTGGTTGTCGTGAATAAGTGGAGGAGGAAGAAGGAAAGGAGATTAAGAGCAACTCCAACAGCATCATGTATACCTATAATTTGCACAATTTGCACAATTTCAACCCAAAATCACATCTCCAGCAACAAAATGGGAAAAGGCAGAATTTGTAAGATTTCAACTTTGTGTATTCAAAATTGAGAAACCAAAATTACAATTTAACAAATTGTGTAAAAATAAAGAATAATAAAAATTCCACAACCCATCCCTTTCAACAACAAAATCTGCAGTAATAAACTCCAACGGCCAATATCAGCTACCAATTTAATTCATCAATCACCACTGTAAAAAAATTTAACACCAATCAACTCTATAAATTGTGGTATTTGGTTTCATCAAAAATCATAATTGAAAATAAACACCTGTATCCGAAAAAAATTAAAGAGGTAAACAACTTACATGAAATTTGAGCCCCTCAATGGAAGATGTTAGAACTAGTTCTCTACCACCACTCCTCTATTGAAATTTGATCCCTTTCTTCTTTTGGTTTTTTGCGTCTCTTCTATTGGGAATTTGTTGAAGAAAGACTGAGATATAGAGAAAGCCCTAGAAAGTAGAAACAATATATTAACTTAAGTACTGTATTTAGTGCGTATTGTTTTTTTATAAAAAGAAGAGAGTTATTGGCTAATTTTTTGGTCCATTGGTGCTATTTCAAAAAACAATTAAATTTACGGTTATTATTTTTCACAATATGTTTCGATGTATAATAGTTATTAATAAAATAATGAGTGTGTAATTCTTTTAATATACGTGTGTGCGCGATGTTGGCGTATGTATATATATATATATATATATATATATATATATATATATATATTATATATATATATATATTATATTTTAATTCCAAACAACATCTTAATTAAATAAATAGTGATGAAACTATTTATATTTCATATGCAGATGGATTTCAGTTGATAGTTTACAGATATGCTCAAAGAAATATTAAAATATTATATTTTATTAAGAAATATTGTAAAATAATAAAATATGATAATTGTGTAAAATATATGTTGTTGGAGTGTGATGTTAAAAGTGGTGTAACACTGTTCGCCTCTTAAATTATAGATATAGACAACCGATTTTTAAACAACTGTTGGAGATGGCCTAAGACGTTTATGGGGAAGCGGATACATTTTGAGGGAAAAGTGGCGGAGGCGGTGGAGTTGCCGAATGTGAGGAAAAGAAAATATGGAGAATATGAGGGAAAAGGTGAGTTCAAACCCTTCACGGGGAAGAGTTGTGTTCTCTAATTTTTATGGGCACTTTACAAATAAACTCATCAATAGGTACTTATTCCTAAAGGGGTCCAGACAAAAAACTCTTTTACAAAAAAGTTCACACATTGTCCAGATGTTTGTAAAATTCTAAAATAGCCTCTCACATTTTAATATGCTTCCTTAGTTTAATTTAACCTCAATTTGACCTGAATTTCATAAATTATTCAATTTTGAGTACAATTTCGTATGTCGTTGCCGTTGACCGCCGGTCTCCCGCGTTGACTTTTTTTTTCCTGATTTTTCCGCCGATTTTTGGTGTTGACTTTTTCGAAAAAAAAAAATTCCTCTTCCTGATTTTTTTGTCGCCGGTCTCCCGCTGTACTTTTATTTATTTATTTTCCTTTAACATCTTCATCACCCCCCCCCCCCCCCCCGGTTTAAGTAGCAATATTGTTGTGGTTGACAGTAAAATTAACTATACTACAGTTTAACACAATAATATTGCTATATTAATATCTAACACTGTAATATTAACACAACAAAAGTCATTATTATTGAGCAATAGAGTAATATTAATATGTTGACTGTTCAACAAAGGTAAACATAATAAAAAGCCAAAAGAATTAATATTACTGTGGTTGACAATAATATTACTGTAACAACAGTAATCTTACCGTCAACCACAGTAATATTATTGTGTTTACAGTAATATTACATTTGTAGACAGTAGTATTATTACTTTACTCCGTCAACAACTCAAACAAACCAAAAAACCCAAAAAAAATAATAATATTGATGTGATTGACAATAATATTATTGTGTTTACAGTTATTTTACTGTCAACGAGAGTAATATAATTACATTGACTTGTCAACAAATCAAACAAATTTAAAAAACAAAAGAAAAAAGAAACCCCAAAAAAATAATAATAGTGTCGCTGACTCTAATTGTACTGTCAACGACAGTATAGTTACGTTGATTTACCGTCAGTGAAAGTACAATTACGATCAACGTTTAGCGGCGGGTGTAAAAAATTGATTAAAAAAAATCACTAAAAAAAGTCAATGCTGAACCGGCGGCGGGAAAAGGCAAAAGAAAAAAAAATCGAAAAGTCAACGCCGGTAACCGGCGGCAAAAAGAAATTTAAAAAAAAAAAAATTAAAAATAAAAGTCAAAATTAGATTTTTATTGTCAAAATTGATTAAATTGGGGTTACAATTAAGAATTGGATGTAGATGGTTGGGGGTAATTTTGTCATATACATTAATTTTTCCTTTATTTATAATATATTAAAGGGATAGGCTTATTGGTGAAACAAATATAGTCTCTAAACCTACAATAATAAAGATTGTTGGTCAGGGACTTATGCAGAAAAACCCCGATTTTTATTCGTCCAACTATTCTTCATCTGACCGCAATGTGATGAAGAACAAGGAATATTTCTACTAGTTTGGGCGGTTTTAATTTACGTTGAATTTCGACGTCTCAGAGTCGTTTAGGCCATCAAAATTTAATAATTAATTCCACTTAGAAAATCGGATTTTTAATTCCGTATTTTGTTATTTTTTCCGAGATTTTCCTAGTTTAACTAGAAAAATTTAGCATTATTGTTTCCACCTTGAATTTCGAGACTTTAACAAAATTCATAGGGTTTTCTCAAATTTTTGGTGAATTCAAGAATGAAAAATAACAAATGACATAAAATTAGAACCCATAGAGAAACAAACCATGAATTGCATTAATGAAATCAGAGAGGAAAAACCTAACAAAATTTCAGAGTAGACAACAATTTCAATATTACACATTACACAAGATATGGAGATTTCTACTTTAGCAAAAAAAAAAAAAAATAATAAATAAACCAATTTATGCGTTACCCTCGAGTGATTAATAAAACCAATACAATCAAAGATCAGCGCCTTTTCGATAGAAATTACAAGAAATAATATTGGCCAACCGAATTAATAATCCCTTGACAAGAATAACCTAATATTAATGTTTCTTGGTTACACAATGCTCCATCCATAGTCATTAAGGAAAAAAACAAAATCATGAATAAAACTTAACTAGTGGTGCAGGAGTAGAAGCCCGAATGGCCGACCGTGAACTACACGATCTCAAAGCACCGCCGCGCATGAACGACAAAACAGACAACACCGCCGATTTGACCTTGACCACCATTTTCTTCAGTTTACGACTTCTCGTCAATTTGTCGCCGGATCTAATCGACGACCCCAACTTATACGTCTTGAGAAAGATCTGACGCTTTCTAGCCCTATCGCGCCTATAGCTCAAAGAAGTCGTCATCATCATCATATTTTGGTTGTTCCGACTTGTCGAGAATATTCTCCACCCGTGGATTTGGATATGACGTTCTCTTCTTCTTTCTTCTGCCTCGTAGCTATTATCTTTGTCGATCAAACGGACAGTAGAATTTCTTGTAAATGTGTTCATGGCTAGATCGAACAATTTATGAATAAAGTCTTTTAAGATTAGTGTGAAGAAGAAAGAAGGAGAATGTTTGGTTGTATATATATATAATGTTGAATGTGTTTTCTATGATGGCGGGCGGGAGGTAGCTTACATTTCAACTGTAATAGTTAATGTTGTCAACAACTCCAAATTCTAAGTAAGGAGATATTTTATTTCATATATGTACGGTACGTAGATGCCAATTATTGAGCATGACTCACAAATGCTTTTTTTATTTGAAAATTTTATAATATTCCGTCATACAAAAATTGTAATACCTTGTTTGTTATTTTTTGACTATACTATATGCATACAAGTGAAAGAACAAACGATTCTTTAAAATCTCTTATTTTTTGAGGATTTCATTGAATGATTTAATTAATTATATATACATATGAACAATAGTAAGATTTAAATATATGTTATATATACATACGGCCCAAGTGAAGAGGGTGCATAGCTATGCATATAACTATAAATTGTTAACAAGAGTTTATAAAATATTTAAGAGTTTATAAGTTGTTTCAAAATGTTGGGAAGTTTTTTAAACCAAAAAAAGGATCTTATAAATTCAAAAAAAAAAAAAATAGGTTGTAGAGCAAATAAGGTTTATTTTTTTAAATGTACCACTACCCTTTTTTTTTTTTTTAAGATCTTATAATGAATAAAAATAGTTTATAAAATCATTAATTATCCAACCAATTTAAAATTTAGGGGTCATTACAAATAAGACCATCAATGGGTACTTATTCATAAAGAGATCTAGAGAAAAAATTCATTTACCAATAAGTCCACATATGATCTAGATTTTTGTAAAAGACTAAAATAACCCCTCATACTTTAATATGCTCCAATTTCATCATTCACTTCATTTAACTTCAATTTGACCCGAAATTTCACAAATTATTCAATTTAAACCCAAAACTTTTTTTTTTTCAAAAAAAAAAATTCAATTTTTTTTTCTTCCAGATTTTTTTTCTTTTCTTTCTTTGTGTAACTTTTTTTCGTTATTAACTATATTACTGTTAAACACAGTAAAATTAATTAACTAAACTACATTTTAACACATTAATATTGCTATATTAATCTCTAACACAATAATATTAACACAACAAAACTCATTATTATTGTGTAATAGAGTAATATTACTATGTTGACCGTTCAACAAATGTAAACATAATAAAAAGCCAAAAGAATTAATATTACTGTGAGTGACAGTAATATTACTATAACAACAGTAATATTACAGTCAACTACAGTAATATTACAATAATAGACAGTAATAATATTACGTACTCCGTGAATAACTCAAACAAACAAAAAAATCCAAACAAAATAATAATATTGATGTGGTTGACAGCAATATTACTATAACAACAGTAATATTATTGTGTTTACAGTAATATTTCAATAATAGAAGTAATATTATTACGTAACTCCGTGAATAATATAAACAAAACAAAAAACCCAAAAAAATATTAATATTGATGTTGTAGATAGTAATATTATTGTGTTTACAGTTATTTTACTGTCAACGACAGTAATATAATTACGTTGACTTGTCAACAAATAAAAAAAAATAACAAAGAATAAAAAATAATCATATTAAGTTAATTTACTGTCAACGGCAGAACAATTACATAAAAGTATTGTCAACGGCAGTACAATTACGTTAATTCAATGTCCTTGACAGTATAATTACGTTAAGTTACTGTCAGTGACAGCACAATTACAGTCAACGTTTAGCCGCAGACGTAAAAAAAAAAAAAAAAAACAAACAAAAACAAAAAAACTTAAAAAAACACTAAGAAAAGTAAACTCCGGAAACTGCCGAAAAAATCCAGAAGAAAAGAAAAGAAAAAAAGAATTTTTTTTTGAAAAGTCAACGCCGGAATCCGGCGGGAAAGAAAAAATTTGAGAAGAAAAAAATTTGAAAAAAAAAATTGGGTCAAAATTGAATAATTTGTGAAATTTGGGATCAAATTGAGGTTAAATTAAGTTAAAAAATAAAATTAGAGCCTATTAAAGTATGCTCCGATTTTGAAAAGTCAATGCCGGAGACCGGCGCTGACCGCCGGTCAATGCCGGAATCGGGCGGCAAAAAAAAATTGAAAAAGAAAAGTCTAAATTAAATTTTTGTGGTCAAAATTGAATTTTTATAGACGAAATTGATTAAATTATGGTTACAATTATGAATTGGATATAAAATGTTGAGGTAATATTGGGATATACATGAATGTTTCGTTTATTTACAATAAATATTAAAGGGATGGGCTTATTGGTGAAAGAGATATAACCCCTAAACTTAGAATAATAAAAATGCTTGGTTGGGAACTTATGCATAAAAATCCCTAAAATTTAATTCAAAAAATAAGACGTGACAACTTATTCGGTGGCCCCACATTAAGTCAAACCTCAATAGTAAATAGTTTTGGATTTCCTAAAAATTTTGAGATCAATTTTGAAGTATGACTTCATTTGGGTTTCAGAAGATTTTTATGAGTTCAGATTCACTGTACCAAACACATGACAAAACTCACGAAATTCATGCCACGTGGCTCTATGTGATCCACTACAATCACAAATGTATAATGAATGAGGACATTCAAATGATGGATTTCCATTGGTTGCAGCTTTGGTGTTGGTGGGGCCGGGTGAGTAGCATTGTATAATTCATTCTTCAGCTTGCGTAATTAGGCAATTATTCAATTTGGTCTTACGCAGCAAAATTCTGACTGTGGACCAACAATGTTAATTATCAATTGTGTTGTTTTATTTGTCAACCTGAATTGGAATAAGTATAACATTTGTACACGTGATTTATTTAGACATTATAATTTAGAAGAGTGTGGTTGTTTAGGTTGAATTTACAAATAAAATATAGACATCTAGAATGATTTATTTTTATTTTAAAAGAAACATGCTAATAACCCATAGTTTCCATATTATCCGATTACTCAACTACTCCATTAGAAAATGGTGTATGATGTAAAATCACCATGTATATCTCTAGTAATCAGGGTTGGACCGCGAGACATTTTTGTTAAACATATGATAAATTAGGAAAAATATAAAACTAAAATAAGTAAGAAATGTAGCTTAATATTTTTGACACTAGCATGAATATTCAAATTGATGTGTTCAAAAAAGATGCAGTCATTTAAGTTGTCTTCTACAATCCTTCAATAAGTAAAATCATCTATTATTGAGCGGTAAAGTTTACTTTGCACTCCTAAATTAAAAGGTACGTGGTATTTACACTCCTTAATTACGAAACGTAATAAAATCACCATACAATTTGCAATGTGTGTGTATTTGTTGACGTGCCAAATTAACTTTCTATTGTTTTTTAATAGTTGTTGTACTTCTTGTGGCCAATTGTATCCGTTAATTGTATGTCTATGAGTTATATGTGGCTTGTGTTTGCCTAAATTTTTATTTTATTTTGTTGTAATTGCCTAATAAATTAATAACTATTTTTTTTTCTTACCTCAAAACATACTCTTTTATTATTTATCGTTTTCTATTTAAAATTCATTTTTTCTGCAAATAAACTACTTGTGATTATTTTTTTTTACTTTACGGAGCATTGCCAGATATTCTTCTGCTCAATATCTATGTATAAACTATACCATTATGCCCTGATTGGGGAAATTATTCAAGATTAACTAAATAGTAAAATTTAGTTTGATGTTTGGTTAGTCCTATTATTTTTTGGGTCGACCCCATAAAATAATTTTATTATGATTTATCTTGGTTAATTGTGATATAACTTGCTCCAAAAAGGCGAAATCCCGAACCCCCAGGGCCCCCATCCGTTGACCCCGCAAGTATTTGATGGAGGAAAGTAACATGGTGGCTCAATGGCCCGTTAGGGTAGCGAACTCGGACCTGGTGCCCACAATGAACCAACCCTCATTGGAGTTGAAATTCTCACACTGCGGCTGCCAGGATTCGATCATAGGTCATTGCTCCAACTTGTCACCCCTGAACCAGTTGAGCTATACTCATGCGGGCCAAGATTGTGTTTCTAATTGTAAGATAACTAGTTGGACCTTGAGAGGTCCAATAAAAATTATTGTGCTATGATTAGATACGTTAATGACAAAATTGTCCTTCTAGTTTTCATACATTTATCACAGTGACATATTCAATTATTTTTTTAAAAATAATTAGTACAAAAAAAATTTGAAATACAACTTTTTTTCCGAAAAAATATAAAAGAATATTTATTTTCGAAAAATAAAATAAATATCGGAAAAACTGACGAAAAGAAACTGAAAAATAATTTAAAAAAAATCGAAATATAATATTTTTTCCAAAAAAATAAAGTTATATTGTTTTTTTCGAATTTTGTTTTTCAAAAAGGAAAATATCCAAAAAACTGAAGAAAAAATTTAATAAAAAATTAGAAAAAAATAAAAATTAACAAAATATAAATATTAAAAAAAGAAAAAAAACTATGTACAATTAGAAATGATAATTCGGTCATTTTTAAGTAATTCGGTTGATATTAAGAAAACCAATTGAGGAAATTGAGTCCACAATCTTTCATTAATTTTAAAAAAGAAACCCATCTTCCATAATTAACCACTTAATTATTAATTTATTAATTGAGTCCACAATCTTTCATTAATTTATTAATTGACATTTTATCATTGATGTTATGTACGTTGGTTTCATTTTAAGATTTTACGCTTGGTCATTCAATAATAGTTTCGCGTAAAACTTATAAATTATTAAAAAAAATTATGTTTAATTATGACGGGTTTCGACCCGTAAAGACTGGGTCCTACTATAAACCCGTCATGGACCCGTCTATCCTAAACCCGTTGAAAATATAATCGCTAGAACCCGCGGGTTTATGACCCGCGCACACCCCCAATGGGTTTTCCCATTCCGTCATAAAAGAAACCCGCAGGGCTAAAAGTGGGTGGTTGAGGATCCTAGACGATGCTCCAAGCGAACAGACCAGCTTCCACGGCTCCCTCGCATCTGCGCATTATGAGTTGTCGGACATCCCTAGCCGTCACTGCTTGGTCCCCTTCCTTATCGAACAAACCGGGACCGTCATACCACTCCCATGTCGTTCAATGTGAACTTGTTCATCTCGAGGAAGCTTTCTCCTCTCTTGCAATCGCATAAGTTTGCGCTTCATATCTTTAATTCGCAACGCTTCTTTAATTATTTCGCTCTTGTTCCAATATTCGGGTACTTTCTTTTTTGTGCCGCGATCTAATCGCCACGTATGCCTCCTCTATCTGCGAGGCATAATTTCCCTCATGCTCTTTGTTAAGTGTATATTTTTACATTTTATCGTACCTTTTTATTTGAGCTTTTGATGTGTTTTAACGATAATTGGTGCTTAAAAAGTTGATTTATTGTATTTTAGGTACAAACTGAAGAATTGGAAAAGTATGGGGTAAAAACTGCAATTTTGGAGAAAATATGGGCCAAAAGTGAAAAAGTCAAAAATCTGAAGATTTAAAGCCCAGACGGCCGTCCGAGTTTTAGTTCAAAATGTGGGACGACCGTCCGAGATCACGAGGAGGCGCAATAAAAGGATTTTAATTGCACAAGGAAACTACCTTCTTCCCCAAGTTTTCCACCCTATATAAGACCAAGTCAAGCACACAATTGGGGATCCATCTTTTACGCAATTTCAAGTTCTCCACCCTATGTGGGATATATGAACCATTTTTCTATGATTTTATGCAAGTTTTAATTCCGGATTATTTCTTATACTTGTTTTATTAAGTTCATGAAACTGGCCACTTTATGTACTTTGTTATTGTTAATCGCATGAATCGGAAGATCGGGTTAATAATTAGAACTGTGGTAGAAGAGCATTTGTGGTATTAACATAGGAATATAGTTAATCTCTTAGGTAGTCATTATTGAGATTTGTGTTTAATGTTGTGTTCTAGAATTAATTGCGTAGGAATACAGTAATTGAATCTAGAGTATTAGAATCGTAATACACGCGGAAGCGGGTTATGATTAATTTAGTATCTCAGGTTAATAATCCGGGTTAATTGCTTGGATAATTGAAGGAATTGGGGGAGTAATAATCACATAGGGGAGAATAAAATCATAGGCTTGTTTACTCTGATAAATCTCCGTGTTTAATTTGTTTTCTTTGTCTTTTTAATTTAGTTTAATTTAGTTAATCTTTTCCAAATTCGATTGTTATGATTAAATAATTAAATATTTTCTGTGGGATCGATATCCGTACGATACGTGCACCTTGGGTTCCTCTTGTATTGTTCGGCTTTGCGGGCTTCGGCTAACTCTTCTTCGAGTTTCCTAGATTCCTCATTCTGTATGGCTGTTTTTCTCTATTCTACGCCAAAAGTGATATGTTGATCGCTTCGATCCAAAATTATTCCCCGGGTCACTCCCTCATTAGATCCAATGGGAGCGACTTCCTTCTCACTCTTCTTAGCCTGATTTTGAATTTCCTCCGGAGTTCTTGGAGTATCTTTTAGTGGTATTTCCTCACCAGCCATGCCCACTATCTCCTTCGGATCTTTTGTTGGCGGTGTTTTCACACCTAACTCCAGTTCCAACCTTTTTCGTGATCTCCTCCTTCGTTATTTCGTTCTCAACGTCTTATCTAAAGCTTCTTGAATTCCTACAGACGACGCCACTTGATGATTCTTGAAATTCACACTCTCAAGATCTTCTTCTAAACCATATTCATTAGATCCGGAATAATCAAGACACGTCGGATTTAAGGCCAACGGCACTGAATAAATTAACGGAATATAGAAAAATAGAGAGAGTTTAGAGGAAGACAAAACTGTTCTTGATGGTCAAAAAAACATAACCCTAACTCGTGTTTTTACATAGACATTTATAATATTATTCATATTTTATAACATTAATTTTTTTAAATCTTAGGTATTAAGATTTATAATCCAAATTGGAGAAAAAAAATAAAAAATTAAATAACTACAGAAGTACCATTAGGGTAGGATTCTTCACGGTTTAGCTTCAATTTTGATAATTGTTAAAAATTATAGTTACAAATTAGTAGAGAAAAAATATCAAGAATAAATACTTACAGAAATATCATTAGGGTTTTTATATTGATTCACCTCTTTGGGCCTTTCTTCGGGTCATAAAACCAAGACTTTCCTCAGGCCCATCTTCGGTAATTGAGTTTTCATCAATTTGATTAATTTCAGATTTATGGTGGATTGAGGGGAGTTTTGTCGTTAGCAAATTATAACTTATTTCGAGGTAAACAATTTGTTGTATTTTTTAAATATATTTGGATGCAAGGCTGATTTTTTCTAATTTGTACTGAATTGTTCTTTTGTTGTTTGATTGTTATAATTAGCTTAAAGTTTAACTTGTGGTGGATTTTTATTTCTAGCAAATCATAGTCATTTGGAGGTAAATTATTTGTTATATTGCTCAAATATATTTGGAATTGGGGCTGAAATATAATTTATTTTTAAATATGTGCTGAAATTTAAATGTTTTTGTTGTTTGATTGTCACAGTTAGCTAGGTGGAAGTTTAACTTGTGGTAGATGGAGAAGTGATTGGGAATGCTAGTAGCAAAGCATCAATTATTTTAAAGGTAAATTAAATGGTAAATTCGAACTTGAATGCTAAATGTGTTAAATTATGTAAATTGTTTGTTATGCAATTATTAGTTTTTCTATTTAGGTCATAACATTTTTTTATGAAAGTATAGAATATTGACTTAGGTCATAACTTTTTTTTAAAATAGATGTGGCACCGGTGGTTACCGTCATCATCGGGATGTTATTGTTGTATTTATTTATGGTGTTGTTTCATTATTTAAACTTTGTAATATTTAGGTAAATGTGTGATATCCCCCTATTTCTGAAAATATATATAAGGATGTCCTATGAAATTTTCTGCCCTAGTCAAAAACTCAAATTCTGATTTTAATTTGGTAGACTCTTTGGGCAGCTTGAAATACATGTTTTACCATTTTAGTTTCAATTCAATACATACCCAAAAAACCACGACCTAACCAGGTCGCGTTTCTCTTTTATCTCGTTATCTTCCATCTCTCTATACCCACCGCCACTCCGCCGCCCTTTGCCTTGCACCGCTTTCCGTATGTCTTTATATTTTTCAAAATTATTATATTATATTTGTGAATAAATTAATTAACGATATTGAATAATTAATGAATATTAGAACTAATAATTTATATAATAATTATTATCAGTTAACACTGTTATTTTATATGATATATCATTATTCGTAGCTATTATATTAAGCATTTGCTATGTCTGTTGGTTAGTACTCTTATACGCATGCAAGAGACCCAAGTTCGACCCTTAAACAAAACATTTATGGTAAAATTTCAGCATTTGAATTCGGGTGGACCCAACAGGTCCTCAGATTGCCGGGTGCACCCATCGGGTCTTGGGGCTGGATATGGGGGATCTAAAACAGTCCGTGGTGGATTCGATTCCATTACATGAAATATTTGTGCAATTTGTTGTAAATAATGTCATGTGGTTTCAGGTTTTTGGGGTTTCGTAATTTTTTTTTTTAATATTTAATTGCATTTCATATATCACAATTTTGAATTAAAAAGTAAAATGACGTTGTTTTTTTCTATTTCATTTGATTTCGATTTGTTACAGTGAGATAGTTGAGACTGATCCCGGTGCATCGCATAGGTGAAGCACTAGTTCAATATCAAATTCTGGTGTGTGTATTGTTGCCAATCGTTACAAACAAATAATAATAAAAAATAAATATAAATCCCTAAAGTTTGTGAGCCCTACAAGATAGCTACATGAACACATTAATGACATTCACATTAGATTGGGCAGAGGAATTTACTACCCCATAATAATTAATTTATATGTAACAAAATAAAAATAAAAAAATAAAAGAAGAAAATTAAATTCATCAATTAACTGCAGCATGTATAAATAAATTGCATTAAATGAAGAGATCGAACTCGCACAATTGAATTGAATTACAGTCACGTAAAAGAAGCAAGCAATAGTTATACTCAGTAAATTCTTTCATTATCAAAATTCCTTCACAAAGTGTGAGCTCAAAAGCAACGCATGTGACTTAGCCATTTCTTTTCATGTGAACTCTTTCACATCTCATACCATATTGCCTGTGATTTGCTTCAATTCTCTCTTTTTTCTTCTACCCCTTTATATATACTTTACTATCTCTCTCCCCATATATATTTCCTCCAACGAGGTTTTCTCGACTACTTAAAGATTCATTCTCGTACAAAAAGAAAGAAAGAAAGAAAGAAATCTAAGAAGAGAGATGATGAAGGGTCTTGCTTGCAGATCAAGATTTGTGGTCGTCGTTTTTCTGATCTTACTTCCGATGCTCATGCATGCAAGGAACCTCGGCAGTTTACATCCACGTACGTTTTTTTTTGTTTTGTTTATTTGTTAACTTCATTTTTTTTTTTTGTGACATAGATGTATTAGATATAAGGTTGGATTCCTTCATTTTGCCATATTCATGTTAATGATCAGTTGAAAATTGATTAAAATACCAATCAAATAAATATATATGTCACACTAATAATCCCCCTTAATTAAAAGGGCATTTTATAAATTAGCTTAATGCCTAGTACCCATTATTCGTGTTATCACGGGCATTTGTGTTATTTCAACCAAAAGATCATAAAAGAGTAGCAAAATCGAGAGTATTACGCAATGAGCTCCAAGGGTTACGTTTATGTATTTAACTTTTGGCTAATGAAATAACACTAGGAGTTCGTTTTTTTTTAAATTAGACGGCCGGTAATTACAAGGGTCGTGAGTGCAAAACCACAGTCAAACAAACAATTATCTTTTGGCTATACATTTTAGGAATGCATGATTACAACCTTAGTAATCAGTAATAAATAGTAATTTGTTTGTTAATATAGTCAGTTCTTAATACAATAGTACTCTATATTATTAGATTTCTTGATGAAATGGTAGCACTATTTAAAATTGTTGAATAATTTTAGTTTTTTTTTTTTTTTTTTTTTTTTTTTTTTGTTTTGGCAGGTCATGGCCATTACCACCAACCAAAGTATACGAGAAAGGATTCTACGGTAAAACCCGGATTCTATCGGGTCGGTACGAAGCCATTGTTGCACAAACGGGTCGAACCGATGCTGGTAGCAGGGTCAAGCTTACCGGATTGTACACACGCATGTGGATCTTGTACACCATGCAGATTGGTGATGGTTAGCTTTGTTTGCTCATCAATTGAAGAGGCTGAGACTTGCCCTATGGCTTACAAATGCATGTGCAAAAACAAGTCTTATCCAGTTCCATGATTCCTTAATTAGCTTTCGATTTATCGACTTCAATTTAATTTTACACTACCTAGATAATGTTACATTTATTTTATCTTCTCTGTCACGTATATAAATCCACCTTTTGAAATTTCTGGTTGGATTGAATTTTCTGCTTTAGTTAGTTGGTTAGCCATTGCTTCTTTTCATTGATAATGGAGCAAACTAAAGAGCTTCTAGCTAGATCAAGCATTTTTTTACCATAGGTCTTTTAACAAAGAAATGTTTTATTTGTTTCAATTTGATTTTTCCTTACTAATACTGTTATTTTAAGCAACATGTGTTTAGTTTTTAAATTATTTTTAGGTGAAAGTATAATTTTCATTATAATATTACATATATCAATAAAAATTAAACTTATACTTCATGTGAGAGATTTGAACTGCATATCTCATTATCATAATTTTTACTAATGCAATATTTTTTTCAATGTATTTATCTCTCAAATATTCATGCATAAAACCCTCATGTGTTATGAAAAACTTGCACCAGACCTTGCTTTATTAGTTTTGTTGTGTAGAATTCTCTGTAATTTATTGCATGAAATCTCCTCTTCTGTTAACAATATAACTAACACCGTTTAATGAGGGAATTTCATGCAATGTTTTAGCAACACAAGGGGATTTGATGCATGTTTTCTTCAATATAAGGGGAATTATAAAAAAAAAATTTATTTATTTAAAGTTAAATCATTTTTTCAAATTAAGTCAAACCCATATTCAATTGTAATATGAAAAAGGGTTCATTTTGCACACACCCCTGAATACCAAACAGACTAGGAATAAACTCAAGCCAAAATCATCATTTGACATATCCCTAGAGCGGCGAAAGTACTATACTATCCTTATATGCAATTTTTGACCAAACTGCATTCAGCATTTCTGGTCATGCATTTAACATTTTCGTTGATTTATTTATTTATTAGTATTTTTTTTAATAAACATGTTTGTTTAATTTATACATTTTTTTAATGTTTAATTTTTTTAATTTTTTTTAAATTTTGTTTTAAATCAATATGCGTATGTACTGAAAATGACTAACTGTAGTAAACTATAGTAATTCGTAGTTATGCTATTTTTTTTACCCCATATTTTTAGTCGATCAATTATATACACACACGAATACTGGCTTATACAAAAGAAATTCATAAACCCCAACAACAAAAATTTACAAATTTCAATATTTTTATTAAAAATCACCTCACAACCAATAAAATACAAATCGAAAATATACAAATATACGCATATGTAACTACATGTTACTATATGTAACTAGTAATGTATAGTAATGTATGGGCCATTTTTTTTTTACAATATTTCGGTTTTTTTTTTGAGAATTGGGGTGATTTTGTAATTAATTACAAAAATACAATAAAGCGTCGTTTAAAACGACGCGCTTTACCGGCCGTTGGATTGAGCTGCGATTGACGGCCAGATCTCCTATCTTGTCCTCCTAATCGGACGTCCAGGGATAGATCAGAAGATCTGACGGTCGCTAAAACGCGTCATTTAAAATGACGCGCTTTGACATGTCAGATGGTCAAACGCGTCATTTAAAACTGCGCGTTTTAGCGGCCGTCCGATTCTTCTCGATCTAACGGTCGTAATTTCGGCCGAATATATATATATATATATATATATATATATATATATATATATATATATATATATATATATATATATATATATATATATATATATATATATCCCTTAAACAAACAATTCCACATTTGCTGCCTTGCTCCCTTCTTCCCAACACCGTAAGTTTTCTTTCTCTCCCTTTTTTATTTGTTAATTATTATTTATTATTGTTTAATTTATATTTTAACTAATGTAGGTAATTTAATTAATTTCAGCAGGGTACTTATTGAGGTAATTTTTTTCACTCTTTCAATTATTATTATAGTTAAATAGAATTTTAATTATTAATATAATTTTGTTAAATTTTTATTAATGGTGGATTAATGAAATTTTGATCTAGTAAATTATCAATTAATTTGGAGATAAATTATTTCTTGTATTGTTAAAATATATATAATTTATTATGAAATTCAAATTTTTATTGTTGTTTTTCGTTGTTATTTTTAGGTTAAACTTTAACTTATGGTGGATTTAAGAAGGAATGTTTGATTGTGTTTAAATAATTTCTGAAATTTAAAATTTTTCTAATGGTTTAAATATGATACGAGTAGAATAATTAGTTGGATAAATTAATTAATTATTAGTGAGTTAGTGGATAAATTGGTAGAATTAGTCATGACATTAGAATAGGTATTACCTCAACAAGACCATAAATCGTCTTTTTTACCATTAATTTCTTAGTGCCATTAATTTTGACCATAAATCGTCTTTTTTACCATAATTAGGATTTAGATTTCAAACCGTTCGAATTTATGGATGTTTGGTCAAAATTCAAAATCAATGACTTCAAAATTCTTATTTTGTTTCTTTTCAATTTATGAAAATTATAAAATTACACTTTAGCCCCTTAAGTTTACATCAGTTTCACTTTTGATCCCATGTTTTAATAATTTAACATATTTTTATCCTTTTTTTTTAAATAATGTCTGAAATTTAAATTTTGGTGTGTTTTGATTGTTATAATTAGGTGAAATGTAATTTGTGGTTGATTGAGAAGGGATTTACGCTGCTAGCAAATAATAATTATTTGGAGGTATTTATTTGTTATATTGGACAAATATTATTATTTTTAATTGCTGAAATTTTAATTTTGTTTTTTATTGTTATAACTAGGTGGAAGCTTAATTTGTGGTGTTTTGAGAAGGGGTTTTTGTAGCTAGCAAATAATAATAATTTGAAGGTAATTATTTGTTATATTGTACAAATGTAGTACAACTTGGAGCTGTGTTTTTTTTCCCCATTTTTAAATAATTGCTGAAATTTTTATGTTGATGGTCTTTTTATTATTATAAATAGGTGGAAGTTCAACTTGTGGTTGGTTGAGTAGTGATTGTGGGTGCTAGCAAATCTACAATTATCTTTGAGGTAAATTAAATATTTTATTGGTTAATTTAAGTCTTACTTGAATGATAAGTTTGCTAATTTATACAAATTGTTTGGTTTTTAACTGGTTAGTGTTATATGAATGTGTCGAAAAATTACGAGTTACACAATGTGTTTAGGATTTATAATATACAAATTAATAGTTTTGGAACTGTCAAATTATAAAAAGAATTAGAAAATATTAAATATTAATTGTTTGTTTTAACTGATTTATAATACAACATAAGTGTTTGTAGCTATAAAAAGAAATAGAAAATATTAAATATTTCGAAATAAAAATAATAATTTCAAAATATCAAAATATAGGGTTTCAATGGCGACTCCGGGTAGGAATACTGTCAAAGTTTTCGTGTACATAGGAGGCCAGATTGTTTATGATGGATTGTCAGTGAATTATGATCAATCTCATCATACAGTCGTACGAGTGAAACGCGATATATCTTTCTCAGACTTCTTGGCGAAAATATACTCACGTTGCCGAATAGATAGAAATGAATTTGTGTTATCGGTGTCGGGCAAAATATCACGATGGTATCAAAATCAGTGGAGCGAGATAGTTTCTCAGATAACAAATGATGATGATTTAGAAATCTATTTGCACCCGGATGAAGGAAACGATTCCATAGATATTTATGTTGAGTCTCAGCCTTTATACAATCCTTTGATGCCTTCACAATTCACTACATCAGAGCCTCTCTACTCCCCTTCGAGACCTTCACAATTCAGTACATCAGAACCTCTCTATTCCCCTTCGAGACCTTCACAATTCACTACATCAGAACCTCTCTACTCCCCTTCGAGACCTTCACAACATTTTGATTTGAATGAAGCGTACAATTCATTTATGCAAACAAGTCCTGAGTTAGTTGCGGTTACACAAGGGTTTTCTAATATGGGCTTTGAAGCGGGGCCATCGAGGCATTCTTATAAAAATCTTGGGGTACATATTGGGGAATCAAGTGGCATGAGAAATGCTCATGAAAATTTTGATCTTCCTAATGAAACTCGTCATTGTGATAATAATGATGACGATGATCCTTTCGGAGACGCACATGGGCCAAATGTTCGAAGCGACTCTGAACCCTCCGACCATGGAGACGATGATGATAGTGGTGAAGAGAACAATGATGAGAACATCGAAGTCGTTGATGACGTTGTACAAACAATATCGCAGGCAGAAATTCCATCAACTTCCCATGTTCATGTCAACAATCCATCATTTGCAGAACCTCCTACTCAGTTTTATGATCCACCTTCGTTCTACTCTCTGTCATTTCCTGAAATCCCAGCCGATTCCATTGATGTTCCGTCGGGTATGTGGTCAAAATTTTATGATAGCAGCAAAGGTACTCTCGAAAAGGGGATGATTTTTTATAGTAAAGCAATGGTCATTTCAGCCGTTAGAGACCACTCCATTCGATTTGCCAGAAGAGAGTTTAAAGTTATCGAAAGTACAAAAAGAACTTGGAAGGTTATCTACAAACACGACACTGAAGCAAGACCTTGCAGATGGAGGCTAAGAGCATCAAGAATTGGGGATAGAGGACAATTTAGAATTGGGATCTACGATGGCGATCATAGTTGTGGTATGCAAGGGATGACAAACAATCATGGCAACTTGAACATCAATTATTGCGCCGTAATTCTATTGAAAAGTGTTCGTGAAAATCCAGTTTGTGAGATTTCAAAGGCAAGAGAGATTGTGACTGCGCAAATAGGATATGAGATATCCTACATGAAGGCATGGTACACTTTGAAGCGATGCAGAGAAAATGTATATGGAACATGGGAGAGTTCGGTCCAGAAGTTGCCAAAATTTATGAAAGCACTGCAACAAAGGAATCCAGGCACAGCTGTTGAGTGGGAACATCACGCGACAAATCATCCATCGAAATTCATAATCAAATACGTCTTCTGAGCCTTCAAGCCATGTATTGATGGTTTCAAATACTGTCGTCGGGTGATCAGCGTCGATGGAACTCATTTGTACACTAAGTACAAACATAAGATGTTGCTTGCTGTGTGTTTGGATGCGACAAGTTTTAACACTTGCGTATGCTATTGTTGATGAAGAGACCGCAAGTGCATGGAAGTGGTTTTTCAAATGCATTGACAAACATTTACTTTCGGGCATATCAGATGGTATTTGTATAATTTCGGATCGAGGTTCTGGAATTTTAAGTGCCATCGATTCAATGCCCGAGTTTAGGCCCCCTCGCATCACCCATCGATTTTGTTTGAGGCATGTTTGTTCAAATGTCAACGCCAAGTTTAAGAGCATTGTGGTGAAAGATTTTTGTTACGCTGCTGGAAAACAATCTCAGGTTTGGAAGCTGAACCGGTATTTGGACAAGATTGGGGAGGAAAATCCCAATGCACACAGATACTTGATGGACATGGATCGAGAAAAGTGGACTTTAGCACATGATGGAGGGTCTCGACGCGGTCAGTTGACGACCAACTTGTCCGAGTCCATCAATGGTGCTTTGAAAGGTGCTCGTAAACTGCCTGTCACAGCTATTGTGGATTTTACATTTCATCGAGTGGTTAAGCACTTTATTAATCGAGTAGCGAAAGGTAATAATTGGGAGCAATCGGGACAACGATGGGCCGAATTTCCATTGAAGAAGTTCAAATTATGGGAGGAACATTCGACGACCCATTACATGAGAAGGTTCATCACTCGCAACTACGCTGGTGAGGTATTCACCAGGGCAAAACCTCAAGGAGGTGGAGGAAAAACACAATGTGTCGATCTTAGGGCCAAAGAATGCTCATGTAATAAGTGGACCTTGTTTGGGATTCCTTGCTCTCATGTGCAACATGTATGTCGTGATTTCCGTTTGGATGCCGAAACTTTGGTTGCCGAGTACTACAGTGTTAGAAACCATAAGAACACATATAGTGGCGTGTTTCACCCTTTGCTGCCTGAAATGTGCTGGGAGGATGCAGATTTTGAGCTATTTCACGATGTTACCCTACGGAAAGCTACACGACGGGACATGATGGCAACAAGGACAACGGGCACGAAGTATATTTAACCAAACTGATTTATTCAAGCTTCAACATGACTTAAAAAATTTTGAATTTAAAATGACATTATTACCATGTTAGTAGAAACTATATTTAGTCAAGCCATGATCTAGCACATATACAATCTAGCCGACCATATAGGCGGCAGAAACTGAAAATAAAGTAATAACAAAATTTAAATACAGAAACTTAAAATACTTACAATGATAAAGACGACCAGTAGCAAGCTTTTATTTATAAAACACAAGGTTTTTACAAGAGAGAGGTTTGGGAGAGAGTAGGAAAGGCCAGAAAACTGAATGCCCTTCCAGAATGAAAGACAAGCCTATAAATAGAGAAATCGCGGACATGAAACCCCGGATTTCAAAATAGAAAATAAAACTAAAGGTGATATTTCACCAAACAAGTGACTCAGAAGTCAAAAAGGTGAATAATTACCACCACAAAAAGAAATGACTCAAAAGTCAAAAAGGTGATTAGCAATTTTGTCCACTATGAAAGACAATAATGCTCATACTTTAATAATGCTCAAACTTTAATTTTTGTCGTCTCCTTCATGACTTTAAGAGAGAGTCTTTAAACTCTTCAAATGCATTATCAATGTCTGGGAGGTCTTCAATATCATTATCAATATCATCCTCCGGATCTTGCGCATCTTGCAAAGGATTATTTGACTTGGTAAAACTTGACTCAGAGTTCATGGAAGCATCTGATCCTGAGCTTCTAATCTGTTTATATATATCCTTCTTCATTTGCTCGAGGAAAATATCAATAATTTTTTCCTTTGGATAGATCTCAGAATATTTCTGAGCAAAGAGTTTGAAAGGACTAGTATTCTCATCTTCCTCTCGTTTTTCTTGATCATTTCTATAAACACTGATTTTTTCTTTTATTTTTTCAATGGTTTCGGAGCCAAATATTTCTCCTGTTTCTGTATCAAGGCGCATGAGTTTTTCCCAGAACTTACACATGCTAATTCTCCATAAGCATGGAGCTCCGTAGTTGGTATAACCAAAAGTTGGTTTCCACTTCCAAATCCATGGAATACCAAATTCGATAAAAAATATGCAGGAAGTTTTTCCTTCAATGTATTTCTCATTATTTTGAATGCTGGGAGAAATGGCTACCCATTCTTTCATAAGACTGCTGAATTTTTCAGGCAAAATGTTTGTTGATGGTCCAAAAATTCTCCACCAAGAAAAAAAACCAAGTAGGGATTGGTTTGTGAAAAATATTTTCACATATCTTAATAAACCAAGAATGCCTTTGTTTTTTGTTTTCAAAGTAAAAAGTTTTATTAAAACTTTCTATATAATCAAAATAGTTGAATTTGAAATTCGTATTATTTTGGGAGAACATCTCTTTCTCACTAAGGGGAGAAATTCCCCATTCTTCAAAAGATATAATCTTTTTAATAATGATTTTGGAAAAGCTATAATTTCCTTTATCTTTTTCATTTCCTGAAGAAAAATGGTTGATCTCAACACTCTTCATATGAACGAGGATATTTTCATAGAATCCTCTTGGTTTGTATGAACCATATGACAAAGAGCTATTACTCAAATATCTCTCCATGATTATCCATGGGTTATCTGCCCATTGTGAGTCCTTTTCTTCTATAAGAAGAATGATTTCCTTATTAAGACTTTCAATGTAGAGATGTGAATCATCATCATCTTTTGCAATATTGGCATACGATGTATGTGAACTTGACTCAGGGATATTACCTTCTTTCTGTTGTTTTTGTTTCAAGAATTCTTGGAACTCATTATGAAGTGGATCTTTTGGATTACTAGAAGTAGTACTTCCAGAAAAGCTTTGAGCTATAAGCTTCTTTCTCCCATGCTGAAGGATAGTGTTTGAAGTATCATTTCTTCCATCGTAATTTTGATTAGGGGGTTTACCCCTACCACCTCTTCCTCTATAAGAGGAAAGATAACCCCGTCCAGGTGTACTCATTCCTGAAGATTTAGACATGTCAGGTATTCACGAGTTAAGAAGTCAGGAAGATGATTTTCTTCCCCTCGTTTATAGATAATTTGAAAATCAAAAGGTGCTAAATGAGCTTGCCATCTAGCAAACATTTGTTTTGAAACATCATGTTTAAAATCTTTTATAAACATGAATCTTGCAGACTGACAATCTGTTTTAATAATAAATTTCTGATTATATAAATCATCCTGAAATTTAAGAACACTTCTAACAATGGCAAGAATTTCTTTTGCAATAGTAGAATAATTCTTTTGTGCATTGTTCCACTTACCAGAATAAAATCTAACAAGATATTCTTGTTTATTTTGGGGATTAACCTGTTTGAGGATTCCTCCAAATCCAATATCAGAAGCATCAGTTTCAATAATTTTTTCCCATTGGGGATTAGCAATCATTAAGCAGGGGAGATTTTTAACCTTCTCTTTGATTTTCCTAACTGCCTCAGTATGTTTATCAGACCAAGGTAAAGGATTTTTTTTTAACCTATCATAAAGAATAGATGAGTCTTTATTGAGATTTTCAATATAAGGGGAAATATAATTCAGACTTCCTAAGAATCTTTGTAACTGGGTCTTATCAGTAATAATATCAGGGAATTTTGATGCAAATTCAATGCTTCTTTGAATAGGAATAATATTTCCCTTTTTAATGTTATGACCGAGAAATTTAATGCTTGTTTGAAAGAGAACCATCTTAGGTTTTGAAATGACAAGACCATTTAGTATAACAATCTTTTTGAAAAGTTCCAGATGTTTGAAATGATTTTCAATGTCTTTAGAATAGACAAGAATATCGTCTATATAGACGATGATAAAATCACTATAAGGGGTAAAAATGTCATTCATAATTTGTTGAAATTCTGAAGGGGCATTTTTTAATCCAAAAGGCATAACATTCCACTCATAATGTCCAATAGGAACATTAAAAGCTGTCTTATATCTGTCAGATTTATCAATCTGAATTTGCCAAAATCCAGATTTTAAATCAAACTTAGAGAAGATTAGGGCATGGACAAGTCTGTCTAAAAGATCCTTTTTATTAGGGATAGGATGCCTAATCCATTTTAAAACTTTATTAAGGGGTTTATAATTAATAACAAGTCTAGGAACACCTCTTTCTTGTTCAGAATGTTTATTAACATAGAAAGCAGTACAGGACCATGAGGACTGAGAGGGAGAAATAAGTTTTTTGTCAAGAAGGGATTTTATCTCCTTTTTGCATAACTCCAAATATTCAGAATTCATTTGACAAGGTCTAGCCTTGGTAGGAATATTTTCTTCTTTAAAATTTTCTTCGTAGGGAAGGGAAACAATATGTTTCTTTCTTTCCCAAAAAGCATTTGGAAAGTCATTGCATATTTCAACAGAGAAATTATTATGGATAATTTTAATCTTATCCTGTAATTTGGGATTTTTAAGTTTTTCATCAATAGATAGAAAACTAATTTCTTCTTTTAAAGAATTGATATGGAATTCTTTTCTGTCAATATGCTCTTGTAGTTCATTAAGAACTCTTTGTATAGGTTTTGTTATAAACTCAAAAATTATAGGTTTTCCTTCAAAAGTACCTGTGAGACCTTTTGAATTAACAGAAGCCAAAGGATATATCTGATGTAAAAATGGGAGACCAAGAATGAGTTGGCTAGAAATGTCTTTGGCCAAAAGAAAGCTGGAAGGAATACAATTTTTATCCTTACAAATATAGACTTTAGGAAGTTTATAATTTATGTTGAGAGGTTTTCCACCAACATGTGACAGGGAATGATAAGTTTTATGAAAATATTTTGTAGGGATAAGACCTTCTTGTATAACATTGAAATCAGCACCACTATCAATCATGGCAATAAATTCTCTTTTATATGTATTATCAATAAGAAGGATAATTCTAGTATACCATTTCTGAGATATGATCATAGTAATTGTGGAAAGATGATTTTTTTCTAAGGATATTTCCTCAAAATTTTTCTGAATAATATTTTTCCCTTTTTCAATGTCAGAGATACGATTATTAATGAGAGAATTTTCTCTTTTGAGTACTTTAATATCATTTTTCAAATTATCAATCTCATATGATAAATCTTGTATTGTAACAGTATTATGATTAGTATATTTATTTTTTAAAAGCTTATTAACTTCTGTCATAGAATAAGATATATTTGAAGGAGGAACATAATTATCTTCTGTTTCTTTAGAAGTAGAAGGTATATCTTCCATCTGATCAATAATACTTGTTCTTAAATTTGGATCTTTTATTCTTTTTAGGAATTCTAAAATATTGTTACCAGTGAGGACATTGGCGGTTAGGAATTCTAAAATTTATTATTATTATTATTATTATTATTATTATTATTATTATTATTATTATTATTATTATTATTATTATTATTATTATTATTATTATTATTATTATTATTATTATTATTATTATTATTATTATTATTATTATAAAAAAAAAATACTAATATCTGATGAATTAAATAACATAATTAATATCTTCCATATTTTGTTTGTTGCGCATAAAAATTACATTATAGTGATTAAAAGTTGCAAACATAAAGTACGAATTGGGCGGTGTTTCGGGCAACATGGCTGGTTTGAGAAAGCTTCGTCCTCCATAGCCAATAGCCCCATCATCATCACATCAGCTTTTTTCTTCACATTGTCAATCGAGGGCCCCTCTCTCTCTCTCTCTCTCTTTCTCTCTCTCTCTCTCTCTAACTGGGTTTCCCCCTTCATAAAGATCACCAATTTTCCTTTTTCACCTCTCGCATGATATAACTCCAGGTACTTTTAATTTCTATTTTCTCTTTCTTCATGCGATTATTTCTTGCTTAATTTTCATTTTCTTCATTCGCTCATGCAAATAGAAATGTTCACGCCTTTCTCTCTCCTTTTTGGAATCGTTTTATCCTCCACCCCTATTCTCTATAGATGAATCTCATCATTTCTATGTCCACAATAAAGTGAACCCACCAAAAAGTGGCCTTTGATTGCGCTATTAATCTTTCTTGCCCTTTTGGTGTTATAAGTATTCTCTACAGTTGTTTCAGTTAGTGGGATTTTGTTTGTATTTGTGTGTGTGTGTGTGTGTGTGTGTGTGTGTGCGTGTGTGTAGAGAGAGAGAGAGAGAGAGAGAGAGAGAGAGAGAGAGAGAGAGAGAGAGAGAGAGAGAGAGAGAGAGAGAGAGAGAGAGAGAGAGAGAGAGAGAGAGAGAGAGAGAGAGAGAGAGAGAATGTGTGTGTAAAAGAATAGGAGAAAAGAGAAAAGTTTGAAATGAGGAGAGGTTGAATTAGAGGTTTGCCTTGCCATTTTGCCAAGCATGGGTTGGTGTAATTATTGGGTTAAGTGCGCATTGTCAAATTGCTCTTACCTATTCTTTTTTGTCTGTCTCCCGCAATTTTGTGACTGATGAAATTAAGGCGCCGAAAATGTATCCCTTCTTGTGCCTCTCACCACAGAGTAAGCTAGCTGTTGTTATTCCCTCTGTTTTAAAATGATCATTTTCATTACTTGCATTACATTGAATTGTTTGTTTAATTTAAATGGGGATTCGAGGATGTCAATCACAGTGTCGAGAGTTAAGACGATTGCGATTATAGATGCTTATGTGTGATTGTGTTCAGGTTGATGAAGATGAACTATACTGCAATGGGAAGAAGCGAGAGGAAGAATCGGCATGCTCGCGTAATTCAACTCACGTAATATCACAGTTAGCTCAGTGCTTTAGTGAGTCCAATTATTTACTCTATTTTTCGCATTAATTCTTCTCTCACTTAAATCCACTTATACAGAGTTTTCTCACAGTTTAGGAACGTTACCATTTACCTGTCTGTGTTTGCATTCATGTTTTTCGACTCACTTTTACATTACAGCCAAAAGAAAAAAAAAAGAAAAACAAAAAAAAAATAAAGAAGAGGAAACTCGGTGTTACATTGTAAAGAGGAGGAAACTTGATGCTTATGTGGATTTTGCTGATTCGAGTTAATTTCAGACAATGATTTAGTTGATGAATCTGAATCTGATAATTTTTTACCTTAATAATTTCAGTTCGTTTTTCGTCCCGTGTTGTAATATGTGGAGGGGGAAGACTAAGTTGATGCACAATCAATTCTAACTTATCTATTCGATATGTTTTATAGCTTTGGTTTGTTTTGTAGGTAATGCTATGGTTGGACCAAGAGCATGGATAGGAGGATTCTTTAACCGCTACGGCAATAAAAAATTTGAAAGTGACAAATATCTCGACTACACTTTGACTCCTATTCAGGTGATTAGGATCGATATTTTCCGTAAGGCCTTGTTTGGCGTTGCCATGATTATTAACTAAATAATTACGTCTTATTTTTTGTGTTTCGTTAGTGCATTAACTTTTCAGAGCGGCCCTCACTTATGAACAAATGAGCTCTTATCTTGGCTTATTGGGGGATTGTGTATTTGATAATATTGCATGATTTTATTCTGGCTAATCTTATTTTTGGGGACCAAACGAGGCCTAATCTTATTTCCTGTATGACATGCTATTTCTTGTACGCAAGTGTTGTTCGTATCTTTTCGAAAGCTTCTTTGGCACCTTATGGAGGAGATTGTTTGTTAATTGTTATGAATTGAGTTAAGATTGTACGCAATAGGTTTTTCACTGTGTCCTACGATATTATTGTTTGTACTTCGTTTGGTGCAATCTGTTTTTTCTTTTTCTTCTTCTTTTTTTACAGGAAGAAAGGCTGCAAAGTCTTCAAGAACGATTAGGAGTACCTTTCGACGAGACAAGGATTGAACACCAAGTATATTTTTTGCGTTTGCTCTATTCTTTTCCATAATCGATCGAGTTCAGAAAAGGTCAAAAAAAAAAAAAAATCTATTTTTCGCTTCTTGATTAACAGGAAGCTCTACGGGATTTGTGGAGTGCGGCATTCCCAAATGTGAAGCTAAAAAGTTTGATCTCCGAGCAGTGGAAAGATATGGGCTGGCAAGGCGCTAATCCGTCCACTGATTTCAGGTATAATTATTATCTAAAAGGTAAAATTAGGATTACGTAATACAGGAGAACCTCGATAATTTTAATACTCGATAAATTAATAACCTCGTTTAAAGAACAATTTTTTACAGTCCCGACACGGTAAAAATGTACTAAATAATTAGCTCGATAATTTAATATTTCGCTAAATTGATAGAATTTTGTCAATCCCAACTATATTAATTTATAGAGGTTTAACTGTAATGGGTTTTGCATTTGGACTAAATATCTTTCATATTCTTGATTAAAATCCTGTCTTAATTTTTTTATCACGTGCTTGAACGTTTGTTTGGGAAGATTAGCCATGATTAACTAAATAATTGAACTTTGTTTGATGTTTGGTAAACCCTATAATTTTCCGGGTCGACTTGAAAAAAAATAGTTTATCATGGCCTATCTTGCATTTGGAGATTATTCATCAGACCTCCCATGGTCAATAACACAAATTAGGTTTTCGTTAGATTATTTAATCTTATCATTCTGCTTTCGATTATGAACCAAACATGGCCTCAATATTTGACCAAAACTTCATTATATTGTATAACTCCCAAGCAATGCATAAATAACCGAAAGCAGAACGCTACGTACATCTGCTCATATACTTTATGTTGAAGTACTCTGTGTTACTTTTCTCGTTTTTTTTTTCTTTCAAGTAGTACAATCTATGATCATTAATTATGTTGTGCATTTCATAATTCGTCTCAAAATTTTGAGATTATTATTGCCTCTTTATGCTCTGTTATTTGGCTTAGGGGGTGTGGATTAATTTCGCTCGAGAACTTGCTATTTTTCGCTACAACTTATCCGGTATGGTTGATCAGCTGCTCCTTCCAAGAACAAATTAATATGTATTTTATTTACTAATATGAAGTATTCGAAGGTTACTTTTCGTAGGTTACTTCTAAAAGAAGGTGGAAAGCGTGCTCAATGGGAGTACCCTTTTGCTGTCGCTGGCATTAACGTTTCTTATATGCTCATTCAAATGCTCGACTTACAATCAGGTCGTCACTCGATCACCTTTTTTATATTCAAATGCTTTACATTGATAGTTATGTTTTGATTTCTTAAACCGTCTAAATTAAGAAAAGTTAAAACAGTGCTTCGACTTACTGTCTTCGTTGTATTTACAGAAAAACCGAAATGTCTTCCGGGACTTAATTTTCTTAAATTATTGGAAGGTAAAGAAATAATTCAAATACAAAGAATCTCTATTTTCGGGCCTTCATTTGTTTTTAATTTTTTTTTTATTTTTTTTTCACTATTTGATGTTTGCGAGAAATTTGCTTCATACAAGTGCAGAAGAGGAAGACGCTTTTGATGTCCTCTATTGCATAGCATTCGCGTTGATGGATGCTCAGTGGCTTGCCATGCAAGCTTCGTATATGGAGTTCAATGTACTCTCTCTCTCTCTCATTTAATTTTTTGCCATGTGAATATTTTATTTAATCGAGTTCAATTTTCGATATTGTTGGTGCAGGAGGTTCTTCTAGTAACAAAGACACAACTGGAGAGAGAATTGTCTTTAGAAGATGTTCACAGAATACAGGAGCTGCCTGCTTATAACATGTTGTTTCATTAGTTTGTGCAGTTGCTCGATTTTCCAATGTACAGTTAAAATAACGAGTCGAACTAGAAGACAGAGAGCAGATCTTTCTTTCTCTGAGCATTAATTAATCGCTTCGACAAATTAAATGTCGAGGGATCATTACATTGAACGATTTCTTGCTAGATTTGTTAGTTAAATATGCTTTACAATTTTGCTTTATGGGCGCGCTATTTTGTTGGTATATGCAGAGCTGTAATCTATCCATATTTCTTCATTGTCACGTATTAAAAATATTTTAATACGTGACAATGAAAATAGTAATAATAAATATATTACACAATATATTAAAAAATATTAGGAAAATTAGCATCAACATTCCTATAAATTTGTTAACACAAATGAGCTGAAAAAGTTTATAAAATTCCATCGTGTTTTACGGTTGAGAAGGTTATTTTTTAAAATATTTGAGAAGCTACGCATCGTGTGCTACGGTTGTAGAAGATAAGATGACATTGGGGTTTTTTAAAAACGTGGAAAGTTTGGTGAAACGTTGATGTTCTGCAGATCAAACATTACCATTCCCTTGCGATAACAACGAAAACAACGGTATTTTAATTTTGTTATCTTTGTAATTATTTGGTTTTTTTTAACTTTTTTATCTACTAATTTTGACTACTAAAATTTTGCTTTATTTGGTATGTCAAGAGAACGGTTGAAAATTAGTAGAGATTTGTTTTTTTTTTTTCATAATTACAAATACGCTATTAGGGTTGCTTATATTATGGTATGTGAACGGTTGAAAAATATAATTAGAAAATTAGTAATGAAAAAAAAATAATACAAAAGATACTAGTAGGTTAGTAGAGATAATTTTTTTACTAATATGCCATTATGATTACAATTATGATATGATTATTAGCAGTAAACTACCGCTATTTAGACTATTGAACGTCATTATTATATTTGGCCATAATAGCCGGAAGAGAAAGACAAAAAAGGGTAAAAATTTAGTTAATCAAATATATTTATAAAAAAAAAAAAAAAAAAAAAAAAAAAGAATGAAACTGCAACATTGTTGGAAAAAAATTTAATGTTGGACAAAACAAAATTAAAAAAAAGTTATTAGAAAAACAAAAATCAACATTGTTGACGACTGGTCAACATTGATGCAGTTAAAATTGAGGTTAAAGATTAAAATTAATTAATTTGTGAAATTAGGCTTAAACTAAGTTTGGAGAAACGAAATTGAAGAAAATTAGAATTTGAGGGATATTTTTGTTTTGATGGGCTTAAGAATCTTGTTTGTCCTTTTAGGTAAAAACATATTTTAGTCTGGACTGCTTTACAAATAATTATATCTCTATGGGCTACTACAAAATTTGCCTCTAAAACTAGACACGGCCCCGGGTCGGGTCGGGTCCGGGTCCGGGTCGGACCCGCCGGGTCCGGGTCCTACTTTTTCGGGACCCGAAACCGACCCGCATGGGTCCGGGTCCGGGTCCGGGTCGGGTCCACTCGGGTCCGTCCGGGTCCGGGCCGGGTCCAGGTCCAAACCGGTTCTTGAATTTTTTAATTGAATTTCCGGGTCGGGTCCGGGTGGACCCGAGTTTATAACCGTTGAAATTAAAAAAAAAAAAAAAATTTGAAATTTTCGGGTCGGGTCCGGTTCGGTTCCGGGTCGGGTCCGGGTGGACCCGAGTTTATAGCCGTTGTAATTTAAAAAAAAAAAAAATTTTGAATTCCCGGACCGGGTCCGGGCCGGGTCCGGTTCGGGTCCGGTTCGGGTCCGGTTTATAGCCGGTGCATTTTTAAAATTTTGAAAAAAAAATATTTTTTTATTCGGGTGGACCCGACGGGTCCTCGGGTCGGGTCCTCGGGTCCGGGTCCTCGGGTCCACCCGCCGGGTGGACCCGTCGGGTCTCGGGTCCTAAATATCGGGACCCGAAACCGACCCATACATTTTCGGGTCCGGGTCCATGGTCAACGGGGCGGGGGCGGGGCGGGGCGGGGCGGTCGCCGGGTCGGGTCCGGGTCCGACCCGGCCCGTGGCCATGTCTATCTAAAACAATTCTTACTTCCCTACAATGTCATTTGTATTGGATGAAAACTCAACGGACTGTATAGAATTGAGGGGCTAACTGTTACATGCACATAGTTTAAGGAGTAAAGTGTATTATTTTTCCCAAACTATTATGCTTACAATATAAAACTAGGGCCGGCTCAAGCCCATATGGGGCCCTAGGCGAAGTAATAAATTTATGGCCCTTTACATTAATTTTTTAATATAAAATTAAATATTTTTGATATTTTTATTTTAGTTTAAAATTTTAAATACACATATTAAAATTATTATTAATATAAAATTCAGTCTATATATATTAATATTTTTTTTAAATAAGAAAATATAAATTCTATTTCGTATTTGGGGGCCCTAATTATATAGTAACATAATTTTTGGGGCCCTAACTATAATAATGAAAAGTTGGGGGCCCTAGGCATAGGCCAAAGATGCCTATAGCCTAGGGCCGGGCCTGTATAAAACTATACTTTTTTGATTCATTGGCAACAGAGTTTACAGTTACTTGAAGTGCACCCAGAAAATTTCACTTTTGTATAATCTAGTTTATAAATCAAATGAGATATGTAAACCATATTAAGTTAATTATTTATGTGGAGCTCAAACTAGAAAGTATTGATGATGAGATTTAAATTTGAGTTAAATCACATTACATTATCTTATTCAATTAACTAAATCAACCCTTGAGTAGCAGATAAATATATACTTGCACCAAAAGACGAAATTTCTCGTCCTCATATCCCCATCCTTCTGTGCAACAAATATTTGACATGTAAATTATGATAACTCAACGACTCATTATGGTAGCGAATCTGAATTTGGTGTCCACAAGAAACCAACCCTAGTTGAAGTTGAACTTTACACACTGCGCCTGCCAATAATTTATCCCAAGATATTGCACCAACTTACGATCCCGGAAAGCAATTGAGTTATAGTCATGAGGTGCGGGCACAAATAAACCTATACTTAATGCGAATAGAGATGTGACAAGTGATCAAGGACTATACAGCCAAATAGTCAAACGTTGTTGACAAAAATGTTTGGAAAATCCTATCTTTTACTAGTAGAAGTTGAGTGTTGGTGGTTGCACTAAAGCCTTGAATGTTGTTTATATAATAGTTAATTCATGTTGTGTTACAATTTTCTTTTTAATAATTAGCTCTGCACTTGTGATCAGTGTGACATTGTGACTTTTTTTTTTTTTTTTTTTTTTTTTAGTTATTTCTTTTATTTGTAGATAATCAGTGGAAACATTTAATGTGTTATGTGGACCATATCTAAAGTGGGTTACTAGAAAAAGTCAAATCAAAACAAACTTATCTATGCGATGGCCCGTGTGTGTCGTTGTGGTTAATGAGATACGGGGAATACGATGCTACACCCGGTAATTTTTACGGGGTGACTCTTTTTTTGTCATGTGTCCTTTTTTATTTATTTTATAATTATATTTCTAAAACTCATTGGGCCATAACTGAACCCGTAGTGGGAATTTTATTAATTATGGTGCCTGGTTATATTCACCAGGTGTAGCATAGAATTTCCCATGAGATACACTGTCAGCCTTAATTCTTACCAATCATGTATTTATTGATTTATTTAAATTAAATGTGGGTACTAAACTCTACACTAGGCGTGTGAACGAGCCGAACTCGTATGTTGTAGCAGGCTCGAGCTCGAGTTCATTTTGTCGAACTCAAGTCCAAGCTAATTTTGATTTTTTTTTAATTAAAAAATATATTAGATTATAATAAAATAAATTCAAAATAAACAATAAACTGTAATTATATATACTAGCATTTTTCCCCCGTGCGATGCACGGGATATTATTTAAATAGTCAAAAAAAATATTCAATTTAATACATAATAAGAAAATATAGTACAGTAATATAATTTAATAATGTAGTATTATTCATATTGAATTTCTAGCTTTATCTCTTAAAATTTGAGATATATTGATGAAAATTAGGAGATCAATAATTGTTGAAAATTATAGTTAAAAAATTAGTACATAAAAAATATTAAAAATAAATAATTACATAAGTAACAATAAGGTAGTATTCTTCACGGCTTAGTTTTAATTTTGATAGTTGTTAAAAATTATAGTTAGAAATTAGTAGAGAAAAAATATTAAAAATAAATAATTACCGAAATACCATTAGGGTTTGTTAGGGTTGCCCAGCGTTTCTTTCTTTTATTTATAAGATATATATATATATATATATATATATATATATATATATATATATATATATATATATATATATATATATATATATATATATATATATATATATATATATATATATATATATATATATATATACTAGCGTTTTCCCCCGTGCGATGCACGGGATATTATTTCGATAGTGAAAAAAAATCAATTTAATATATAATAAGAAAATATAGTACACTAACAAAGTAAAATTTAATAATGTAGTTCTATTCCTATTTTATATAATATTAGTTTTTTTTTTTAAATCTTACATATTAACAATTACAATACAAAATACATAGATTTAATCTTAACAAATCGATTTTGTATCTTTATCTCTTAAGATTTGAGATATATTGATGAAAAATAGGAGATTGATAATTGTTGAAAATTAGTAGAGAAAAAATATTAAAAATAAATAATTAAAGAAGTACCATTCGGGTAGGACTCTTCACGGTTTAGTTCAATTTTGATAATTGTTAAAAATGATGGTTAAAAATTAGTAGAGAAAAAAATATTAAAAATAATTAATTACTGAAATACCATTAGGGTTTTTTAGGGTTACCCAACGTTTCTTTCTTTTATATATAAGATATATATATATATATATATATATATATATATATATATATATATATATATATATATATATATATATATATATATATATATATAGAGAGAGAGAGAGAGAGAGAGAGAGAGAGAGAGAGAGAGAGAGAGAGAGGGGGGAGAGGTTGCTCTTATATTATTTCTATAATGTTTTATATTATTATATATTATTTAAATAAAGAATAATCTATAAAAACAAAAAAAGAATATATAAAAAAAAACACATAATAAAATAAGGTTCGCGAGCCGACTCGTGAGCTCACGAACAACTAACAACAAGCTCGAGCTCGCGAGCTCGACCTCGAAAAACTCGAGTTCGAGTTCTAACTTTTTTCTAGCCGACACATCGAGCTCACGAGCGGCTCAGCTCGTGTGCCACCCCTACTCTACACTATAGGGTCTGTTACAGATAAGCCCATCATGGGCTACTTATTCATAAAGAAGTCAGGACAAAAAACGTTTTTTTGCAAAAAAATCATAATATTGTTCAGAGTGTGTAAAAGACAAAAATACCTTCCTCACATTTTCATATGCTCCAATTTCATCATTTAATTCAATTTAACTTCAACTAGATCCCAAATTTCACAAATTATTCAATTTTGATGCAAAATCCAATTTTGAGTACAATTTCGCCTGTCGTCGCCATTGATCGCCGGTCTCCGACGTTGACTTTTTTTTTCTTGTCTGCCTTTTCTGCTGGTCTCGGGCGTTGACTTTTTCGATTTTTTTCTCTTCTTTTTGCCGCCGCTGATTGGCGGTCAACGCCGGTCTCCACCATTGTTGATTATTTTTTGATTTTTTTTAACTTTTTTTTCTTTAACATTTCTTGGCCCGTTTAAACAGTAACATTGTTGTGGTTGACAGTCATATTCACTATATTACAGTTTAACATAGTAATATTGTTATATTAAAATCTCTACCACAATAATATTAACACAACAAAAATCACAATTATTGTATAATAGAGTAATATTAGTATGTTGATCGTACAACAAAGAAAAACATAATAAAAAGTCATAAGAATTAATATTGATGTGCTTGACAGTAATATTACTATAACGACAATAATATTACCGTCAACCACATTAATATTATTGTGTTTACAGTAATATTACAGTAGTAACCAGTAATATTATTGTGTACACAGTAATATTATTACATTAATCGGTAAACAAATCAAACAAAATAAAAAAGCCAAAAAAAATATTGATGTGATTGACAGTATTATTGTGTCTACAGTAATTTTACCGTCAACGACACTAATATTATTACGTTGACTTGTCAACATATCAAACAAAACAAAAAAATATTGATGTGGTTGACAGCAATTGTACTGTCAACGGCAATACAATTACGTAAATGTATTGTGAACGACAATATAATTATTGTTAATAACAGTATAATCACGGTTAACGTTCAACAGTGGGTGTAAAAAATGGATAAAAAATTTCGGAAAAAAATAAAAAGATATAAAAAAAAATCAACGCCAGAAACCGCCGAAGAAAAAAAAAAAAGGCAAAATTGAATTTTGTGGTCAAAATTGATGAAATTGAAGTTCAATTGGGGTTACCATTAGGAATTGGATTTAAAGGGTTGTGGGTAATTTTGTTATATACATTAATTTTGCGTTTTTTTTATAATACATATTAAAGAGATCGGTTTATTGGCGAAAGAGTTAAAGGGATTTATTTGAATACATAAAGAAATCGGTTTATTGGCGAAAGATCCCTAGTCTTATACATATTTTTATAATACATATTATAGTGTAGGGATTTTGATTATATTTATATATAATCATGTACTATCTTTTTACACCAAAGTTATGGACATGGTCGACCGATTATGTAGACCGCTGCTTATATAAAATAAAAACATTTATCTACATCAAAAAAAATATTCACAATTTGAATCTTTATATTATAAATCAATTAGTACCCAATAACCTATCAAAAAAAAATAAAAAAAAATTAGTACCCAGAAAAAAATGGAAAAACAAAATTATCAACATCATTATACATCAGAAAAAACCACATAGCTTATATATATATATATATATATATATATATATATATATATATATATATTACTATATGTTACTACATGTGATTATATATGATTACATATATATGACCACATGTGACTATATGAGTATAGTCATACATAGTATAATTTGTAGTTTATAGCTTCAAATCCGCCTTTTCAACATGACAACAACTTCTATCTATCGGTTGTAAAAGAATTGTTTTGAATTGACAAACACCATGTCCTCTCAGCAAAAACTTAAAGCATAGAAGTTTTTCAAACACGAAGACCTGTGGAGAAAAATCAAGTTCAATTTTATTATTTACATTCTAAATCAACTCATAAATAACAAATATAGATTGAAATACACAATCACATACATTTGTCACTACATGTTACTATATGTTACTACATGTGACTATATATGATTTAGAATATCGCAAACAATATCAAACAACGTCACTAAAAATATAAGAATACTTAACAACAAAAATTTAAAACCCTAGATCTAGTGTATTTCACCAACAATCAACTGGAAATAAAAATGTATAATGCTTATTATTTACATACATTCACACGTTTTAGTGTGTGTAATATGCACATAGAGAAGAACTGTAAGACTGTGTACTAGAGAAAGGTCTTTCAAATCACTGAAATCAATGTCGGTAATTAAAAAAAACAATTGAAATCTGATCAATAGTTTCTCAGTAGAGGCAGCGATTAGAGGGATCCAAGGCGAATGGATCCGCTGGAAGAGGACGGATCTCTGTGGTTTGAACATGTACGACGCCATCGATACGACATTGTTCTTCATCTTCTTCATCAAAATCAAAGAGCGGCGCTTGCGGCGGATCTTGGTCGGAAATCATGCGGATTTGCGAAGGGTGAATCGGCGGCGGCTTTCCCTTCTCTAACTTTGGTTCAGATCTTGCTGCGGCGGGTTTGAAGCGGATGGATTGAGAAAATATCGTGGAGCAGCGTTAGGCGCATGGAGAGCGGCGCTTGGAGGTGAAGGGGTTGTGGGTGGAGAGAATGTTAGGATTTGAGTGGGGAAGAGAGATTCAGATGAAAGATCGTGACTTCATTCGCCTTATTTCTCAAACATTGCCCATTAAGGGTAAAACGGTCACATCTCTATATCTCAGGGGGTCTGACAAATTAAGATCATAATTTGGATTTTTGACTAGGCGTAAAAATTCATAAGACCCCTCATATATATTTTTAAAAAGTAGGGGTATCACACATTTACTCATATTCCTAATACTATACTTTTTTTTTTAATTTGGATTTATATAGCACTCATAGTAGGTTATTGCCATGTGATGGCCACGTGATAAAAGTTTGCGTATACGTGGGACCACAATCAAGATGTAATTGGTGTTGATTGCATTTAAATTGCCTATATACGTTTTTTAGTTTTTGGGAAATTAGCTGAAGGTCCCTTAGAAATATTCACTATAGCTATAAGAACACGCGAAATATTCACTATTTCTTATAAATACTCAACTTAGTGATATTAGTAAGCAACAACTTAGTTGCACAACTTAGTGGTATTAATAAGGAACAACTTAGTTGAAATACAATGAAGAAAAAACAAAAACATAATAAATGTTTCCCACAACATATATACAACTTACACAGAAAGCTTAGTTACATACAAAGCTTAGACAGCTTATTTGCATAGATGAGTTACACAACTTCGTTAAATAAGATGAAGAAAAAAAGTTAAATATGTGGTGCGTACATCACAACCAACATCACCATAATTATTAGGTTTCAGCGGAGATGAATAAGTGTAACCAAAATCGTATGTGTGTGCGTGTATGTGGTTACGTATGTGTGTATATAGGTGTGTGATTATGTGGGTATGTATGTGTGGCAGAGCATCGACAGTGGTAGTGGGGAGCGGAGGTACAACAAATTTGATGGGTGAACAGACCTAACGGAGGCGGATAGGATGAAGACGTTTGAAGAATAAATGACTTTTAGCAAATTGTAAAAGTACGGCTGTCCTGATTTGAAAGACTATTAGCGCTTGGGGATATTTAGAAAATTGCCCTTTTTTTACCATCAGTTGATTTTAGAATGAATGGTTTTTCATGAATATATTTACTATATCAATTTTACTCATTGCGTGCAAAAAAAAAATAAGATAATAAAATAATACGAGTTGCTTCGGATATAATATATACGATGGCGTAGGATCTACACCCTGAAGGCCTCACTACAAATCTTAGTTCTTTTAAACTGTCGGAAAGTACAGCAAACGTTGGATCTTAGAACGAATGGACGGAAAATAATAAGTATGAGAGAGAGTTTTGGAGAGAATATAAAGTGTTCTTATTGATGTTAAGTCATGTCTCTAATCGTTACGTTACATTTGTTTATATAGACCTAAAGACTGACATTTCCCATCCTTAGACCCTTTTAATTTGCTCTTTATTCATTACTATTATCTTGCTATCTATAATTGCAATTATCTTCATCTATTTATGTAACACAGCTTTTGGGTCTTCTTTCCCAATTGTTCTCATTTAACTTGTCACCTATCCCATTGATTTGTCTGTAGCATGTTTGGATGGACTGGTGAGCTCGTTGACCGCATAACCTAGAGACATCGTTTAAGTGAGTTTGATACTAAGAGTTTTCTTCGAACGTGCTTCTTAAGAGGCATTGTCTTTCACACATATTCGGTCGATGGACCCAATAAATCTCTTGCAAATATGTTTTACCTTTATTACTATTTAATAAGCGCAATATAGAGGGTTTGACCCAACCTTACCAAACTGATCCATCATTATCAAGATAGATATCTGTTAACTTGAAAGTTTATACAAAATCTTTGACATAGTCCAAGATGTATATCAAATGTAACATCACTTAATTGTATATTAGATAATAAGCAACGAAGTCTCACAAATGTGTAGGTCCATTAGTACTGCTAATTCAAAGTTGTTGTCAATAAGTTTTTTTATGTAATGGTAAGTTAAGGGTCCCAAACTATGAATTAGTCATCCATAAATATTTCTTTCAAGCCCGATTATATATGTCGGGCATTAGTCTATATTGATATTTGATACTAAATGTGGCTTTTGGTCCTTAATTCACGTACATCTTGATGTATGGAACATTATATGACTAAGTGACTTTACGAGGAAAAAATACCTACAAAAAGATTAAGTTTCGAGATCGCCTCGAACTTAATTACACCCCTAAACATATATATATATATATATATATATATATATATATATATATATATATATATATATAATTATATATACACACACTTAGATGGCGTTTGCAAATGCTTATTTAAAAGCAGAAGTTTGTAATTGTATTTTGGATTATGTTTATTTCTAAAAGTTGGGGTATTTGCAAAATTAGTTAAAAACAACTAAACTAGAAAAAAAAAAAAAAAAACAAGTACATCGATACTTGTAAAATTATAGCTTAAAACAATTTATTTTAAGAGAAACAAAAACAAAAATTTGTTTTACAAATACCTAAAAATAAATTATATGCAGAAAAAAAACTCATAATCTATTTTTAATTTTCTTGCAAATACCACCTTAATCCTAAACATAATCTCTAACCAACCATAAGTTTTTCTAACACTTAAAAGTTGAAAAAACGTGTATGTGTGACAAAACGTCTACATAATAGGCGATGATCAAAATTTATTTTTATAATAGGCGAAAATCATTTGATAGCATGGTTTTTCATTTGATAGCATTGTTTGTCGACTCTACGAAACATACAAAAATCACATAAAACATGTGAATGGTCCCCAACTTCGGGACAAGCTGTTAACTCCACAACTTTCACTTAAATTAATTTACATTTAAACTATCTAACTCATCTTTCGTAACATAAATTAGAAGCCAATGTAGGGCCTGCCCCCTTGATTTTTTTTATTTTTTTTTATTACTTTATATGTAAATATAATTTATTGTCATTGTACCGTGCTTCTGTAATTTTGTATAATTTAATTTTATATAAGAAATAAAATTGATTATTTTTAATTGAAGAGAGCAACGAAAAATAATGAATGCGTCTAACAAGTTAAATAAGAAAGTTACAAATCGTGGCTTGGAATCAGGGGCGAGTCCACTCTCAATTGAAAAACTATCCGTTATATTATTTCAAAAAATACTTATATATTTTTTTAGTCCACCCAATTTGTATTATTTAGTCCACCCAAAGTCTAAATTAATTCAAAAAAGTCCTTAAAAATTTATTTTCTTTTTCTCGTCTTCTAGTTTTATCAAAACAAAAAAGTCCTAATTTTTTTTTCAGGCATTGCCCCCGAATCCTAAAAAATTTAATACATCTACATATAAAATAACAACATGCAACAAGATTTAAATTTCCACACTCAAATACTAATATAAGTATTATGAAAATACTTTTAAATGCAAATACCAAGTCCTCTTTGTACATATCCAAGGAATATTTTTTAATTCAGTAACTTAGTTGAATAAGTAAGAGAGGACAATGTCAAATGATTGGGTTCGAGCTCGCTTGCAAACGTTTTCTAGATTGAACTTGTCATAAATAACTGCTTAACATAGACATTTATCGTGTGATTTCAAAATTATTACATACTAGTAAAATTTAACCAGTGCACCTGAATATAATTAACTGGGTTTCCATTATTTAAAAAAAAAACATAAATAAATTATTACAATCTGGAAAGATAGAACATACGCATTAGAAACATATTGTTACAACCTGCCCACAAATGGGGTCCCCCAATTTCTCAAAGTGTTGGACTTATCCATAACTTGTCTTTTTATTTATTTTTTTATTGTCCATTTTATTTAATTATTGATTTATGTTACTCTTTTTGACATGACTGGACGAAAAGATTAATTAAAATAATGCACACTCAATTAAATGAGTCTAGACCCCATTGACAAATATGTGATATCCGACGAGCACTAAATTATTTTAGCAGATCCTATATTTTGATAGTCTTTTAGTATGTATTTTATCATTTATTATAGGGATTTTTATGCAAAAGTCCCCAACCAAGCATGTTTATTATTCTAGGTTTAGGGGACATATCTCTTTCACCAATAAGCCCATCCCTTTAATATTTATTATAACTAAAAGAAACATTCATGTATATCCCAATATTACCCTCAACAATTTATACCCAATTCTTAATTGTAACCCCAATTAATCAATTTTGTCCATAAAAGTTCAATTTTGACTTTTTTTTGGAGTATAATTTAATATGCTCCAATTTCATCCTTAACTTAATTTAATCTCAATTTGACCCCAAATTTCACAAATTATTAAATTTTGACCCAAAATTTTTTTTTTTTTCAAAAAATTTTTTTTTTCAAAAACTTTTTTTTTGCCGCCGGATTCCGGTGTTGACTTTTTAAATTTTTTTTTTTTTTTTTTTTTTTTTTCCTTCCGGATTTTTTTTCCGGATTCCTGCGTTGACCGGCGGTCAACGCCGGTCTCCGGCGTTGACTTTTTTTTTTTTTTTTTTTTTTGCTTTTTTCTTTTTTTTTTCTTTTCTTTTCTTCCGGATTTTTTCGCCGGTTTCCGGCGGTCTCTTTCTTTAGTGTTTTTTTAAGTTTTTTTTTTTTGTTTGGTTTGTTTTGTTTTTCCACGTCCGCCGCTACACGTTGACCGTAATTGTGCTGTCACTGACAGTAAATTAACGTAATTATACTGTCAATGATAGTTAATTAACGTAATTGTACTGCCGTTGACATTACATTTATGTAATTGTGCTGCCGTTGACAGTAAATTAATGCAATATTATATTTTTTTTATTTATTATTTTTTTTTTTTTTTTTTGATTTGTTGACAAGTCAACGTAATTATATTACTGTCGTTGACAGTAAAATAACTGTAAACACAATAATATTACTGTCAACAACATCAATATTATTATTTTTTTGGGGTGTTTGTTTTGTTTGAGTTATTCACGGAGTAACGTATTAATATTACTGTCTATTATTGTAATATTACTGTAAACACAATAATATTACTGTGGTTGACGGTAATATTACTGTTGTTATAGTAATATTCCTGTCAACCACATCAATATTATTATTTTGTTTGGATTTTTTGTTTGTTTGAGTTATTCACGGAGTAACGTAATAATATTACTGTCTACTATTGTAATATTACTGTTGCTATAGTAATATTACTGTCACTCACAGTAATAGTAATTCTTTTGGTTTTTTTTATTTTGTTTACATTTGTTGAACGGACAACATAGTAATATTACTTTATTATACAATGATAATGAATTTTGTTGTGTTAATATTAATGTGCTAGAGATTAATATAGCAATATCACTGTGTTAAACTATAGTTTAGTTAATTTTACTGTGTTTAACAGTAATATAGTTAATATTACTGTCATTCACAGCAATATTGCTGTTTAAACGGAAAAAAAAGTTACAGGAAAAAAAAAAAAAAAAAAAAAAAAAAAATTAAAATTAAAAAGTCAACGCCGGAGACCGGCGTTGACCGCCGGTCAACGCCGGAATCCGGAAAAAAATCCGGAAGGAAAAAAAAAAAAAAAAAAAAAAAATTAAAAAGTCAACGTCGGAGACCGGCGTTGACCGCCGGTCAACGCCGGAATCCGGAAAAAAAATCCGGAAGAAAAAAAAAAATAAAAAAATAAAAAAATAAAAAAAAAATAAAAAGTCAACGCCGGAGACCGGCGTTGACCGCCGGTCAACGCCGGAATCCGGCGGAAAAAAAAGTTTTTGAAAAAAAAAAATTTTGTGAAAAAAAAAAAGTTTTGGGTCAAAATTGAATAATTTGTGAAAGTTGGGGTCAAATTGAAGTTAAAGTAAGTTAAGGATGAAATTGGAGCATATTAAAGTAAGAGGGGTTATTTTAGTCCTTTACATAAATCTGGACCATGTGTGGACTTATTGGTAAAGGAGAATATTGTCTGGATCTCTTTATGAATAAGTTCCCACTGATGGGCTTATTTGTAATATGCCCTTTATTATAATTTATATGCATACTACTACACAAATGTATTTAAATATATCATGATAGGACTAACTTTGTGGACTCCACTAGAAATAACAAAATCATTATAGAGAGAAGCAATATTGAATGTGATTCTGTTTTTGTAACATATTTCAAGTATGTAAGAAAAATCTACTTAGTCTAGATTATTCTAATAATGTATTGAACTTAATTCTTTAGGGATTTGAGCATCATCCGAGATTATGATTTAGAGGTATTGATAAAAAATAAATAAAAAATAAGTACATGTTCATAAACTTCATTTAAAATAATACAAGTTTTACCATATATATATATATATATATATATATATATATATATATATATATATATATATATATAAATAAATAAAAGATTATGAAAAAACAAATTGCTAAAATACATATTTACAAAAACTTTGGAAGACCAAAAGTAATGTTCAAAAAATATAATGACAAAATTATCTATACCAGTAGCATTAACAAATTTCGGTATACCAAAAATTTGGTGTAAGTAAGATAATGGTTATAATAAATTCAAATTGGACCACTAAATCGACAAAAATCTATTATTGTAAGAGAATAATCATTCATTGACATCTAAAAATTTTGCTAAAGAGAAAGAAATGGCATGGATTGAGCATATTAATTTCAACTATTATCAACAAAAGCATAATTAAAATTTAGTTATCATGTCTAAAAAAAGTAGCGAAAATTTACTATAGTAAAAGAAAATGCGCAAAAGCCCGAAAAACATTGTTCAATTGCACAACAACTAGTCCACAGTTAAACAAACATCCCCCAAGGACTTCCCTCTCCTTTCATATAACTCGCAAAAACCAACGTCGCGATTTATAGTCTCACTTATGCTAAAACTATCGGGAAAAAAAAAAAAAAAAAACACAAGTTAAACTCCGATTTTGTACAAGTCTTGATTAAACATGTTGTGATGGGGTTGTTTTGTTTTTTAAGGATGGCGATTTCCTATGAAGTAATTGAAGTCGTGATGCTGGACTCGTAATTGCTTAAGCCAAGAATCGGCCACACTCAATAGAGACACTATCCTCTCTCTATCGTCGGTACCCTTCTTGTTTTCCGATAACCAAATATCACCTTGCATCTTATACGTCGCCATACCAAACGGTGGGACCGCTATTCTTTCCCCTTCCTTTTCTTTCATTTCCACCTCCTCTTCAATCTCGTCCACATCTATCATTATTCACACCATTCATTACCTTATATAAATACTTCCATAAAATCTATTTTACGAAATAATTAAAAAAGGTTCGTTCATCGTCGTACCTTGAAAAGAAGAAGAAATGGTGTGGTAAGTAAGGAAGCATGTTTGCAAGTCTTTAATGGTTTGACCCTTCGGAATGTGATAGATAGGGTACCTGCGCGTCGTTTTTTGTAATTAATTTACATATATTAATTTACTCGGATAATCCATAATTAATATTCATTCCATATTTACTCGGATATATACTGACCAGGCGACAGCCATCCAACTAGCAGGCGAGAGATCTACACTTCGCAATGACATTAATCCCGGGTATCTTTGCGATAAGCTACTAATCTGGCAAGCAATTTAAATAAATTAAAATCTCATTTTTCACGTTTCGATCGTTTTATAATACGAAAGGAAATAATCTCAAATATAGAAATGCAATAATATTTTCGACAGAGACGATACTTTTATTTTTTTTAAAGAAGTATGTTGGTTCGTTTTCAAAAGTGAAAAAAGTATTGGTCTTTATTATATGCCAATTTGCCAATCAATCAAGAAAAGAAATACAATTCGATTCTATCATATCCAAAACAAATTAACATCTCCTTTATTGATTCTCGAGTAAATTCGGGCGTTGTTTAATTACCTTGTCGCTAAGAGGAACCCTTCCATAAGGAGATGATCTTTCAAAGTATTGAAAGTAAAGATTACCCAATCTTTCGTTCGGATGCCAAAAGCTATCTCCTTCCTCAGACGAACATCCGTCCCACCTCGATAACTTTTCGCTCTCGCTTTCGTCGCTGAACGAATCGCTATACGAATCCCCCCTTGTTTCGCTTATTACAGACTCTGTCTCTTCCCTATACATTATTGCAAATCAAAATTAAGTATTGATCTTGCATGTTTACAACTTCACTAACAATCATATTTCTTCGGAAAAATCGATAAAATTTAGACCAACTGGACTTGAATAAGGGAACACAATTTAATAGGAAGAAAAAAAATTAAATAAATAATTTTATTACCTTAAACAGGTAAGAGAAGAATTGCTGGTGAAAATTTGGAGAGCAGAGAGATAAGGGACGAAATATTGGATTAAATTTTGACCGTTGTCGGAGATGATCGGAACGCCGGCGCCATAAGCACTTAATTCATCAAAGCTATTCCAAAGATCAGAAAGTACAAAGTAATCTACTTTTTCTCTTTCCCATGGATGCCATAGCCTATTCAGCTTCTTCGTCTCGCTCTACAATCAATCCCATTATTTTATTTTTTAAATTAAAAACAATAAATCAATCAAAGAACTGAAATTATTAAGACAAAATGTATGTATGAATTGCAGAAAGAAGAAGAAGAAAAAAAGAAACCTTGGAAAGGAATTGAGATGGGACCACGGGTGTTGTGCAATCCAAGAAGCTTTCAAGGTTTGTCCTCATTGATACCATTTTCTTATTTTTTTCTAGAGAGAGAAGAAAAGAGGAGAGAGAGAGGGAGGGAGATGAACAGTTTACTCTGATTCTCTCCCCCAACTCTTTTTTTTTTTTTTTTTTTGAAAACAGAGAATCAAAGCAAAGCCCAGAAGAAAGAAAGGAAGGAAAATAAAAGAGAAGGGGAAAAACAGAGGAGGAAATTTATGAGGGAGAGGAAGAGAGAGATTGACGGGATTTTCTCTCTTTTATTTTATGAGAGAGAGAGAGAAGAGAGAGAGAGAAATGGAAAGAGAAAATAAAAGAGGTATTGCTATAGTTTGACGTTTGGACAAAAACATTGGCAAAAACCACCACGAGTCTTTTTTTTTTATCAAAAATCAATTTCTAATTTTCTCTTAAGAATTTCATTACAAATCAGAAAAATGGGTTTTGTTTTTTATCACCGCAAAAACCGGACCAAGACCGGATTTTCTCTTTCCCGGCCAAAACCCCCCAAATTCTCTCTCTCTATCTCTCGCCCACAAATAAAGAAAGCCAAAATACTAATCATAAAAATAAAGCCAAGTTACACAAAGGAAAGAACATTCTTTTTAATTTACCCATTTACCCCTCCCCGCGAAAATGACATGCACCCTGTTTCCGAAATTCCAAGATAACCCAGCAATTACGCTTTTCTGTGTGTGTTTGTGTGTGTTATGTGTGTGTGTGAGAGAGAGAGAGAGAGAGAGAAAGCGAAACATGAGAGAAGTTGTTTTTGGGCAAAGGGAAAAGGTTCAGACAAGCAACGTTGGAATCACGCTATGAGAAATTAAACAAAAAAGAAAATGAAAAAAAATTGTAATAAGTGATTCATTTTGTTCTCTCTTTCTCTCTCTAGAATTGTAACAGATTCTCTCTCTCTCTAATAAAAAGGGAATCAGCTTTATTTTTTCTAGAAAAAGCAAAAACAGCCGCCCCGCTACAACAGATTGTATTGTGGGGGTGTTTGTTTTGATACATCAAACTTTGAACGCGCAACAATTCTGGTCATCAATTCAAGAGTAGTTGCTCAAACGCGTGTGTGTACGTACGTACGTGTATTGTGTGTGTGCGCCTACTACGTGTGCTGTGTGAGAGAGAAAATTGATTTTGAGACGACTTGTTAACGCCAAACAAACATAAGTGAAAGATTTCTTTACTTCTCTCTCATTTATGACTTTTAATTAATTGAGGTGTTTGTGTCTCAAATTTTAATCCCATTAATTTAATCCTACGTACATACTGTAAATCCCACCATAAATGTATAATATAATGGTAACTATTTATTTACTGTGTGCAATTATGTGTAAATATATGGTGACACCCTTCCCTGAGATATCAAAAGATTCGTGTCTTCATTTCTGCAGTTATTTTTTTTTTTTAATGTTGTGTTTAATTAATATAATTATATACTTTTTTGTTTTCGTAAAATAATTTTTAGTTTTTGCAAAATAATACTTGTGTTTACAACGTCGTGTTTGTAAAATCTTATTTAAAAAGCAAGGTTCTAAAATGCAGTTATCGGGTCTGAGGCGGTCCGGACCGCCATACGATAAATCAGTCCGGCAGTGAATAATCGAAAATAAATCGGTTTAGATTTATGGTAATATATTTCTAAATATTATTTGTATATACTTGATGATGCTAAAGTTAGATCACCTTAGATAGTTGAAGTAGGATGAGCTGGAAGAGCAGAGTAGATCACTGGCTCACCAGCTTGACAACCTTGAGATACCTGCGATCATAGAACACGTGAACTAGGCCGGGGTTTGATCCGGCGGAAACCCCTCCGACACTCATGTCAGACATACGGATAGTAGAAATAGTCCAGAGAGTACAGTGAGTAGTATTACTCAGATAATAGGACGTACCTTAAGGAATGAGTTCAAACATTTATTTATACCTCATTGATTTGGCTGAAGTTTAATTAGTTGAGATGGTCGGGGCAAAACCTTATTTGAAGGTGATTGGGCCTCGGTGGCAGTGCTCTTCAACATTGGGCTCGTGGCACAATAGATAAAGAAATTATAGACCCATTGAATTGGCCCAATTAGACATATCAATACTGAAAATATATATTAAAAAATATTTAATTGCATGATTTTATCCCCACCGATGCTTACCGCCGCCGTCAAACACCATCTCAGTCTGTAGCAGCCACGAGTGTGGTTGGTTTTCGGTTAGTAAGTTTTGTCAGGTTCTTCTTTCTTAGGGGGTGGTGATTTAGTTTGGTTTTTTTTTATTAAAAGAAGTTGCGTTGAAACTGGAAAGGAAAAATAAAACCCTACCCTATTTTCCCTTCAATTAAAAAAAATTGATATTTTTTTCCAATTTATTGACCCGATACATCGGTTTGACCCGCCTCAACCTGTCTCACCGTTCAAAAACCGAATTTTCAAACCGCCTCACCAATATCATAAAGATTTATGACCGCCATCGATATGGCAACCGATATATCAACAGCTACGATCGATATTTAGAACAATGTTTGAAAGTAAAAGATAGTTTAAATGAATATTTTATTTCTAAAATCATCTTTAAATATCTTACTTAAGCTACAATTGCACAAGTATTCCCGGTTCATTTTTTTCGGGTGTAAAGTTGCATTGATTATTTGTGCTCTTTATTACATTTTATTTAATTAAATCCAATTTATGACACTAGATATATTTTTAAGAATTAAGTAGTACTTCCGTACGTTGCAAGGATGTCAGTTTCAAATGAGAAAAATATGTAAATGACTGTCTCTTTATAACAACATCAATTCAACTAAAATAAAATAGAAGGAAATAAAAAAACATAAACTTTATATCCAGAGTTGTAATATATGAAATTCAATTAAATATTACAAAGAAGAAAACGTGAAACGCACAAAACACGAAATTAAGATTAAGTGAAATCATTTAAAACATATGGTATAACTTTATTTCATGGAATGCAATCTACTACACCATGTGAATTTTCTGCAAAATAACTAACTTAGCAACAAACACGGTAGCAATGAAGTAACACAATAGATAACTAACAACGTTGACTTAGTGATGCACATTACTCAAACAACAATACAACTTATAAATATTGCAAAACAGATAAGATGTATACACCACTACCAATACTGATATCAATGCTAATACCAATACCGAGACCAATACTGATATCAATATTGATACGAATACTAATACAAATATTGATATTAATACTGATACGTATACTGATACCAGTGTTCTAAAAATCGGCCGAAGCGGCCGATTAATCGGTCTCTGAGGCGGAGGCGGTCCAAAACCTTTAGGATTTTAGTGAAAATGTTTGAAAATTCGGTTTTTTGCCTGTGAGGCGGTCTTAGGCGGTTTGAGGCGGTCCGAGGCGGTCAAACCTTTAAGGCCGGTCAAACTTCAGTGGCAAAAATCGGCAAAAAATCGGTCAAAAATCGGTTTTTATTTTTTTATTTTATAATTCAAAATAAAATTTGGGATTTTAATAAAAAAAAATGAGTTTATTTTTTATTTTGTTTATGTTAACTATTATTGTTAAAGAACTAATAATGTATGCTAGGAATGTATGTAATTTAAAAAAAAATGCCTTTTTATTTATATTTTATAAGGAAGCATATTTATGTATTATGATCTTATTATTATTAAATTTTTATTATGTTATTAGGATATATATATGATGGAGATATAATTATGTTTAAATATCTTTTTTATCTATGTTTTGAGTATTTATAAATAATACCTAAGTTAGGGGCATATCAATTTTATTTACCCGAATATCCTTATTCAGGTAGTGAGGGCTATCGTCGACGATTCCAGTATTCATGGTTTTCCCAATTTCTGGCTTGGTTAGAGTATTCTCCGAGTAAAGATGCTGCTTATGTTTGTCATGCTTTATTTTTGCTAGTGAGACAAATGTACGTTTTGGCGCGAATACATTTATGGTGGAAGGATTTCGAAATTGGAAGAAAGTAAATGAAAGAAAAAAATTGTGCTTTTTTACGCCATATTGGATGCCATAACTCCCAGCATCGTGCCTCTTTAAAATCATGGGAGAATATAATGAATCAATCTGCTCATATAGACAAGGTCTTGCAAAGACAGTCATCAGAAGAAGTATTGAATAATCGTTTGAGGCTTAAAACCTCAATTGACTGTGTTCGTTGGCTTGCATACCAATCATGTTCTTTTCGAGGCCACAATGAAGGCCCAACGTCGAAAAGTTCAGGTAATTTTCGCGAGATGGTGAAGCTTTTGGCAAATTATAATGAAAAAGTAGCTCCAAATGTTTTAGATAAAGCTCCTCCCACTGCCAAGTACATCTAAAGTGAGAAATAAAATTCGAGAAGATATTGGTGACTCTAAGTTTTGTATCTTGTTGATGAGGCACGAGACGAATCAAAAAAGGAACAAATGGCTCTTGTTTTAAGATTTGTTTATAAAATAGGTGTTCTCCAAGAACGTTTCCTTGATATCGTAAGCGTCAAAGACACAACTTCGTTGACTCTTAAAAACGAACTTTCAACATTTTTTTCTCATCATGCTTTAAGTATTGACAATCTTGGAGGGCAGGGTTATGATGGTGCAAGCAATATGCGTGGCGAATGGAACATATTACAAGCATTATTTTTGAAAGATTGCCCGTATGCATATTACGTACATTGTTTTGCTCATCGACTTCAGTTGACATTAGTTGCGGTATTAAGAGAGGTAATTCTTGTTCATTATTTTTTTCAAAGTTGGACTCCATTGTAATATTGTGGGCGCTTCTTGTAAGAGAACCAGTGAGTTAATAACTGCACAACAAGCTGAAATTTCTCGTTTGATATCTGTTAATGAACTTGGAACTGGTAATGGAGCTAATCAAATTGGCAATTTACAACGAGCTGGAAATACTCGTGGGGTTCCCATTTTTCTTCTGTGTGTAGCTTGAAGAAAATGTTTAGTGCTACTGGGAGTGTGCTTCAAACCATTATATCTGATGGAGCAAATTATTCCCAACGCGGTGACGCTGATTCTGCTTATACTGCTATGACATCTTTTCAATTTGTTTTTATCTTACTCTTGATGGAAAGGATAATGGGAGTTACAGATGTTCTTTGTCACGCTTTGCAACAACGATCCCAAGACATATTGAATGCTATGCATTTAGTCTCAACAACAAAACAACTTCTTCAAAATTTGAGAGATGATGGGTGGGATAGTTTTTTAAATGATCTTAATTTGTTTTGCCAAAGTAATAAAGTAGGTCGGGAGAAGTCGATTCACCAGCCACGAGATACTAATATCACGATGGAGCATCATTTTCATTTTGATATACTTGTGAATACCATAGACACACAAATGAAAGAGTTAAATTGCAGATTTAATGAGCAAACAATGGAACTTTTAACTCTTAGTTGTGCTTTGGACCCAAGTGATTCATTCAAGTCCTTTAAAGTAGATGATATTTGCACTCTTGTTGATAAATATTATCCTGCAGATTTCACAAAACAAGATAAGCTCCTCCTTAAGTTTCAATTGCAACATTATCATCTTGACATGACTAAGCATCAAGACCTATATCATTTGTCTACTCTTGCAGCACTATGCGAAGGATTAACAAAGACGGAAAAATCCAAAGTATATTATCTAGTTGATAGGTTGATTTATTTGATCTTACTTCTTCCGGTGTCTACTGCTACAACAGAACGAGCTTTTTCTGTTATGAAACTTACCAAAACTAGAATTCTGAACAAAATAAAAGATGGGTTCTTTGGAGATTGCATGATTCTACATATTGAAAGGGAAATTGCTGATCTTTTTAGTAGATATTCAATAATAGATGAATTCTATTCGAAGAAAAAACGTAGAGCACAACTTAAATGATTGTATTATTTTGGACGTATTTATTTGAAGATTTGTTTTATCGTCAAAATAAAAATAAAAAATTAAACCTGTTGAAACAGATATTCAAAGAGAGTCCGAGATTTCCGAAACTAACTCTCCAGCTCACACTCCACGGGATTGATGACTCCTTGAAAAGATTGACTTCAACTATGTACAAATATCTAGGAGTTTGTTGTAACTAGAGATTAGGATTTCTCGGCAAACTATTAGCCTATAACTCTATATAATGTAATCTATGTAAGTGATGCAAATGTGTGAAAATAAAAACTCTTTCAAATATTTCTGCAAATATATTATTATATGGTATCAGCTGGGTATTGACAAACGTCGTAAATTCTTTTCTCTTCCACCATGTCTACTGCATCTGCCACAAACACTTCATCCCTTCCCATCTTTAATCCTTCTTCTACCATTAATGTTACTAAACTTACTCGCACAAATTATCCCATATGGAATGCGCAAATGCTTCCTTACCTAAAAGGCCAAGAAGTCTTCGGTTATGTCGATGGAACAATTAAAGCACCACCTGCAACTCTTACCGTCAATGGCACCTCAACTCCAAATCCCGAATTCGCTCTCTGGACCAAACAAGATAATCTAATTCTTAGCACTATTAATTCTTCTCTCACCGAAGAAGTTCTTGCCCAAGTTTATCAATCTGAAACCTCCCATGCCATTTGGCTTGCACTTCAAACATGTTTTGCTTCTCAATCTAGAGCCAAGGTTGTCCAAGTTCGGTCTCAATTAGCTACATCTCGCAAAGGTCATCTCTCTGCTACAGATTACTTCGTGCAAATCAAGAAACTCGCAGATCAACTATCTATGGCTGGCCAGGCACTCACTTCGGATGATATAATCACTTATATCTTGGCTGGTCTTGGACCGGAATATGATCCCTTGGTTAATACTATTGTTGGTCGTGAAAGTATCACTCTAGAAGAGGTTTATTCTATGCTTCTCACAACTGAAGCTCGGATTCTACACAACAATCAACCACTCTCGGCACTCTCTGTAGCAAGTGTTAATGTGGCTGCTCGATCTTTCGATCCACCTCGTGGTCGGGGTCGCGGTTTTTCTAATGGTCCTCTAAGCCGTGGTAATCAGTCCTATAGAGGAGGATACAATAACAGCCGTGGAGGTTACAGTGCCAGTAACCATCATTCCTTCAACCGAAACAACTCTGGTGTAGTTCAAAGATCAAACTTATGGTGTCAGCTTTGTGAAAAACATGGTCATACTGTCCACAAGTGTTATCATAGGTTTGACGTCACTTTCCAATCCTCCTATAAACCAAAAGGTCCAAGTGCTATGCTTGCCTCGGCCTCGCCGACCACAGACTCTGTTTGGCATCCTGACACGGGAGCAACTCATCACATGACTCCGGATATGAACAAACTCACACTTCGCAGTGAGGATTATCAAGGTTCAGATGAGATTCAGGTTGGAAACGGAGCAGGTTTGTCTATCTCTCATCATGGTTCTTCCAAAATTTCTACTCCTTCTCATTCTTTTCTTTTAGATCAAATTCTTGTAGTGCCTGCCATTACTAAAAATCTTTTATCTGTTCATCAATTTGCTAAAGATAATCATGTTTTCTTTGAATTTCATGATTATTTTTTTCTCATAAAGGATTACTCGGGGAACATCCAACATAGAGGTTGTCTTTCGGATGGCCTATATTGTTTTTCGCCGTCTTTTCAGAAGTCCTCCCCTACTGCCTTTGTCGGTACTCATTTATCCGTCTCCGACTGGCACAATCGCCTTGGCCATGCTTCATTTCCTATTGTTCAGCACGTTATTTCTACAAATAAATTTCCTATTGTCAAGAATAAGAGACATAATGTTTGTTCTGATTGTCAGATGGCTAAGAGCCATAATCTTCCCTTTACTTCTTCTGAATTTAACTCTTCCAAACCTCTTGAATTAATTTACTCAGATGTTTGGGGTCCTGCTGCTTGCTTATCTACTTATGGTTCCCGTTATTATGTTTGCTTTGTTGACCATTTTACCAAGTTTATATGGTTTTTTCCTCTTAAACAAAAGTCTGATGTTGAGTCAATATTTCTACAATTTCAAGCTCTTGTCGAGCGACACTTTGATACTAAAATAACAGCTATACAAACAGACTGGGGGGGCGAATATAGACGACTAAATACCTATTTTAAATCATGTGGAATAGCTCACCGTATTTATTGCCCTCACACACATGAGCAAATGGGTTTTGTTGAAAGGCGACATCGGCAAATAGTTGAGATGGGTCTTGCTTTACTAGCTCACTCAAAATTACCTAAATGTTTTTGGGAAGATGCATTTTTAACTGCAACATACATTATTAACCGTTTGCCGACAAAAATTTTGAATAAAAAATCCCCTTTTGAACTAGTTTACAAAAAGAAACCGAATTACAATTTTATGCGTATCTTTGGTTGTGCGTGTTGGCCAAATTTAAGACCCTACAATAAACATAAAATTGATTTTCGGTCTCAAACGTGTATTTTTCTTGGCTATAGTCTATGTCATCAGGGTTACAAGTGTCTCGACTTGACAACGGGAAAAATATTTGTGTCTCGTCATGTTGTCTTCAATGAGTCTCTATTTCCTTATGTTTCGACTCCTGAACACCATCCTGTCTCTTCCGAAAGTGTTTCCCTACCACACTCTTTAAATTCCGCCAACTTTACTTCACCTCAAATGTCTCTTCCTAGTACGACTACTCCGTCTCCAACTGCTGCTACATCTCAACCATTGATAACAAATGTATATGTCCAAGATCATGGTGAACGAGATGTTCCCGTCCATAATGCTGAATCAAATTATGTGGTTGCGACCACGGCTGCAGCACCATCTCATCAAAATGGTAACTCGTTCTAGAACCAACTCTCTCAAGCGGAAAACACCATATGCAGGTCTCGCCTTAAAATATCCTTTGCCCGAAGCTCTACTAGCTACTACGCAGTACACTTTTGTCGAGCCTACATGCTTTAGCGAGGCTGTAAAACACAATGAATGGCGTGAAGCTATGAACCAAGAATTTGACGCTTTGCTAAAAAATAACACTTGGACCCTTGTTCCTCTTAATTCGAATGTCAACCTCGTGGGCTGCAAATGGGTTTATAGGATCAAGCGAAAAGCCGATGGCTCTGTTGAACGCTTTAAAGCGCGTCTCGTAGCGAAAGGCTACCATCAACAGCAGGGTATTGATTTTACGAATACTTTCAGTCCGGTTGTAAAATCAGTCACTATCCGTTTGATATTGTCTATTGCTGTGCAACGCAATTGGGCAATTAAACAAATTGATGTGCATAATGCTTTTCTGCACGGCAATCTCCATGAGAATGTCTTTATGTCTCAACCTCCTGGCTTTATTCATCCAGACTTTCCTTCCTATGTGTGCAAGCTGCAAAAGAGTATTTATGGGCTCCGTCAAGCACCGCGAGCTTGGTTTTCTCGTCTAACAGATAAGTTGGTTTCTCTCGGTTTTAAGGGGTGCAAATCTGATACCTCCTTATATGTTCTTCGGCAAGGTGATTTACGTGTTTATTTTCTCATATATGTTGATGATATTATTGTCACTGGGTCTGACGCACTGAAAATCCAACACTATATTACACTTCTTGGTACTGAATTTCCTGTAAAGGAATTGGGAGATTTATCTTTCTTTCTTGGCATTGAGGCTATCCGAACTGATCACGGTTTGTGGCTGACTCAGAGAAAGTATATCCTTGATCTTTTGGTTCGGGCTGGTATGGACAAAGTAAAACCATGTACTACACCAATGGCCACCAACTGCACTTTGTCTAAATATGAAGGTTCCACTTTCGAGGATGCTCAACTTTATCGTAGTATTGTGGGAGGCCTGCAATATCTTGCTTATACCAGACCAGACATAGCTTATGGTGTTCATCGGGTCAGCAAATTCATGCACTCACCAAGAGTTCCTCATTGGCAAGCTGTGAAACGAATACTACGATATCTTAAGCATTCCATTTCGAATGATTTGCTTTTATCCAGAACCTTTTCTCATGAGCTCCAAGCATATACTGATGCTGACTGGGCTTCTGATCCAGACGATAGACGTTCTATTGGTGCTTATTGTATATTTCATGGTGACAATCTTATCAGTTGGACGTGTAAACAACAACCTACCATAGCTCGAAGCAGCACCGAGGCTGAGTATAAATCCTTGTCTAACACTGCCGCCGAAGTACAATGGATTCAATCACTTATCTCCGAAATTGGCCTGCCACTTTCTGCTTCACCGCGCTTATGGTGCGACAATATTGGTGCAACGTACTTGAGCGCTAATCCCGTCTTTCATGCAAGAACTAAACATGTTGAACTTGATTTTCATCATGTTCGAGATCAAGTTCTTGCACGACAACTTTCTGTTTGTTTCATCTCTTCCAATGATCAAATTGCAGACCTTCTCACCAAACCTTTGAGTGCTACACGTTTTATGTTGTTAAAAAACAATCTCCATGTCCAAGATCTTCCCATTCGATTGCGGGGGCGTGTTGAAACAGATATTCAAAGAGAGTCCGAGATTTCCGAAACTAACTCTCCAGCTCACACTCCACGGGATTGATGACTCCTTGAAAAGATTGACTTCAACTATGTACAAATATCTAGGAGTTTGTTGTAACTAGATATTAGGATTTCTCGGCAAACTGTTAGCCTATAACTCTATATAATGTAATCTATGTAAGTGATGCAAATGTGTGAAAATAAAAACTCTTTCAAATATTTCTGCAAATATATTCTTATAAAACCACATTTATTTATTTATTTATTTTTATGTTGTTTATATTTTCATTATTTTTATCATAAGCTTAGGCCCCCACCTAAATGCCTCACGGTGCGCCCCTGCACCTCCCCACAGCCCCACCCTATTGTCGCCCCATTTTATTGTTGTCGGCGATGCTCCCACCGACAGTGAAGTAGACTCATTCGCACCGGAGAAGAAAGAAGACTTCACCGCCGCCGACAGAGAAGCAACACCACTTATTTCAACAAAAAACGACATGTGGTGTATGGTTATTGATGGGCTTAATCTCATTTTGCACCTTTGAAATATACTATTTTGGCACTTTGCACCCTTGCTGATGGTGCTCGAATTTGACACCCTCAAGACCTTCTCCGAAACCCTACTTTGAGCATTGCCGGAGAATTCACCACTAGCCGGATCGGACAGCGGTGGCTAGATGTACAAAGAATAAAATAAAGTTTGTAGAGAAAAGGTAAAGAAATATATTATTGATGTATTAAAAACGTAACCCTAATGAGGGTTTTTACGTGTTTTTATATAGGTGAGTTAATATTCTAGATATTTTCCTATTATCAAGACGTGTGTAATCAGCCAATTATCTCTAAATTACACGTTTCCTTCTTAACTAATCCGATTTTATCTTCTTTCCTTATATAAGATATCTTCTTTCCTTCTTCTCCGAGTCTTCCCATGCAATTCGCGCCTTGTCATACGAGCTAAGGCTTAATTTGGGCCACCAAGTCGTACAAACTCCTCCGGCCCAGCTCGTGTTTCCTACTCTAGCCCACTTCCTTGGGCCCAGCCCAAGCCTACCAAAATGGGCCCCATCGTCTACTCCCCTCTATTCTCTAGTGAACCTTCGCTTGAGAATATGAAAAGTCAGAAATCAACCATTACCTTTTTTTTCCTTTTTTTTTCCTTTCTCGCTTGCTTTTAGCTTAAGTTATCCGTTTTCGCTTTTCGCGGAGCCTTTACGTTTTATGTTTGTTTTCGAAACACGCGATTATTGAATATTATTGTTTTTTTTTTTTTGCTTGATTTTCATAACCATAAGTGGTTAATATGTTGTTCAAACGAGCGTAATGAGCTCAACTGTGCGAACGTTTATAACTGACTTATCGGGCGAACACAACTACCTTTTGGGCCGAAGCCTCGGGATTTTTCCAATCCTTCTCAAATACTTTCAACTACCTTTTGGGCGAAGCCACGGGGATCTTCCAACCCTTTTAAACACTTTCAACTACCTTTTGGGCCGAAGCCGCGGGGATCTCCCAACCCTTTTAAACGCTTTCAACTACCTTTTGGGCCGAAGTCGCAGGGATCTTCCAACCTTTATCAAACACTTTCAACTACCTTTTGGGCCGAAGCCGCGGGGATCTTCCAACCCTTTTAAACACTTTTAACTACATTTTGGGCCGAAGCCGCGGGGATCTTCCAACCCTTAGCGAACTTGTTGTTTTTTTTATTTTATTTTTAATATAAAACATATAATGAAGATACATATGCGAGCTCATGCATATGATGGAATCTAATAGATAATTGAGCTTAAGATAAATTGAATTAAAAGAATTTATTCTTTAAGAATATTTAATTTTGACAGATAACTGCGAACTTTTAGAGACATATGCAAGCATATAATAACTTTTCGAGATACTTTTAGATAATTTATACTTTAATAAAGACGAGCTTAAATAAATTCAAGCATCAGCGAACAAGCTCAAAGTTGTGGAGTCATGTACTAAGATATTGAAGTAAAATTCTGAAAGGATGGTATAGTCAATAATTTATCGCAATGCTTCATTAGGTTTCATGACAGGTGAATTCTTGAGAGAAATAGGTATTTATTGTAGTTTTAAAAAGGCAAATGCGAGTATCCTAAAATAAACGGGGGTTATCAAACTCAAATGCAACCTCATAAGAAGTCAAATTGAAGCATACTTGCCCTATTAATGTGAGCTCGATATAAATTCAAAGTTTCAATAGATCCATGCTATAAGGGATAGTAATGAGTCGTATAGCGAGCAACCGATTTAATTTATAATTTTTTTTAAGATAGGTATCACATAAGCTATTCGGCATATAGTTCTTGTTTGATACAAGATATATAGCAAAGATGTACATGCAATCTTCTTTAACAATTGAGAAGCACTACAATTCACATATCATGCAAATTTCAAATTAAAATGTAGAAAAAACTTTATAAAGAATTTCTGCAAAATATTGAGGCTAAAGGAAAAACTTATCTTGCGCCTATGGCGAAACGAGCTTTCATGAGTTCGAAACGTAAGGGATTGATGCGAGCTCTATAGAATGAATGCAGGCTACAAAAAACCAATCCTCGAGGTCGTAGCTAAAGACTATAGTGAAATAGCTGCAAGTTCGAGAAATCGATGCAGTCAATACGCCTCATTTTTATTCAATTTGTTCTCCAGTGCCTTCAGTGGCATATTAGAATGAATAAAGAAGACAACAGATTCATCAAAATTTTCAAACAAGATGCTATTTTGGTTTTAATAAAATCAATTAAATAATCATACAAGAATGCATATAGGCCACCCCTAAGATATTATGAATTTGTGAGTGCCCACTTTTTTTTCTTTTTCCCCTTTTCTCATTTTTTTTCTTTTGCAAATCACGTAACTGAAATGCTAAATCCCATACTATTTTTACCAAATCATGCACATAACTAAAAATATTTATTTTTCTAAAATCTTTTTTCTCCTTCCATGTCTTTCTTCTTTTTCCCTAGTTTTTTTCACAAAATCACACACTGAAAACATCCTTAGCATTCCAAGTTCGAATTTGACAAAAATTTTCACATGTTCAAACTAAAATAAAGTTGGAATTTGAGGAAAAAACTCGAATTCATATGAATTTGAATAATTAAAAATGCTTAATGAAATTGAATAAATATTAAATAAAATGGAACTCATTTTTTATGATTATTCACGTAAAAAAATAATAAATTTTGAGTGACTTGGATAAAATCATTTTGAAGAGAAGTTAGAGAAATTTTGATTAGAGAGAGAATATTTTTTTAATTTATTTGTGGAATTTAGTAAATTTTAGTGTAGAATTTAGCACGCCCCATCACGTAATAGTAATATAATTCCGCGACCAATAAAACATAGGGAATTCTCAAATAATCAAATAAGGTTGACATTCTTCAAATGAATTAATCAATTCAGAAACATTAATGAAATACTTCGCTCGAGTATTTTGGATATCTAATTCAAACAGTTCTAGAAACTCAACGCCTTAATCCGACTATTTTCCCCACAAACGGCGCCACCTGATAGTTCTCGAATTTCGCATCCTCAAGACCTTCTCCGAAACCTACTTTGAGAGTTGCCGGAGAATCCACCACTAGCCGAATCGGATAGCGGTGGCTAGATGTACAAAGAATAAAATAAAGTTTGTAGAGAAAAAATAAAGAAATATATTATTGATGTATTAAAAACGTATGCCTAATGAGGATTTTTACATGTGTTTATATAGGTGAGTTAATATTCTAGATATTTTCCTATTATCAAGAGGTGTGTAATGAACCAATTATCTCTAAATTACACGTTTCCTTCTTAACTAATCCGATTTTATCTCCTTTCCTTATATAAGATATCTTCTTTCCTTCTTCTCTGAGTCTTCCCATGCAATCCGCGCCTTGTCATACGAGCTAAGGCCTAATTTGGGCCACCAATTCGTACAAACTCCGCCGGTCAAGCTCGTGTTTCCTCCTCTAGCCCACTTACTTGGGCCCAGCCTAAGCCTGCTAAAATGGGCCCCATCACTTGAAATATACTATTTTGACACTTTGCACCCTCGAAATAAATTAATAACAATTTGCACCCTCGAAACATAATATATAATGCATAAGCACCCCACATGAGTTTTTAAACCTAATAAAGATAATTTAATATTTTTTTGTGGTATTGAAAACTTATATTTTTTATCACAAAAAAATATTTCACGAAAAAAAAATCCTTCAGCTATATTGTTATCAAGTTATCTAAAAATCATATTTCTTCCAAATATTTTTACCCAAGATTTCCACCAACACAATAAAATATCTATGAATCGAATAATTTACTGATAAAAGTTTATTTGATTTTAGTTTTAAGAAAATATAATTTTTTTTCTTTCAATTATCAGGTGTGATTTATATTTTCTCGCACGTGCGCTCGAAAGTAAGTTGAAGGTTGAAGAAAATAACAATTTAATTTGTTATTTTGCACCCCAGAAAAAAAATCAATAAAAAAATGAATTATCCTTTATCATTCAATTAAGGGTGCATTGTGAATGATTTATTGTGTTTTGAGGGTGCAAAGTGCTATTGTTATTTTTCAAGGGTGCAAAGTGCCAAAATGATATATTTCAAGGATGCAAAGTGTGATTAAGCCGTTATAGTCTTATAGACGCATAAAGAAAGTTGAGTCATTTTGGACATAAAAATTTCGATCTTTTGTTGAAAAAAATAATGTTTGCGTCCTCGGCAACCAACGGATTCCTACAAGTTTGGTACTTCAATTTGCAAAACTTTCGGAGTTTATATGTTGGCAAAACAAGAAAACTTAAGAGGTTATATGTTGAAAAAGATTGGTGCCGAAAATGTAAAAAAAAATCGGAGGTTGAAAGTCGAAAATACATGGAATTGTTTATCTATAACTTCTGAAAACGTACTGTGAGATAATTGTTTCTGAAAAATATAAAAAGACATAAATACATGCATCTTTTGGTTTGTTTTCAGTAGAAGATGGTCTAACTGTAATTCACCCGTTATCTATCATTAAACAACTCTTGAACATTGTTTAATATAAAATAAATTATATTCAAAAATTTAATATGTACGTGATTCGATAAGGAAGAGAAACAAATCACCAAGATTTAGAAGAGATTGTGTGTGAAGAGACACTTGCATATAGATTTCTGGTTTTTCGGTAGGCATTTTTGCACAATTGACCATGATCCTTTCATGTTATAATTTAGTGACATAAATATAATAGAACGGAAAATTAAATGGTATAACTTCTATTTTTATACTCCAAAATTTAAATTTTCATCTTCAGTGTAGAAATTAAATTGATAATTATTTTGATATTCAAAGTCCGAAGATGCAAAAGTGCATCCTGAAAAAAGAGGTATCAAAATATTAACTACCCAAAAAATCTATCATGAATTGAATTGTGTCAATTTTAAATTTATTTACATTTATCTTTAAAATTTGATAATTCATTTAATGCTTGCGGTTGAAGTAAATGAGTATAAAAAAAAAAAAAAATGAGCATCAAATGAAATTAGTATTTGATGATCCATTTTAATATTTTGCCATCCGAGTGGGAGGACCAAATGAAGTATCAAATTACAAAACTACCATTTTGATTCCCAACATTCAAAATATTTCACTCCAATGGAGGTGTTGAAGTGGTAGTTAGTTTGATACTCAACCTCCTCGGGTTGCAAAAATGCACCCAAAAAAGAGAGGAATCAAATATTCTTTAAAAATAGCTCCCGCAATTTCAACGGGAAAAAGAAATAAAATCTCAATAAATTTTCAATGAAAAAAGGGATAATTTATTTAATACCTCAAGAGTTGGAGCATATGAGTTTTTTAAAAGTATCAAAGTATTATTTCAAGCATCAATCGAGTGTTTGATGCTCCGTTTTGATACCTCTCCTTTTGGAGTTGCTTAGAAAGGTGAAGATTCTTGATTCGCCCATGCCGACAATTGATAACCCGTGGTCGCAATTTCATACCATTTGATTATAGTCGAAAAGTAACTGAACGTTTAATTACGTGTTTTGGTTCCTCGACTAATTCATTCTCTAGTATTGAGAAATATATCATCTACAGTTAAACCTCTATAAATTAATACAGTCGGGACTAGGGAAATTCTATTAATTTAGCAAATTATTAAATTATCGAGTTAATAATTTAATACTTTTTCACCGAGTCGGGACTGAGAGAAACTATTATTTAATCGAGGTTATTAATTTATCGAGGTGCTACTGTAGTTTGTTCAACCACATTAAAAGGGGATGCCTCTGCCTACCGAAATATGTTCTTTAAGCTAAACATAGAATTCAAAAACATTGCGGTAAATGAATTTGAACGAGCATTTATGGATCTTTTGAGGTAATTTCTTTGCCACAAAACTGAACTCGCAAAATGATTTCGGGACAGATTTCAGCAAACGGGGCTTTGCAAGTTTTACAAGTTCATCATATGTTTTTCGATCGGCCAATATTGGAACATAACCTCCAATTCGTTTTGTAAACCGTAAACTAGTATATAGGCATACCAACAGACCCATATATATAGTTCCTCATGTAAATCCATCAGGGTGTGCTTAAATCGATCTCTTTCCCAAAACGGCTGTATATTTGTCAACAATACATAAGATTCCGGTTATATAATAAATATATATACACACACACGTATCTACTTGAGTTGCAAACCTGGTGTAATGTCGTCAAGATCTTCGAGCGTGACAATATCACCTGTCTCGATGCTGTCAGCCAAAACAGACTCAATCTTGTTGTTATGTTCTGTACTTTTATGCAGATTGTGGGACTTTGATCTGAACTGACAATAAGCCGATTGCAGTTGCATATGGATTTCATCTATTCTCCCACAATTCTCGTCTTTACGGTCCATTTCAATAACAATCTGCATGAGAATTTTGCGTCACATAATAACCGGAAAAAAAAAATTATATATGTAAAAATCGATATTGAGTTGTTGTTACCTGTGCAGGTGTTTTTACGAAGATGGGGTGAAATCTTTGCCTGCAATACTCATGGAAAAGGAGAGTAAAAATGATTAGAGGAAAAGTGAAGCCCGACGCAATAGGCGATTCCTTGATTCCGAAAACCCCCAAAGCTATTATTTGGGTCAGCACCAAAGAGAATATCGTTGTGTTGTGCACGATAGGCCAATACAGCCCCCCACTGTCGTACTCTGTTACGTACACGTTGAGTATCTGAAACACAATTTTTTTGCGAGACGAAAAATTAAATGATGCTCGAGTAAATAGAACAAATCAAGACATATTGTTATGAGAATGCAAACGAACCTGATTGCGATAAACAAGAAAGGCAAGGACAAAGTAAATGAGGAGGAAGGGCAATATGAGAGGGGCTAAGATGGAACAAGTGAATCCGAGTAGACCAAACAGAAGGACTCTCGGAACTTCTGTGTGGTACGGAAAAGTATATGTCCCGTAAGATGAATCGTCTTTGTTCCGGAGAATGAATCTGTAGAACAAGTTGCAGACAAGGGGGAATGGCTGAATGAGTTCGACCGATAAGCTCGCCCAGCCCGATGTCAGTACGTAAGTCATAAAGAATGTGGCCTGCAAAACATATATAACAGCAACTTTAGTTATTTATGTTTATTTACTCTAACAATAGGATAAACGGAAATTTAATAAGAAGAAGAAATCACAGTTGCTGGCACTGCTTTGGCAAGCAAATTCGGGATATGTTTTGCGTCCCCCAACTTTGTGATCGAAACTTGATAATGATCAATAGCGGCCTCCGTTAGAATATTTGCAAAGAATACGTTCCAGATGACGAAATATACGACTTTGACGCATGTACTTCTTTTCCTTTGGCTACGAGATATGGCTCCCTCCAATGTAGAGAATAACATCATCAAAGGCGGGACGATATATAGAAAGATAATGAATACAACACTCGGTAGATATCCACTGATCAGCTGTTCCATAACTTTCCTGGAGAGAAAAAAAACACGGAAAATAGATTTCAACAATCGTGATTTTGATGCAACATTTAGGATTTTTTTTTTGTTACCTCTTTATAATATCCTTGAGAAATGGAAATATCTTCGTAAGTTTATCAAGATGAACGAGACTTTGTGTGAAGACGACAGGAATAAGGAAGAAAATCACAAAAAATATAGAGGCGACAATAACAGCAATCCTGCGAATCCAGAGGAGTCGGTACGGCACGGATAAGTTTGACCAGAAAATGTCACACGGTTCGGGAGCAGAGTCGGTGACCCACGACATTGGATTCGGTGATTGAAGTGCCTCTGAAGCAACCAACGCAGCATAACGAGTCCTGAAGAAAACCAACGCAGCTCCACACTCCTGCAAGAACGAATCATTAGGCATTGCATGTTCGTCAAGAACGCAATTTCTTTTATTATATTAAGATTTATTATGCACACTACGGCCGTTGTAGATATCGGGGCTAATTTTATTAAGTAAGACCTTTTTCCGCAAATCGGAACCATCAAAGCAGCTATCCCTTGTGGAAATCTTAGGCTCGTTGGAGAGGATCTTAAAAGATGTTGCTCCAGTGCCACCACAAAAACCACATCTCATAAATCGTGGTACGCAGCGTTTCTCCATGTTGGGTGACTTTATCATCTTATACATCTTCTCAGCATCACTCTGCAAATAACCGAAAAAGAATACAGAATAAGTGAAAGTAGCAACACCACACGATAAACTTAATTTGTCAATAACAGCTTAGGATTGATGAAAACACCATGCATAATTACGAAACGGGTAGTAGAACTAAGGTTGACACAAAGAGAACATTCGTCCATGAAGACAACAAACATTACATCGATTTAGATGCTCACCATCAATTTCTGGACGGCTCCCGACTGATAAACCATTTGGTTTGATAAATAGCTCGATGCGTAGTAATCCGTAAAGAATTTGGTCAGAGTGTCGTTATATGATTCTTCCTCGGCCCAAGGAATTGCACGAACAATTACTGTAAAGTGACTTGGGTACGAATGAGATGCAGTTATATGCGTCAATCTCATTTTCGTGATGTTCTTGTATTCCTAAAGACAAGTCGAGAAAAAAAAATTATATAAAACTAAAAAAAAAAAAATTCACATCGTCGAGGTATCTCAATGTAACAAAAAAACAGTGCCGAGTTAGTCCTTACAAAGTAAAGGAGGAGACAAGAGCAGCAAGATATGATGTATAATGCAAGACAATGTGCCCAAAGCCTGCCACAGAGAAAATTAGACGAAAAATGTCGAAGAAAACGAATACATTAAGTCTCATTTTCTTATTTGCTTTCAGGAGATAAAAATTCAGCCGATAATTAAATATATGTATTATCCTCACCATCTTGAGCCTTCCTCGACGTTGCCAATGGTGAAAACGGTCAATTGTTCCTCTGGAATTTGCTTGTGCTCCATTTCTTTACCAAAATAATTAAGTGGAAGAACAAGAAACAAGCATACGATAGCAGCAACAGTGAATACTCTGATGCTGCACATGGTAAAGCAACAATTGAACTATTAGCAATATTCAATGAAGCCAAAAAAAGGTTTAACGAAGAATCATATGATGACACCGCAATCAATTTCTTTACGGATTACTATACATTATTTTCTTTTTATTTATTTATTTTAGGAACAAACACATTCTCGTGACGGTTTCAGATCAACAATCGATGAAGTAATTGTGCGGTTCAATCATTAAATTTTTTTAACTGAAAAAGGAAAGGTTAACTGGCGGGTAACAGCCGATGATCCGGGACGAGAAACTGGTTTTGAGACGGATTTTATGACATATAAAACAAATGAGAGCACCCTAGAGAACTGAAATCGGGTTTCGTATCTCCCCACGAGCTCTGATTCTCCCAACAGAGTTGCGTTATAACAGATTAGTGTTATCCACACTTGTGCTCGAATGGTACAACATTCCATTCACCACACTTGAAAAGTCTATGTACAAAATTCTGAAAAACGAGAGCAGAAATTTAAAAATTAAACACGATCGATCACCTGAAGACAACTGCACGGAGAAATACGACAGAATCGACACCCCCAGTGAGGTATAATTCGTCTTCGGAGGCTTCCCATGCCTTGACAATCCAACTAGGAGAAGGAATAAGCCTCCCAAACCAAAACGGGTCGTTACGTTTCGAGTGTACTTGTGAAAGCTTCTGTCCAAAGTATACGCTCACTAGACTTGGTTGTTTCCTTAGAACCGAGTACAGAGAAAAAAGCACCGCACATACCGCTGTATTTATACCGGCAGAGGTCAACAGAGCAGATATGTTCATCTCTATTCCACTCTATCGACAAAACTCCGATATTTCATTACGCCAATTTTACGCAAATAATCTTCATCGTTTGTCCGGATAGACTTGTGCCGAACAAAGCCAAATTTTTTTTTTTCCCTCAAACTTGTGAAACTGCAAGAACAAAGCAGAATTCTCAAATTTAACAATCGAAACTCGTACTAGGTATTCTAATCATACCATTGCGGAACTCGTACACGAAAGAATTCCCATTTCGACAAAACTCCGATGCTTGTGAAATCAAAAATTAATGTTAAAAAAAATGAAGACAATCGCAAATTCATTTCTTCAGAACGGAAGAAACTTACCTTGGTTAAGTATTTTCCAAAAACTGAAAAATGAGATTAACCTAAGCAAACTGCAAAAAACCGAGTAACTTTGCGTGGACTGCAAAAGAGGCAATGCGTTTACGAAAGGGGTTTGCGGTTTGATTAAAAGGAAACATCAACAATGATGAAGCCCTAATTTTTTTTTAATTGAAATGTTTATTTGAATTTCCCTAACCATTAATTAATTCGGATTTAAGGATTCATATCCACGCGTAAACTGAAATAAGAGGAGCCAGCGAGAAAGAGAGAGAGATACAGAGAGAGAGAAAATCGGGCGGGATGCGTCGGTATACGAGTGAGTATATTAATATATCTCAAAAAATATGTTTTCTTTAACTTTATTATATAATATTATATATATATATATATTTAATTTATTTAATTATTTAAAGGGTAAATTCCATTTCCTCTTGTATTTTGGCTCGATATCACTTTAGCCCTTCTATTCTCGATTGCATAGATTTGCCTCCCTGTACTTGAATTTTTTTCTCAAGGTGGCTTTCGCCGTTAGTTTTCAGACATTTGACATTAACACCGTTTGATCTAAATCTGAAAATTACAAAAAATCCACCCCTCCTAGTTTAAATAATTATTAAAAAGGGGTAATGACAAATAGGCCCATAACAAGTGCACTTAATTAAAAGAGGGACATCCAAGTTTTTTGTCTTTCAAATAAATCCAACCCATTCAAACTTATTTGCAAATAAGGAAAATCCTTTTATATATACCAAAATTACCCACAATTCATTGAAACTCAATTTAACTCCAATTTCATGATTTACACCCCAATTTCATCAATTAACTAATTTTAACCATAATTTCAATTTTGACCCGCCACCACCGGAGACCGCCGGTCGCCGCCGTTGACTTTTTTTTTTTTTTTTTTTTTTTTTTTTGAAATTTTTTTTCCAGAATTTTTTTTCGGCCGGTCAACTGCCGTTGACCGCCGGATCTACGGCGTTGACTTTTTTTTTTTTTATAATTTTGTTTTTTCTTAAAAAAAATATTTTAATTAATATTACTGTCTTGGCTGCTAAATTACTGTCCCCGGCAGTTATTTAACTGTCGGAGACAGTAATTTAACTGTTAATTGACTCTTTTTTTTTTCTTCAAAAATATTTTAATTAATATTGCTGTATTCGTTGCTAAATTACTGTCTCCAGCAGTTATTTAACTGTCGGAGATAGTAATTTAACTGTTAATTGACTTTTTTATTCTATATTTTTAATTAATATTACTGTATTCGTTGCTAAATTACTGTCTCCGGCAGTTATTTAACTGTCGGAGACAGTAATTTAACTGTTAATTGACTTTTTTTTTTTAATTTTTTTCCTTTAAAAAAATTATTTTAATTAATATTACTGCCTTGGATGTTAAATTACTGTCTCCAACAGTAATTTAACTGTCTTAGACAATAATATTAATAATATTACTGTTCGGAAAAATAATATTCATAATATTACTGTCCCAAAAAGTAATATTACTGTCTGAGACAGTAATTTAGTAGCCAAAACAGTAATATTAATTACAATATTTTTAATCTAAGAAAAAAAATTTCAAAAAAAAAAAAAAAGTCAACGCCGGAATCTGGCCGGAAAAAAAACATTTCAGAAAAAAAATTATTTTCTGAAAAAAAAGTTTTGGGGGTTAATGTGATATATTTGTTTAAATCCGGGGTCAATGTGTAATATTAAGGAAGTTAGAGCATAATGGGTGGAATTGATAAGAATTATATTATTGAGTGTATTTTAGACTAAAGACATGGGGATGGGCTTAATTGAGAGAATGTTTTTTTTTGTGGACCAAAATGCATTTAAGTCCCATGTGATGGGCCTTTTTGCCATTTGCCCTATTAAAAAAATTAAAAAAAAATTAAAAAAAATTGTGGCTGGCGTCGTGGACTATGTTTTCTCGTTGTCTTGAATTTTTTTTAATTAGTTTTTGTTTATTTTTTATTTTGTTTTTTTAATAATTATTTAAACTGGGAGAGGTGGCGGTTTTGTAATTTCAGAGCTTATCAAACGGTGTTAAAGTTAAATGTCTGAAACTAATAACGAGCCACATTGAGACAATTTTTCAAGTATAGAGGAGGAAATCAATGCAATCGAGAGTAGAAGGGGGTAAAGTGCTACCGAACCAAAGTACAAGGAAGAAAGTGGAATTTACCATATATTTAAATATTTAAATAATAAGGCAATTGGATATGCCTCGTGGAGAAATATGAGTGGAGGTCATAATGCCTATAAACCGTCCTAACTGTCAGTGTCCCCAAAAGGTACATGAGGGCGTGTTTGGCAATCTAATTCTAATTCTGATTACCAGCTTAAATCAACTTTACACCTATAAATTGTACTTTCCATATTAAATATCCGTCTAAACTTTCAAAATCATCAACCAAAATATATTTTTAATGTAATTTAAGAATACCATAAGTAGAATTCTTTTCTTGGGTGGTTATTATAATTTATATGTACAAGCATAAGTTAATACTTTCAGGCATTTTTTCACCAATGTTAGTTTTGCCTTTACAAAACTTTTCTGAACTCTCTCAACTTCTAGAACACTAAAATCAACATTGAACTCAAAAAATCAATTGAAATTCAACAAATATCGAGATGGATCCAAACATTATTGATTTGGAGGTAAATTTTTCATTTTTCTTAAATCTTCAAGATTTTGTGTAGATGCACACGAAATATGTACACGATTTCGTGTATACTACACGGAATTTATATAAAAAAAAAATTATGTGTGAATTAAATCGATAATCTAATTTTATTTCGTGTGAAATAACGCAAAATGTGAACCGGTTTTTGTGTTAATCTACTTTTTTCTTGTTATCTATTCTTTATATAATATTTTGTAATATATTTATATTTATATCAAGACAAGAAGAAATAATCATAAATGATTACATAAACGTTTGATTTACATGATTACAGTTAATATTTTGACTTTGGACTGAGTTTGTTTGTAAAAACACATTAGTTGAGTGGCGATGGACACGACCCTTTACCATTGTCATGAGATTGAACACCCAGTCTTTCTATGAAGGTAGACAATATTTGACGAGTAAAAGCTAAGAGCTTATAAAAGACGAGTAAATAATATAGATGTCGAAACAAGCCAAAAGTCGGGTACAATAAATTGCATGTGTCTTTTTCCGTTATGAGGTAAAGATGGTTGTTCCTTAATTATCTCTCTAACGATGGATTTTAGAAGAGACGGAATGGTTGCGTTTCTTTGGGGACCACGACCCTTTATATAACTGTAGAGTGCAGTTATATTACAACTGTGATTCCCATCAATAAATCACAATTAAACCCTAATTGTTTCTACACATTAGGCCCATAATTATAGTCAACTCATAAGTCAAACCCAATATTTTGTATTAGATCACAACTAATTTGGACTTTCTTTTAGATAGTCATACACATTTACGTCACAAATGTGAGCCCACATAATTATTGAAATAATTCCAACATTCTTTATATAATATTCTGTAATAAATTTATATTTATATCAAGACAAGAAGAAATAATCATAAATGTTGATGAGGAAGATACATAAACGTTTGATTTACATGATTACAGTTAATATTTTGACATTTCGACTGAGTTTGTTTGTAAAAACACATTAGTTGAGTGGCGATGAACACGACCCTTAGCCATTGTCATGAGATTAAACACACCCAGTCTTTCCATGAAGGTAGACAATATTTGACGAGTAAAAGCTAAAAGCTTATGAAAGACGAGTAAATAATATAGATGTCGAAACAAGCCAAAAGTCAGGTACAATAAATTGCATGTGTCTTTTTGCGTTATGAGGTAAAGATGGTTGTGATGGCTTTTGGCATCTTACTATAAAAAAAATGGCAATCATAATCACCTTCCTCATAAATATCCTCACGGACTATGTTCATCTAATCGTTTGACTAAAGAGTAGTATGAAATAACGAAGTTGAAGGGAGCCGAAGGAAATTTGACATCATTTGAGAGAGGCTAATTGCTAATCTAGATGTCTATGGGCATCAGGGATCCGTACAATAGATTTGCAAAATTATGAGAGGAAATGAAGGGGAAGACAGTTGTACAACATCCGTGGCACAAACTCAGTGAAAACAGATATATAAAAAATGACATCGAACAAACTCAGTAGGAGATACAGTGCAAGACGTTATGTTTGCACACCTCGATTCGATCAACCATTTGCCTTTATTTTCATACGTTATACTTATGGATTGAAATTACAAAACAAATAGGTAATATTTATTTAAATATTAGTTTGATATATTATAATATATTTCATAGTCGATCAAATGATAATTATGTTTGATGTCTCTATTGAAAATAATTGGGATTACTGTGGCGGGAAAGAACTTTATGATTATTGTTGTTTTTTTATCACGTGAAAACGAGGAAACATATGCATGAAAATTAATATGTCTAGGAAATATATTCCCGCTCGGAGTAGAACCGGGAGTGATCCTGACTGATGAGTTGGGTCTACTAAAAGCATGTCCTAACGTGTTTTCACAATCGTATCATATGTTATGTTTATAGCACATAAACGGCAACATTGACAGAAATACGACGAAGTTTATGGGCAACAAAAATCACGGTGAGTTGTTCCAGAGAACAATATGGGAAAAGTTACCGAAATCAAAGACTACAGAAGAGTATGAATGTAAATACAACGAGATGGTTAAATTGTATACACCGAGATGGTTAAATTGTATGGAGAATGTACCAAAATGATAACATGCGTCAATGAGACGTGGTTTATTTACAATGAAAGATTTATAAAATGTTGAACTAATAATATGCTTCATTTTGATAACACGACGACTGACATATATACCATAGTAAACAATAGGATTTTTTTTCTTATTTGTCTATAAAATAAAATGTAACATTTCACTATTAAATGCTTGTTGGTTGAAACAAGGTGGAGGCTGCACATCGTGCGTCAAAGAGTTTGTTGAAATTTTCTATTGGAGCTATTGACACTGTGCAAAATCAGCTTGCACATGCGCAAGTTCACCTTCAAATTATTGAGTTGAAGGTGAAAAACGAGAGAAACAAAACATTCATAATCTACGGTACTTCATATCCGTGTTTTGGTGTTTTAATATGCAATATATCACATTTGACCTTGGACAAGTTGGATGGAGAGTTGGAGAAATTGCTAGAAAATTCGGAAAGTTATAATAGCTATCTTCGAAAAATCCAGTGTACTCCCGTATGTGTGTCAAATTTCATTTAAAATTGTAAAAGGGGCTACTTATTACTCTCAATAGATATATGCATTATGGAGAACATTCACTATTGAGCCCCCTCTAAGTCCACTCCAAGAAGAACTTGAATAAAAATTTGGATTCGTCACTGGACAAGAGGCCTTTCTGAGTTGTTCTATATATCTCGTCTAGGCCCCCGAATTTTAAAAAACGGGCTTGCATATGTATAGTAATATTGTGGCTCAGTTGTCAGCATTGATTAAGCAAGTAGCAATCGAATACCTTGCACCAATAGGCGAGGCCCCATATCCCTTGGTCCGATAAGTATTTGATGGAGGAATGTAAATTATTGTAACTCAAGGGTCCGTTAAAATAGAAGACCCGGACCTAGTGCCCACAAGAAACCAATCCTCATTGGAGTTGAAATTGCCACACTGCGACTGCCACGATTATAGAAATCGAATACCTAAATCCATGGATTGGAGATGCTCTTATTAACACCGCAAGAGTAAAATTGCAGTACTTAATTTGACAAGCCACTTCTCTAAAATGCACATTATTGTATAAGCTATCATCTCAGAATCATGATAGAAAATTACATAACACATTAAATTACAAAATTACAACCCAAAAAAAAGAAAAAGAAAAAGAAAAATGCAGCCGCGTAGTCTTTCTTGTTCATCATCATCATGATCATCTTCCCCTGGAAAGAGCCTTCTCAGCAGTCTCCATCTCTTCCAAGATTCTCTGCTTCCTCTTCGCCGGAAGTGCAGCAGTCGGCCCGAAGCTAACGTAGTGGCCCGAAACAGCATTAATGGCGGAGTAAATATCGCGGAACGAAGCCCGAGCCAATAGGGATTTCTCCTTCCTGTACTTCGCCACCCAAGCGTTGGAAGTCTGTCTCAGCTCCGCCACCGCGTCGGCGATGGTGGGGTCTGTTTTCTCCAGAGTGATGGTTTTCCTCACCTTGTTGATCACCTCCGCCGTGTCCTTCACGTATTCCTCGTCGGGGGCTGCCCACGCGGATGGCACGTGGGTCAGCAGCAGCGCGCCGGCTGATAGGGACAGAAAGTCGCGGCGGCGAGTGGTGGAGATGGTCGTCGGAGTGGCGGCGGCGGCGGTGGCGGTTGCGGTGGAGATGAGTTTTGATCGGATTGGTGAGAAGGATTTGGTGTGGGCGGCGGCGGGGGTGGAGGTGGGGGTCATAAGAGATGGGGAAGCCATTGGAGGGGGGCGATTTTTGAGGGGTGGGAGGGAAAGGGGGTGGCCAATGTAGTGAGGGAAGTGAAATAGGATTTGGTATTTGCCACAAAGGCTTATCATCTTATCTTCAATTTGTAGTTTATGGATGAGGAATTTCCAATTAGATTTTGCTTTCGTGTCACTATCTAACATCTATAAAAAAATCAAAATCTATTTTTAACATAAAAGAAAATTAATAAAAAATAATATATTTACTATTGTGAATTTTTGGAGGTTATGGATGGCCATCATTACGCTCTTCATTAAACTCACTCAGATTAACTTCACCATTATTCGCTATTAAGGTCTTGTAACTCATGATATTTGACTAGCTTTTCTACACATATAAATTATGTGCAATGTATTGTTTAAGGTCTTGTAACTTATGATATTTGACTAGCTTTTCTACACATATAAATTATGTGCAATGTATTGTATTTTGTACACTTGAAGAGATTGGATAACATATTACATATTCTCCCTACTTTGTTCTCTTCTTCTTTGCATAGTATTTCCTAGTTTCTCAACACGTTATCAGCACGATTGTTCTATTTTCATTTTCGAGTAAAGATGATCCAAAGAAGATATACTTCTCAACCATAGAAGATGAAAATGGAGTTGATTTCAAATATTTTATTGTTGTTTTAAATTGATTAAATATTAATCATTTTAATTTTGTTGTAGATGAATTTTCGTGCAATTCACGAGTCTGTACTTCGATGTCTGTTTTGGATCTGATACTGTCCGAATTTCAGAAAATTCAAAATACGAAACTTGTAGAATTTTCTGTTGGCTTTTCGGAACATTTTAAACCATCGAAATCGGATCTCTATCGAGAGAGATATGCATAAAATACTCAGCTCTGCCAGAGTTGTCCCTTGTGCGAATTTTGAACATGATGTTCAAAAAACAAAAGGGACGATTAAAGGCCTAAAGCCTAGATTACATACGAGATTAAAAATCCCAATGGAGTATATTAGACTTTAAGTCTAAATGATAAGACTCTTGAACATTTGAGTTAGAGCGTATTCCTCATTTATAGTAGTATTCTTTCATGATCAAAGTACTATAACAATTTTATTATATATTGAGGCTTGAAGCCCAAATCGAGCACGTGCAATGAAGTGTCTCAAAGATTTGAGTGGTATATTAAAAAAAAAAAAAAAAAAAAAACACTTGCTCTCTAGCTTATGCAACTTGAAAAACTCCATCAATCGAAAAAGAACTCGAAGTTCATAAATTTTAGGCTCAAAGCCTAGTTTAAATATGAAAGCTTGAAAGCTTATGTGGAGGCATATCAAATATAAAGACTTGAGGCCTACATTAAATTTGAAGACTAGAAGTCTCGATTGAATATATTAGACTTAAGGTCTAAGTGATGATACTCAAAATTGAATATTTGAGTTAATGGGTATTTCCCACTGCAAGGTACCATCATTTTACGATTAAGTACCAAATATAAAGGCTTGAGGCCTAAATCGAGTACATAAATTCAAGGTATAGAATTCAACCCTTGATATTTGAATAGTATATTGTATTCGAAAGAAGTACTATTCAGTTTGTGGTTCAATGATATATATATATATATATATATATATATATATATATATATATATATATATATATATATATATATATATATATATATATATATATATATATATATATATATATATATATATATGTGTGTGTGTGTGTGTGTGTGTGTGTGTGTGTGTGTGTGAAAATTCGAGTTACTTATAGTACTATTATTTCATATCAAGTACTATAATGATTTATATGAAGTCTTCAGGTTCAAATCGAGTACATAAGTTTATGCAATAAAACTCAAATGTTGAGATTATATGTATATGTACTCGAAAAGGCTATTACTTTGTGATTCAATGATATGAGTCATATCACGCAATTTGAAATTATTTTTGATAGCTCAAGAAGAAACGTAACTATGAGTTTTGGATCATTGAAATTGAAGATCCATTTATGTGTTATAAGGAATATGCAAATATTTCATATGAGAATGCGTCTTAAAGACACAACAAAGTATTATTGTATCTTGAGGATACAAATAAAGTATTGGTAATACGTGTCTCGATGACACAAATTGAATATATGTTGCTATAAATTTTGTAAGAGAAAATATTCTCTAATCCATATGACTTGAAATGCTCTATCAATAGCAACATTTTGATTTAAATTATGCTCCTGAAGTAGCAACATAAAAATTAAAGTTGCACTTGTACTAGCAAAAATCAAGAAATTTTGATAACATATTGTTGGTCAAAGTACCTACATGCAAGTGCACGTATCGTACAAGTAATAAAGTGGATTTTTAAGTCCAAGTATCGATCCCACAGAGAATATTTAATTATATAATTCTAGACGCTAAATTCTACCAATTGCTATCAAGCTCACCCTACACAGTCGCAAGATGATTAATTAACTAAATTAAAATAAACTAAATTAAAGCAAATTCAAATGACAAAGAAAAAAAGCAAATTAAACACGAAGATTAATCAAAGTAAACAAGCCTAGGATTTTATTTTTCACCCTATGTGATTATTACTCCCCCAATTCCTTCAATTATGCAAGTAATTAACCCGGATTATTAACCTGAGATGCTAAATTAATCATAACCCGCTTCCGCGTGTATTACAATTCTAATACTCTAGATTCAATTACTGTATTCCTACGCAATTAATTCTAGAACCCAACATTAAGCACAAATATCAATAATGGCTACCTAAGAGATTAACTATATTCCTATGTTAATACCACAAATGCTCTTCTACCACAGTTCTAATTATTAACCCGATCTTCTGATTCATGCGATTAACAATAACATAAAAGCACATAAGGTGATCAAGTTTGATGAACTTAATAAAACAAGTAGAAGAAATAATCTGGAATTAAAACTTGCATAAAATCATAGAATTGAGTTAATAAATCCCACATAGGGTTCAAAATAAAATCCCTAGAAACTAAAGACTTATTTACTCGTGATTCTTATGATAAAGAAAATAAAATAAATAAATTAAATAACAAAAACTATGCTTGAGTCTTCGTTGATCTTCGTTCCTCGCGTTTTGTGGTGTAAAATTTCGTGCTTATGGTGTAGAGACTTGTTGCTTTTAAAGGTTTTTCTTGATAAGGAAGTAGTGGAAACCTAATAAGAATCAATTTCCGCCACTTTCCCCACCAGGATTTGTTTTTCGATTTTCGCCATGTTAGTCTGAATTTTGGAATGTTGCGTGAATAAGAATTGTAGCCCTTGAAATTATCTTTCCAATGCCGCCAAAATCATGTGATTTGGAGTTCGTATGAGAGAGACATGCTCAAAATGGTAGACACTGCCAAAGCTGTGGCGAGATTCCTTCGTCCAATTTGATTTTTTTCCTTATTTGCAACTTTTTCCTTTCTTTTTGATCTTTTTTCCTTCATGAACATCTAATTCTCTTTTTTTCACCTATAAAACACAAAATCAATCAATTAAAACACAAATATAATTAAATCTAAATAAAAGATACACGTAAAGTAAACGTATTGAGCGTAAAATCTACACTCAACACATATCGTAGTATAATACAAGTTGTGGAGCTAAAATTGAAATAATGCAAAGCTCGTTTGATTGTTGTTTTTCTTTGACAGTTAAAACAACAAAATATTTCAAGAGATATCTTAAATGGACGAATGGCAACAAGGTCCATCCCAAATGACTTAAATGCACATTGGTCCACAAAAAAAAAACAGTCTTTCAAATAAACTCATCCATGTCTTTAGTCAAAAATACCCTCCATAATATATTTTTTATCAATTCCATCCATTATGCTCCAATGAATTGGGGGTAGTTTTGGTATATATATGAGGGTTTTCTTATTTGCAAATAAGTTTGAATGAGCTGGAAATATTTGCAAGACAAAAAGTTGGATGTCACTTTTTGAATTAAGTGCACATGGGCCTATTTGCCATTTGCCTATCTTAAATAGATATCATGGTACTTATTACAATATGAATTTATCTCACCATTAGAGGTGAAGAGATGTGAGAAATATGAAAAATGATTGGTCATAAATCCATTTCACGATAAAACATGTTTATAAGCTTTATCAAGCACCAACACAAAAACAAAAGAAAATGCATAGTTTTGGAGTCACGATATTGACCAATTCAATTAAAGTTGTAATTTTCATTCCAAATGCATATCTATGGAGGTATGTATATTATTTTTTTATAATTGGTCAAGATGAGATGACATGAAATTTCAAACCAAACGAAAAAAAAGGGGGATCTAATTTTCTTGTTAAAATTCCAAACCCTCTGCATATTCTATTTTTCAAAATTTATAGTTTACTCCTTCAAAATTTTCAAAATTTTCATTTTAGTCCCCCGGATTTGAAAATTTTACGATTTAATCCAAATGTTTTTTTAGAATATGCAGCTCGTTCCTCTGATCATCTGCAATTATGAATCTATTCCAGCATTTTCAGTTTTCACTATTTTTTTTAAAGAATTGCAGTCTTTTCCCTGAAGTTTTCAAAATTTACAATTTAGTCCCTAAATTTTCAAAATTTACAGTTTGGTCCCTGAATTTTCAAAATTTTGAAATGTGATCATTTATGTACAGAACCTGTTGTATTCTCAAACCTATTTACTTTCATCTAGATAATATGCTATGCACCCCTCATGGGAGATATGTTTATGACATACATCGCCAATTGCCATTTTAATGAGACAATATTCCACCGTTAAGGGGGAGATAAGAAGCCGGTTCTCGTATAGCGACGTGAATGATATGAAATGATCTTTGTCTCCTCTAAAATTTTTCATGGAAATATTTAAGCACAAAAGAAAACGGAATTCATTTGCAACAATTTTAATGTTTAAAATGCTAGATGCAATTATCGACAAAATGGCAACTTGGAATTATTGCATATGTTGCAAATGAGTGCAAGAAACAATTTCCAAGAAGGACACATGGCACAGTAGATTTTGCCATGAAAGGCTTATAACGAATGTCATCGAAAGACAAATTTCATATTGTGATTGTATCGTGAATCCCTAAATGTGTGAAAAATGATTATGATACACACCTAACCAATTATACTTTATACATATAAGAGGGGAAGATATATATATATATATATATATATATATATATATATATATATATATATATATATATGTTGGTTCGAATGATTAACACCCAAAAAAGTGGGTGAATATCGTGTAACTAAAGTCTACTAGCGCTAGTAGCATCATACTCTCATCATATTACTTAACTCATTTGATGAAAGGATTCTCTTAAAGATGATGTAGGGAGACGCCTCAACAGCAATATCCATTACTATGATATGAGAATACTTGCCAGTTATGGTGGCATAAATGAAATCCATATTTGGATGAGAAAATCATTGATGACTACATGGTAGCTACAGAGATCATTTTAAATCGAACCATTATGTGCCAATAAAGAGTTGATTGGCAAATAAATTATGGTTAGCTTGATCTCTAAGTGAATAGAGAGGCATTTGAGACATTAGTTCTCAATTTTGTTGTTGTGCCGATATACTATCTTAAAGAAGTGAAAATTCTTTTTAAATGAATATTCATGTACCAAATTGAATTCGATCATATTGAGTTTGAAAATAAAGTGGACATGTAGTCCTAAATACTCCCTCCAGATTGTGAAACTCAAAAGTGCGCATTTTGTCCATGTAGGACATTTTCGTTGAAAATAATAAGCTCAAGCACATAAAGTATTATGACAAACTTTATTGATGCAATATAGAAAATTCTCTATAAGAGAAAAATATATGGTACATGAAAAGATATAGATCTCTACAAGAGATCGTACCCACAAAGGCTACAATCCCCATTTATATCAATATAATTCTCCAAGGAGAATCCGGAAAGTGCAATAGTGAGCTCTTGATTGATTATAAAGAAATATGGGGAGTACTAATGATGTTATCGAATAACTATATGTACAATTATTTGTATAATGTGAAGAGCTTGAAGCTCATAAATCTTAATAGATGTCGACATCTAATTGGTCATTAGTATATGCATTTACAAATGCAACTGACCATGATTATTTGAAATTGATAAAGAAATGAATTGTACATTGACTTGAAGTCAAAACACATATGTTGTGGAGCCTTTAGTACAAAAATGTGTAAAGTCGTTGCGGTAAGTTTGAAAAATCTTGGAAGGATAAATTTTATTTCGATATAGACCGAACATTAATCTCATGGAATATTTATCTATCATTTTAAAATTTTATATGTTAAAACTCATTCATTGAGTAAGCATATGATTATCCGATCTTTGGTCATATAAGAAATATATTTTCGTCCTCGGGAAGATAATGAAGACCTTGGCCCTAATATATGAGGACAATGTTGTCTGAATCTTGAACCAATGAGATTTTGGCTATATTAAAGGAGGTGGTCGAGGAATTATAGAAGTACTCGAGAGTTAAAGAAGAAAGACAACATTAGAATTTATTGGTGACAATCCAATTACAAGTTTCCAAATGCATACGTTGGAGATCTATCACTACATAATGCAGAAGATCATCTAACTCCAATGTCTCATGTCGAAATCAGGGGGAGCGTTATCATAGTTCCAACACTGTACTCTTTTTCCTTCGTCCAAGTTTTTGTCCCATTGGGTTTTTCTTGGCAAGGTTTTAACGAGGCAATGTCATGCTCACAAGCTTCAGATGGATATGTACTCTTTTTCCTTCGTTTAGGTTTTGTCCCATCGGGTTTTCCTGACAAGGTTTTAACGAGGCATATTCTATAAATGGTGGACATCCAAGGGGGAGTATTGTGAATTCTTGGACGCTATGGATTACGACCATTACACTCTCCATTAAACCCACATTACCTCCACCATTATTCATCATTAAGGTCTTGTAACTCATGACCTTTGACTAGCTTTTCTAAACGTATAAATTAGGTGCAATATATTGTATTTTGTACACGTGAAGAGATGGAATAACATATTACATATTCTCCCTACTTTGTTCTCCTCTTCTTTGCATAGTATTTCCTAGTTTCTCAACATGTACTACCATCTTTCTATATTATGTAAAGAGTGGTTAAATGCGCATGCACAATTATAACTTTTTACCTTTTTACCATCAGTTTTTACTGTTTTATATTTTTTCTATCAAACCCTGTAATCCTTTAAAAACTCGAATTTGAACATTCAAGTCAAAAAAATTTAGATATTCAATAATTTTTTAAATGGATCCAACGAATATAGACCCAAAGGTAACGTTTTCGTTTTTACTCGAATCTTCAAGTACTCGTGTGATATTACACGACCACGTGCACCTTCTCGGTGGTCGTGTGAAGATACGCGAGCTCCATTTTAATTTTTTTTAATAATATATATTTTTCTTACTATATTTATTTGAAAACAGGAAGTACACATAAATGTTGATGAAGATACAGAAACATTCGAGTTACATGATTTCAGTCAATTTTTCATAATTTCTACTGCATTTGAGAGTAAAGATGCACTAGTTGAGTAGGCGATAAACATGGTCGTCAGTCATGGTCATGAGATTAGACGTCAGTCTTTCCACGAACCCATAAAATATCTGACGTGTAAAAGGGCCTATAAAGGACGAGGAAAAAATGTCGATGTCGTAACAAGCCGGAAGTCTGGTTCAATGAAGTGCATGTGTCATTTTGCGCTATGGGGAAAAGAGGGTCGTGACGGATTATGGCGTCTTACCATCAAAGATGGCAATAATAATCATAATCCTCATAAATATCCACAACAAATACGTTCGTTAAGAAGCTTGACTCAAGAGAAACAAGAAGTGACAAAGTTACTGAAAAACCGTCATGGTAAGCTGAAGGAAATTTTGCATCACTTGAGACGGACTAATCAGAATACGTTTGCGGCCTTGAGGGATGTGTACAATGAATCTGCACATATTAGACGAGAGGAAATGAAAGGAAAAACAGTTTTGAAACATCTATGGCACAAACTTAGTGAAAGTGGATATAGCAAATGGAATTGAACAAACTCAGCTGGCAATATAGTGCAAGACGTTATGTTCGCGCACCCCCATTCAATTAACCTTTTACAATTATTTCCATACATTATACTGATGGATTGCACTTACAAGACTATAACAGATAATGCTTATTTAAATGTATTATATTATATTTACGAGCTTTGGACCCAATGGCTTTTGGGCTTCTCTACTTTGAGCCTAATGAATTATCACCATAAACACCATCCACCCAAAACCGAAACCACCACCACCCTAATCGCCTCCATAACCACCCTTCATCCTGACCGACTTCATAGCTGCTGCCATTCACGATAGACGCCTCCATCCATGGTTCATCGGAAAGGCGTCGGAACGGCCGTTCCGGAATGAGAACGGTGCCCTCCGTTCTGGAATCCGTAACCAGAACGGTGTTTTCACCGTGACTCATCGGAACGCCGAGAAATCGGTGGGATGGGAGAGACGGAGCCACGGAATGGGCCCGACGCGGCTGGAACAGGAAAAAAAATTGAAAATAAAAATAAAAAATTTGATTAAAAAATAAGGAAAAAAGAAAAAAAGAAAAAAAAAGAAAAAGAAATAATATGATGGCGCTGGCTACGTTAGAGAATGGAGATGTCCCTGAATCACAGATCTTTAGCCTCACTCTTCAATTATATCTTACACAATTCCAGCTCGGTATTCTACTTGGTATTAATATTGCTTATATTTTCATAATATTCTTTATAATATCTATTTTTGAAATTGTAATAATATTTTGCATATTATTGAATTGTAATATTCTTATTAAAAACATATTTGAAATATATTGTATTTTTTTTTAACAATTTAATTAAAATGTGTATTAAATTGAAATAATTTGAAATATATTGTAATTTTTTGCAACGGAACTGGAACGGCAGTGTCCGTGACAATGCATTGTTCCGTTCCGGCGAACCATACCTCCATCCCTCCTCTGCCATAGCCGCCGCCAGGTCAACCACCCACCTTAGTTGTTTTCATAACCAAGCCCAACGCCCAGAGATCCGCCTCGATCAGTCTACCATACCCGGCGTTGTCACTTACCATAGCCGCCTCTATAACCAACCCACCATAGACCATACCCTCCGTCGCCACGTAATATATCTGTCAAAGAAAAAAAAAAAAAAAAGAGAAAAAATAGGAGGGATTGGGGGGCCACAGATAAATGTGTGTGTCAGAGAGAGAGAGAGATGATGAGTGGTGTTGTGGAACCAAGAGAGAGGGGTGGGGTGGGTAGCTGAAAGAAAAAAAGGTAGAGGAGAAAGAGAACAATAAGAATGAAATGTGATTTTTTATTAGTTATATTAAATATATTTTTGAGTTAAATAAAAATTAATGGATGTGGGTTAAATTTTGTTTAGAACTAAAGATTTACTTAAAATATTGTATTTGAAGTTGTCCTCGTATCTAATTATGTTTGATTTGAGGGGTGTGAAGCATGTTGCCCCTAAAATTATTGATCCACATTATTGATTTACTATCCTGATATGTTTCTTACATTGGAATGATTAATAGGTACTTTATTTTCTCGAACAAAATAAAATAAAGGGTTTTTGTGCATAAGTTCCCACCCAAACATCTTTATTATTCTAGGTTTATGGGCTATATCTCTTTCACCAATAAGCCCACCCCTTTAGTATTTATTATAAATAAAGGAAATATTCATGTATATGCCAATATTACCCCAACCCTCCCAATTCTTAATTGTAACCCCAATTTAATCAATTTTGTCTACAAAAATCCAATTTTGAAAAATTCGATTTTGACTTTTTTTTTTTTCAAATTTTTTTTTGCCGACTTTTTTTAGTGTTTTTTAAAGTTTTTTTTGTTACTTTTTATATTTTGTTTGATTTATTGACAAGTGAACGTAATTATATTATTGTCGTTGACAGTAAAATTACCGTACACGCAATAATATTACTGTCAACAACACCAATATTATTATTTTTTTGGGTTTTTTGTTTTGTTTGAGTTATTCACGGAGTAACGTAATAATATTACTGTCTATTATTGTAATATTACTGTAAACACAATAATATTATTGTGGTTGATGGAATATTACTGTTGTTATAGTAATATTGTTGTCAACCACATCAATATTATTATTTTGTTTGGATTTTTTTGTTTGTTTGAGTTATTCACGGAGTAACGTAATAATATTACTGTCTATTATTGTAATATTACTGTGGTTGATGGTAATATTACTGTTGTTATAGTAATATTACTGTCACTCACAGTAATATTAATTCTTTTGGCTTTTTATTATGTTTACATTTGTTGAACGGTCAACATAATAATATTACTCTATTAAACAATAATAATAATGAGTTTTGTTGTGTTAATATTACTGTGCTAGAGATTAATACAACAATATTATTGTATTAAACTGTGGTTTATTAATTTTACTGTGTTTAATAGTAATATAATTAATATTACTGTCAATCACAACAATATTGCTGTGAACGAAAAAAAAAGTTATAGAAAGAAAGAAAAGAAAAAAAAATTCGAAAAAGTTAACGCCGGAGACCGCCGAAACCGGAAGAAAAAAAAAAGAAAAAAAAAATTGAAAAGTCAAGGCCGAATTCCGGCGGGAAAAAAAAATTTTGAATTTTTTTTTGTTTGAAAAAACAAAGTTTTGGGTCAAAATTGAATAATTTGTGAAATTTGAGGTCAAATTGAGGTTAAATTAAGTTAAGGATGAAATTGGAGCATATTAAAGTATGAGGGGTTATCTTAGTCCTTTACATAAATGTGGACCATGTGTAGACTTATTGGTAAAAGAGTTTTGTGTCTGGATCTATTTATGAATAAGTACCCATTGATGAGCTTATTTGTAATGACCCCATAAAACTATCTTAATAAATGATATGTTCTATTACATTTATAGCAATATTGACCAAGAAAACACAATTTTTATTCATTTATTGATTTATAAACCAATAAATCCAAATAATTGTTAAAAAAAAAAAAAAAGAAAGAAAGAAGGAAATATGACAGTGAAAAAGAGCCTTTGAAGTTTGAAGCTCGGTTCAATAGGCAAAAAAGGTAGGGATAGTAGTGGGGCGGGTATCATCGAAAAAGTAAATAGCAGAAATATAATGTTTTTCCAGCTTTTTTTTTAGTTTCGCTATGATTATTTAAAACAAAAATTCATAACATAATTTTATAAATATTTCTTTTAATAACTAAAAAAAATAATATTTTTTCAGCATTTTTATAGTTTCGTTTTTCCAAAATAAAATGTAATATTTTTTAAAACAACTACAATTTTTCTAAGAATCAACTAAAAGAATTCGATTTTTTTTTTTCATATCATTTATTTTGAATTCATTCATTTTATGTTTTTTCCCGAGCATATTTATTAAATTGACAGATTACTACATAGTATTGAAATAACGATAAAAAAATCAAAATCAACTAAAAATGTAAAAAACAACTAAAAATACATAACTAATTTTATTTTTATTTTTTTTAATTCATATTTTTCGATTTTTATTTTTTGAGCAGGTCATATAGTTGGAAAAAAAATAAAAAATCGAAATCAACTACCAAAAGATTGAGAATCAACTAAAAATGTCGAAAACAACTAAAAACTACCGAAAACAACTAAAAACAAATAGTAGGATAACGAAAACAACTATAAAAATAACAAAATAACAAAAATAGCTATATTGTTGTAAAAGATACCCAACATCAAAAGCATCACAAAAAAAAAATCAAAACAATGGCGACGACGGAGCAGAGGCAGCGGCGGCGGCATAATCACTAGATCCGGCGGTGGAGTTGAGGGGTGGAGGTAGGGAGAGATTATTGAGTTTTTGATATCGTCTTCTACAACTAGATAGAGAATTGAAGTGATGGCGGCAGCGGCGGGGCAAGATCTTCAGATCTGGTGGCTTCGACTTTAATGTTGAGAGAGCGGAAATGCGCTACGAGCTAGCGCGTCCTTGAGACTGTTCTCAAAGTCGGAGGCTCATGCTATGAGTTTCATAGATTGGTGGTGGAGGCTAGGATGGAGTAGTTCTTGCTGCACCATGGATTTAGTCAAGACGGAGAGAAAAAAGACAAAACGGGCTATGGAGAGAATGACAAAAATGAGAGAAGAGAAGGTAGGAGACAGTTGAATGGCGTAAGAAAATTAGAGTAGATGTGAAATAATATATATTAAGGGCAAATTATGTATTAAGCATAGCAGTTTTAAAAATATTAATTTAATTTAATGATTAAAGGGTGTGTGACTAATATTAAAGAAATGGGTTGTATCCATACTAATACTACCAAATGTGTTGGGGGTTTTTACTAATAATCCCTCCCATTTATTTAAACTTTATTTAAAATTACCGAATTTATTTATTATTATTATTATTATTATTATTATTATATATATATATATATATATATATATATATATATATATATATATATATAATTGTCGGGTACCCACTGCCGATAGAGATGGCAACGGGTCGGTTATGGGACGAGTTTATCTGAACCCCAGTCCCAACCCGCAAAAAAATATCAAATCCAGACCCTCCCCAATACGTTTTAATTTAGACCCGGACCCGCCCAAATCCATCTCCGAATTAAATGGTTCTGACATATTCCCAGAACCGATAACATAAAAAAAAAAGTTAATATTTTTTAACTTTCATAATATTTCACTGTTATGTTTTAACAAACAAATCTTAAATTTAAAATACAATATTTATAAAAACTTGTACAAGTGATATAAAGTGAATAATAAAATTACATAATTAATTATATTTAACTTCTACAATAAAAAAAATTCAAAAGGCAAGATGAGTAGCGGTGGTCGACCAGTTTGATAGATATTACCAATGTTTTTAAAACCGGACCGGACATTGACCCGGTGTTAAGTGTATATTTATACACTTAATTGTACCTTTTAATTGGAGCTAAAAACTTGTTGGGTGCTAAATACCAACACGCAAGTGTACGTATCGCAAACAAGTAGTAAAGTAGACTCGTGATAGTCGGATGTCGATCCCACAGGGAATACGCAAATTATTTAATCCTAAGTACCAAATCCTAACAATTATGATTTTTATCCAGCCTACGCAGGGTTGTCAAATTAATTAACTAATTAAATTAATATAATTAAGAAAGCAATTAATCACGAGAAAATATCAATATAAAACGGATCTAGGATTTTATCTTCCCCCTATGCGATAATTCTTCACCCAATTAATTTCCTATCATGCAAGTTACTATTCCCAATTATTAACCCAAGACACGAAATTACTCATAACCAGCTGTCGCTGCGCTATAAGCCTATTATTCATAAAAGATTCACTATATGTCTATGCAAACCTAGTATAAATAAAGCATTAAATAACAAGTCTCGCAAACGGGTACCTAAGGTATTATCTGTATGTCTACGATAATACATGCAATTAACACACACATTCGGTGAAAAACTACTCGAAGGCTCTTCTATCTCTGTTCTAATTATTAAAACGATCTGTCAATCAATTCTAACAATAACTAATAGCAACATAAGTTAGCTACGCTCATGCACTAAATACGATCAAAATAGAAGAAATAATCGAAGAATTAAACTTGCATAAAAGTAGAAAAATAGGTTCGAATTACCACATAGGGTTCCAATAAAATCCTAGAATAAAAACTTAGCTACTCATGTTCTCTACGAAAAGCATAATAAAAATACGAAAAATCATAAAAGCTATAAATAAAAATCAAAGAGGAGAACTAGGATGAAGAGTCGTCAAGTCTTCGTCTTCGTTCTTGTGCTCCTTGATTGCGTGTCGAAAGATGAAAAATAAAAACTAAAAATAAAGATAAAAGGTAAAAGATTATCCTAATTGTGTGCTTGTGGCCTTTAAATAGGGTGCAAAAATATAATAGGGCGGGTTTCCTTGTGTAATTAAACTTCCTTCACTGCGCCCCTACGTCCATCCGGACGGCCGTGCGAGAATAGGCTATAAAATCCGGACGGCCGTCCGGTCTTCAATTCTTCAGATTTTCGATGTTTTCACTTTTGGCCCATTTTTTCTCCGAATTTGCAGTTTTCACCCCAAAAGTTGCCAATTCTTCAATTTGCACCTAAAATACAAATAATAACCATATTAAGCACCAATTATCGTAAAAACACATCAAAAGCTCCAATTAAAAGGTACAATTAAGTGTATAAATATACACTTAACACCCGGCTAGCCAACTGGGTCACGGTTGGACCGGTTCAACCGAGGTTCAACCGGATTTTTGAATATTTTTATTTTAATATTATTTATATTTAATTTAATATAAAAATATTGTAAAAATAAATTAAAAAAGCCTACTAATTATTAAAAATCAACCTAAATATTCAATTCAACTAATTAGCCAGCAATAAATATTAAATATTGAAGACCAAAAATACAAATGCACATAAACAACACATTCCATAATTTAAATTAAAAAAGTGAAAGAATGAGACAGTGAAAAAAAGTTAAAAAATTAATCGAACCAAAAAAAAAAAATGAGTAATACAAAGAAAGAGAAAATGTTCTGAGAGTACCCACTCCCCAAGCCCCCTCTCTATCTCTCCTCTTCTTCCTTCTTCCTTCTTACAACCACAACCACCCAGTTCCACTGCAACTTATTTCTATTTATTTTCTTCCGATAGCTACAGTCCAAGATTCATCCCAGCCCGTATAACCGGCCCCCTCGGAAATCACAGCCCCTCTCTTTGTCATTCTTATTCTTTTATTTTCTCCCCTTTCCGAACATCTCAATCAAGATTCCTCACCCACTGCCTAGATTTTCTTATTTTTTCTTGGTTTGTAAGAACCGGTCCTTCAACGGTTCACCCGGTCCGACCGTAATTTTTTTCCGGTTCTTAGACAGTGACCCGGTTTTTTGATACTTATGGGTTTATGTGTTCAACCGGACCGGACTACCGTCCGGTTCCCGGTTAAACCGGTCCGACCGGCCGGTCCGGTCCGGGTTTCAAAACATTGGATATTACTTACGAGAAACAATAGTCAAATATAAAAATTGGCAAATGAGAATAGACACGATGAAAGCTGGAAGTTTGATGAATAAAATCCAACATTAATTTGTGTGTATAGATTAACTATTAAATATAATATATTTATACGGGTCGGTTCCAATAAGACCCGTAATCCGATCCAAAACAGTTCGGTTCTAGAAACTTAAAACCATTACCCGACCGATAATCATTTAACTTACCCAAACCCACCCCAACGGGTCGGTTCCGGGTCTAAGACCCGCCAAACCCTTACTTACCCATTGCCATCCATAATTACCGACGGATAAAACCAGAAACATACCAAAGACCACAACGGTTTGTGTTTATTTTACCAAAATTATTACCCTGCCCTAATATTTCGAAAGCGGATTTTAAATGGGACGAATACTCATGGGTAGTTAGCTGATCGGATATTTTTTGCCATCACTAAACAAAGGGCCTAAAACGTATGGGTATAAACGCGCGAATGAAGAGCGTGGGATACTTTATCTTGATAAAGTAGGAAAAAGGCAGCAAGAAAAAGAGATATGTCCATGTTTACCATCATCATTCATTCATTTCATTTCAGCCCCGGGGCACTTTGCTCTTTCGAACCAACCAGCCTAATAATAATATCCCTTCAATATCTATTATCTCCACACTTTCTCTCTCTTGCCAACTCAACTCACTCTCTTTCTCTCTCATAAATAAAAGAAACACACTTTACATGCATCTGCAATTAATGCACCATCTTCTCCCACTCCCCAACCTCAACCCCAACACCAACAACAATCTTTCTCCTCCAGTAGTTCTGCTTTCTGAATGAATTACACACTTCTGAATTCTTATGACAATTTAAATTATACAGTTGCTCCTACATTTTCCTTTTATACATACATGCTTATATATACACACAGTCGGAAATAAACTGAATCTGCCCATCAAGAACAAGGTATATATACTTCTCATTTCTTTTTTCTTCTCTTAAAAAAATGTTGCTGTAATTTGAGTTTCCCCCTCTTCGATTTCACTCTATTTGTTTCTATTTCACTTCTTTGTAGAGGAATTTTGTTATTTTCTTCGGCAGTAAATTAATCCACAAGCAATTTTGTGCTTCAGAATTCCCCCATTTTGCTTGATCTGTGGTTTGCTTTGCTTCTTTCAATTTCAATTTTAGTATGATTCTGTGTTGAAGAATTAACCTATTGTTTTTTTACGCCTTTTGCATTTCTTAATTCCTTAACCTAGGAATCTGAAACCAGATCTTACATTTTTGTGTATTTTTTATTTTTTGAGATCTATGAGTACCTCAGATGTTCTATTTGAATCTAGTTGTTTTAGCTGTAAATAATTTATGTTTTTTGGGTAAACCTCAGCAGATAAGAATAGGGGGTTTTCTGAATGTGGGTATAAAATAATAATAATAAAAATAATAATAGTTTGGATTGGTTTAAAGGGTTATCTTGTTTTATGCTTTTGTTCTGTGGTGGGAAATGTGATAACAATTCCAAGATTTGTCTGTCTGTCTTTCTTTGTTTTGCCTTCAAATTCAAATTTTATATTCCAGAGGTTGTGCTATGGCAGCCATGAAATCATTGGAAACAGTTAAAAAAAAATATGCATAAGATTCCAGTCAAAGGACAAATGGTTAAGACAGCCTTGTAATACTATTATTATATTCCCCACTTCACATGCTTCATCTTTTAAATTCAGTTTTTGTTTCAATCTGGAGTTTACTTTCATGCAGCTGCCTGCCATCTTTTTTTTTTTTGTTATATTCAATTGCTAAATTAACAAATTGAATTGATTAATAATATCTTCCCTACTCTTTTTAGCTGGCTCGGTTATCGGTTCGTGTCTTCATCGGCGAATTTGACATTTGAATTACAGAAACGGGTCATTTCTATCTTTAGTATTAAAGCGCCGGGATCTACTTATTTTTTTTAACTCGGTTGATGTACTATCCTTGATCTGTAATTATCTTCTGAGATTTGTTCATACGAAGAAGACGAACAAGAACAAGAACCTTATTCTTTAATATTGAAGCGAGATGGTCTGAGAAAATGGGGGGTTGCGTATCAATTAGTAGTCAGAGTAATTGTAGTAGCAGAAGTAATGGAGAGAAAATATCTCCGTCGTGTTTGTGGGTAGATATGTTTCAGCGAAAGAGAAGTAGGCGAACATTTTCCGACCATGCCACTACTTTACAACATCTCTCCTCTGTTCCTAATCGGATATTTACAAACGGAAGGAGCACCAGTTCTTGCATATTCACTCAGCAGGGCCGTAAGGGAATTAATCAAGACGCCATGATTGTGTGGGAAGTAAGTCCATTATTATTACATGCCGAGACTCGTCTTTGTCCTATCTATATTCAAGATAAAACATTCTTAATCTTGCGGTTTTTCTTTTTGGGCAGGATTTTATGACCGATGATGTTACATTTTGTGGTATATTTGACGGGCACGGTCCACACGGACATCTAGTTGCTCGTAAAGTGAGGGATACACTGCCATTAAAGCTATCGTCTTTTATGAACTCGGCCGAATCGAAGAAAAATAGATCTAATGCTAATTGCTGCAATGGAGATATGAAATCAGATGTGGTGGACCCCGTAGTAAAAGATACATCTGTAGATTCATTATGGAGAGAAGCTTTTCTGAAATCTTACAAGTCGATGGACAAAGAATTGAGGTCCCATCCTAATTTAGATTGCTTCTGCAGTGGTAGCACTGCTGTCACTCTAGTAAAACAGGTATATATATTAGAATCCGTTTTTCCATTTTATCATATGATATGTGATTTCCTCGTGTATACGCTAAGCTTCTCCAATTATGTTTGAAGGGTTCAAATCTTTTCATGGGCTATATTGGTGATTCGAGAGCAATATTGGGATCTAAAGATAGCAATGATTCGATGGTTGCAATCCAATTGACGGTTGATCTAAAGCCTGATCTACCCAGTATGTCATAAAATTTGTGGCAGCACAATTATTTTCTTTTTACTTTATTTGTCTTGTTTTACTTATATTTGATTAAGTGGCAACTCTTTAAGATGTATATTTGTTGAAAAAGGGGAGGCGGAAAGGATAAAACGGTGCAAGGGTAGAGTATTTGCACTACAAGATGAGCCTGAAGTGCAAAGAGTTTGGCTGCCATTTGACGATGCACCTGGTTTAGCAATGGCTCGTGCTTTTGGTGATTTTTGTTTGAAGGAATACGGAGTTATCTCCATTCCTGAATTCTCTCATCGGATTCTCACCGACCGAGATAAATTTGTTGTTCTTGCTTCAGATGGGGTACGTACGTCTTTCAGTTTTTAACCTCATTGTTTTCGTGTGGCTTATTTTTTTTTCGTCTTTTTTTTCTTTTCCGATTTATGTCTTTAAATTATAAAAAAAAATGCAGGTATGGGATGTCTTAAGCAACGAAGAAGTGGTGGAGATAGTTTCATCGGTCGCAACAAGGGCATCAGCCGCTAGAACCGTGGTGGAATCAGCCGCTCGTGAATGGAAATCGAAATATCCGACATCTAAGATGGACGACTGCGCAGTTGTTTGTTTATTTCTAGACGGTAAAATGGACTCCGAGTCTGATTATGAGGAACAAGGTTTCTCATCTGCTACCATCCAAAGCAATCACTCTGGCAATATTGCTGTTGAAGAATCGGACGATGGACAGAACTCCGAGCCTTGTCTCCAGAGAAACTACACCGTCCGATCTTCTGATCAGGAGAACGATCATTATAACAGGGTGGGGGTTGATGTAGAAGATTGTGGCATTAGTGAAGATCAGAACTGGTCCGGTTTGGAAGGGGTTACGAGAGTCAACTCTTTGGTTCAACTTCCCCGATTCTCTTCTTCTGAGGAGAGGCCCAGACCTTGACTTTATATTATTACTACATCACTCAATTTCATTATTATTATTGTTTTTGTTATGACAATTACTGGGCGTTATGTGTCTCTCTGATCCAAGAAAGTACAACAAATGTTTCTTGGATTTGATCGAATCTTGTTTTATTATGGTTTTAGTGAATGTTTAGCATGTGTTATATTTTTTGTATAGCGTTCGCACCGTTGGATTGTTCTTTCTTATATGTATAGTAACCGTTTTCGTTTATTCAATACCCTCTCAACACAAACACACAAGAAGCGTGGCCTTTTACCTTTCCCATAACTACACTCGATTAGTGCTCGTGAGCCGACAATTCATTGGTCGGAATTGTTGGTTCATCATAAATAATTCCCTAACTCGAAAACCTCAAGTCGACGATGTGATCACTCTTCATAACTTGAGTAGACACTTGAAGGTGCCTGTACGACTTCAAGCCCGATTTATTCCATGTTCCACTCCGAATGTCTATTTGATCAAAACATCAACGTTGTGGATATTTTAGTTGGTTTTCCATAGCATTTTGAATCAAAGCAATCAGACATAATATGAGAGAGTTACGACCCGAATGGCAAAATTACCAAAGAGAGGCGGGGATTTGGAAAAACATCCATGTTGTAGATATTTAAGTTGGCTTTCCATAACATTCTGAATCAAAAGCAATCGAACATATGAGAGAGTTATGACCTGAATGGCAAAACTGCGAAGAGAGGCGGGGATTTGGAAAAACATCAATGTTGTAGATATTTAAGTTGGCTTTCCACAATGTTCTGAATCAAAAGCAATCGGACATAATATGAGAGAGTTTTGACCTGAATGGCAAAATTGTCGGAGAGATGCGGGGATTTGGAAAAACATCAATGTTGTAGATGTTTAAGTTGGCTTTCCACAACATTCTAAATCAAAGCAATCGGACTTAATATGAGAGAGTTATGATCCGAATGACAAAATTGCCAGACAGAGGCGGAGATTTGGAATGCACAAAATTTAGTTGGTTCAATGAATACCCTCTTTCTTTTTCGTCCAGTCCCTCCCATGCACTCTTCGACCAAGTTATTTAGTTTGAATATTGTCATTTAGAACACGAACTCGCCTAAACTCGTGCGATTTCGCTCCTTCCAAATTTCCGTCTTAGATCTTGTCAGGGTCGTACCATGCAGGTTGGAACTATTCAAATCTTTAGGCCTTTTGGAACAAGGATAATATTTGATAGACAACATATAATCAAGGTATATCAAACATTTGCGATCTTTTTTTTCTTAAAAAATACATTTAGGTTTACATTTGAAGCTTGTACCTAAAAATGAGTATACTAATCAAACATATAATTAATATTGGGTACAAATCCAAGTCCAACCCCTCTTATTACACAATCTTATAAGAGATATAGGTGATTGTATAATCATAAATCCAAATATTAGATAATTACATCTTACATTATAGGGGCTATTTCATTATTTTAAAAGGAGTTTTTATGGGAGGAGGTCCACGACCAATCATCTTTTTTTTTTTTTTATAATAATAATAATAATAATAATAATAATAATAATATCTTGTACCTGAACCGGTGGCTCACTTTTTCTAAGTAATGGGGAAGAGGACCGAAACATGCCACTGAAAGACTCTACTAAGACAAAGATGGGCTGTCAAGAACTTAGAGGAAGCTTTCTTCCACTCTTGCTCCGATCCCAATAGGAGAAAGAGCTAGCACTTTGATGGCTCCGTGTGGTGATTACCCTGGGGTTCCCCTGTTAGGACCTTGGGATGCATTAACTATGCACCAGGAGACAGATCGGGTCAAAACAGTTCATTCCTATGACCCATGGGTTGAGTCAGTTGGAGTTTCTCCTCCAAAAATGACTTCTCCGGTCGGGTCAACCCGGAGATATCAAAAGAAAAAAGAGGGGATTTTTGGATTCTGTCCAAAAAAAGGATGTCTCTAGTAAACCAAAGTCATCGTCGAATAGCTATTTTGCCCCCCGTGAATACTCCGCCGGTATGAAAAGTTCTTAATGTTAATTGAGTACCCGGTTAATAATAATAATAATAATAATAATAATAATAATAATAATAATAATAATAATAATAATAATAATAATAATAATAATAATAATAATAATAATAATAATAATAATAATAATAATAATAATAATAATAATAATAATAATAATAATAATAATAATAATAATAATAATAATAATAATAATAATAATAATTAATTTTTGATTTTCCGAAGTTTCGATTTCTGATTTTTTCAATTTTATGTGGAACGGAATTGGAATGGTATACAAAATTACCGAAAATTCAGATTTTCGGTCTGATTTTAGTTCCAAATATTTCTATATTTTTTCGAAAATATATAATTTAATTTAGGGTCTATTAGGATGTGTCCAACCTCTTTTTTCACTTATTATTGATAGCCCAATCTATTCTTTTATTCCCAAATTTACCCCCCTCTATTCACTTTCCATTAACCATCTTAGTGCCCTTTTCTTTTCTTTTTTAATTTTTTTCGTTTATTTATTTAAAAAGGATTAAAAAAAAATCAGTTTTTTTTTCTTCATAATTTACTAATTTTTTTTGAAATCAACTATAATATTTCCAAAATCAACTACAATATTTTCGAAATCAACTGTAATATTTCCAAAATCAACTATAATTTTATTTATTTATTTAAATTTTCTGTTTTTTAAATTTTATTTTCCATAATTAACTACAAAATTATTGAAAAAAAACTATTTTTTTGGTTCGTTTCCCTAGAATCAACTATAAGAAAACTGTAAAACAAGTAAACAAAATAGTTGTTTACAAAAAAATAGTTGTTTATTATAGCTTATCAAAAATATAATCAACTAGAAAACAACTATTTAAGCTTTCCTGAAATTAACTATTTTTTTTTCAATAAAATCAACTACGGAGTACGAAATCAAATATGAAAAAAATTTAAATCAACTATAAAATTATCGAAATCAACTATATATAAAATTGTCGAAATTAACTATATATAAAATTGTCAAAATCATCTACAAAATTATTGAAATCATTTCGAAAGTATTGATATCAACTACAAAATTATTGAAACAACTATAACATATCGAAAACAACTATAACATATCAAAATCAACTATTAAACTGTTCCTAAGTTAGCTTCTAATCAACTACGTATTTAAATCAAAAAAGTTAAAGTGTTCATCAATTAACAACATCAAAGCATCAAAAGAAGAATAAGAATTATTAACACAAAACCAATTATAATGACTCTCCATGCATCACCCTTCATGCAACTCAACAAATCACCTTCTGGAAAATACTGATTCTTCCATCACGCCAATCCCAAAATCTAAATCCACATAGATCAGATCTGAGGTCAAATGGTGATGGGATTCATGATATGGTCAAAATACCTTGTGGATCAATGAATAAAGATGTCGATGCCGCCGTTGTACCACCGTTTTAGAATCGCTCTAAACCCTAGGCACGACAACGTGAATATGAGAGATCAATATCTTTGGTGACTGCAAGGGCAACGTTAGTCGGGCATTAACGTGGCGAAGGAGGTAGCGGCGTATGTGGAGAGAAAAGAGAGAGGGGAAGAAGAGTAATAGAGAGAACGTGAAATATGTTTGGTTAATTTTAGATATAACATAAAAGGGCAAATTAGGTATATTAGTCATGTCAAATACATTATTAATTAAAAAGAATTTTATCTAACACAAGAGGGGTCTCACTAATAATGAAAAGGAGGTTATATCCACCTTAATATAAGTAAATTAGTTGGTGGTTCTCACTAATTATCCATTAATTTTATGATATATTTTGTAATTTCATAGTATAACTTACGTCATATTTTATATAAAAAAAAAACATACCACATGCTCAAGTAAATTAAAACCTTAGAAACAATTAATTGGTATCAGAAACGTTATGTTGCTTTTTTCCGTATAAGAAAATATATGTTTCAATTTGTTGTTTCCACATGTGTTTTTATTTATTGCGTTTTTTTTTTTAACTCTCTTTTGGTTTTTCTTACATTTTCCTGCAAAATTTCAAAAAATATGGAAAATAATTGTTAAAATTTTCATTATATCCGAATTTTGAACAAGTTTATAAACTAATGTAATTTTCGAAATTCCGCCGATTTCGAGGCTTTCCGAAATGAGAATGAATTTTTACATTCCATTTTTTTTTGAGAAATTTTGGAACGAAAATTGGAATCCGTTTTTTTACTTTCGGAAAAAATAGAAATTTTTCAAAAAAGCTACTCCCTCCGTCCCATATTATGTCTTTTTAGAGAGTTTTTTTTGTCCCAAATTATTTGTTATTTTAGATTTTCAATAAAGCATTAATTGCATTATTTTCAATTTTACCCTTAATCACTCTTAATTAATTAATTGAGAATCAATTGATGTCAATGATATTTTAGTAATTTTATATGTTCTTTTACTATAATCTATGCACATTTATTGATTTTTTTAATATGTGCAAAACAACCCTAAAAGACATTTAAATTGGGAGAGAGTATTTTCCAATCCAATGTGTTCGATTTCCACCCCTATCCCCACCCGATAACATGTTAAATTCAGGTATTAAGTGTGAGCAGAAATTGGTAAACATTGTAACAACTAACAGAAAATGTCACTATCATACGCTGCCAACTCAAGTTGGCTATTTGATGCATGAAACATATACAGTGCAAGAAATCAAATAGAGAAATGAGTTTGTTGAAGAAATCATATAAATAAAGAAGGGTAATAATATACGCAGGTCAAATTAAACATTCATGCACTTTTTTACCATGATTTTTTACCTTTTTACCATAACTATTTACCTTTTGTACTATTCCTACGAAATGAAAAAAATAAAATAAAAAAATTAAATTGTTGTGCTCATGCAAAAACATGCGAGCATTTCAACAGTGCTCGTGTGAAATCAGACGAGCACTGTTGAAATGCTCGCATGTTTTTGCACGAGCATCTTATAATTCAAAAAATAAATTTATAAAAAAAAAAAAAAAAAATTAAAAATGCTCGTGTAAAAACACGCGAGCGGTTGAAAAGCGTTCGTGTGAAATCACACGAGCCCTTTTCAACCGCTCGTGTCTTTTTACACGAGCAATTAAAAAAAAAAAAATTAACAAGGCCTGACTTTGGCCTGCTCGTGTGGATTTACACGAGCGCATTGGATGCGCTCGTGTAAATTCACACGAGCAGGCCAAAGTCCGATTTTTTTCGTTTTTTTTTTCGGATTCGTAATCTACGTAACAAGACGATCGTAAAAACGTAAAAATTACCTCCGATCTGTTGACGATTTCCATCACCAAATTGTCTCAATTCACCACCAAAGATTGTAAAATGTCATAAATACCCCTAAAATTTATAATCCACCACCCTTCCTTATATTAACTTAATTCTCATGTGTTCTAACTTATTTTTATTTTATTAATTTTTTAATTTTTTAATTTAAAAAAAAAATATTATGTTTTCATTTTTTTACAATGAAATATTTATTACATGATTTTTAGACTTTCATATCAGATGACAAACAGATTATGTAATTTTGTTTTTAGGAAATAAAATTATATTAAGCTAAATTGATTAATTCTTGAGGAAGTTCAGGACCTTCCATGCAATCAATCTTAATTTATTTCTCAAAAAAAAAAATGAATTTCTGCTCTTTTTGACCTTCGAAAATGTTTTTTCTCTCGTAAAAGTATTATTCACTTACGGTGGACAGGGTGAGATTTCCCGTGAAAATGGTGAGATTTTTTTTTTTGGATAAATATTTTAATTAGTTTAGAGGTAGATGGTTTATAAATATTGAAAAATATAGGTGAAAGAAGAAGAAAAGGGTAAAATTGGAAAAATATTTAATTTGGTGGTGAAATAAGATATTTTGAGGGTGGAAATAGCACGTCTCATTTTTAATCGACCCATTGGATCGGGTCAAAAAATTCAACCACCCATTTATAATAGGTCGATTGGTGGTTTCTAATATTATGAAAAGTTGGTTGACCGATAATTATCGGTCATTCAACTATATTATTAAAATTTTATTAAAAGTATAAAATAACGGCCGTGTTTTCTTAAATGGTTATTGAAATTATCAAAATAATTAGTATTTTATAATTTAAATTTTGAAAACAATGAACAAAGAAAAAAAAAATTGACATAAATCTTCCTTCAGTTTCTTTATGCTCAAACTTAAATAAAAAGCCCAGAAAACTCCACTAAATTTCTTGTGCCTGTTTACTTTGAATTTCCTAATTATATATTTTTGTTAAATTGTTATTAATTATTTTGAATTGATAAATGATGATTGCACTGTGGCATTGCGCAGAACTTGGATATTTTTACTCCAAAATTTTAATTTTTTTTTAAGTGAACTAGGTGGCGGTTATAAACCATCAACCGACCCAGAACTAAATATTCGATTGCTAATCATCAACCGATTCACAAAGGTTGGGTCGGCAATAGTTTTCAAATTTGAGCAAAAATGGTTAGACGGATGGGTCAGTTTTTAGGGTGGTAATCGACCGACCCAACCCAATCACAACCCTAGTTTTACAATGCTTCAATTGCAATATTATAATAAGACAAATAAAAGGTTTGTATTCTTTACGGTACTATTGCTTTCAAACAATAAACTAATGTTTTGTGATATATGAAATTACTTTGGCTGTTACATAAAGAATCTAAAGTATTTATTAGTGCTAAATTATTGGTTTGTGAAAAGGATTCATTCAATCATCTTTAATGTACAACTATTTTGTATAAGCCCATTATTTATATATATATATATATATATATATATATATATATATATATATATATATATATATATATATATATATATATATATATATATGCATGAAAATTCAACGAACTCATGCAAATAAATACTCTACACATGCATGATTATAAGTACACACAAAATCCCTTAACTCACCGTCAAAACAGAGTCACAAAAATTCAAGTATAAAAAACCATAAAAAACATTCACACATTTCCACCATCACAAAGCAACTGATAACCATTAATCTTCATAAGATATTCTTCTTTCCTCTGCCTCCACATTCTAAGGCCATATGGCTTCCCACACCGGAGCATTTCTCGGTTTTCTCGTCTTCTTGTCAATCTCTATGGCAGTACTTCATAATAGTAGTGCCGGAGCACGAAACATCCCGGCCGATGCCAAGCTGGAGCCCGAGTGGTTCGGACATTTCGATCGATCAGTGTTGATCCCAGGCATCGGCCGAGTGATGCTACCTCCAAAAGGGTCCCACTTCAACTTGAACTACAACCCCATTACCGGTTCCCCAAATGGAAACGGTGTTTCCATCCCCGGAGTTGGTGGTGATCCGGCAGGGAGCGGAAGCCCCCGTAGCTATGTTCCTGGCGGTGACGACACGCTTTTGCCCAACCCCGGAGTGGAGGTGCCAAACCCTAGTAGTGGCAGCAGCGTTCCTACGCCATCTGGCAATTGAGTTTGCTTATTAATTAGCTGGGTTTTTTTTCCAATTAGTAAAATAATTAAGTAACAACGGTGCAAATTGTGTGCTTTTTTTTTGGGTCATTAATATGGGCTTTAGTGCACCATTTTATGTTTAAGTATTTATACTATTGTAGTTTGCTATCAAAAAAGAAAATCTTCTTTTCTTAGCAGCCTTTGGTTTTGAGGGAGTAAAGCAGGAAAAGGATTTGCTTGTTTGTCCCTGAGTGTTCATGTTCCAAGTATGCTACTCATGTAATTTTTAAGGCCAAATCTTACTAGTACTCCTTCATCTTATTATTTTGTACCGCTTTAGTCCATTATGTTTCCATTATCTCATTTTCATCCTTTAGCAATTCATCTCACTATAGTCCTTCGATGTATAATTTGGTTAACTTTAACGGAATCTTTTATTTAATAGATAGATGGAATATTCCATTCTTATAATTACTTTTAATAAACTATAAACAAAATAAGAACAATATATAGAAAAACATATATCGAATTAGTTCTTTAAATACTAACATAAAATTAAAAAATATAAATAAATTCAAAGAAATAATATATGTAGATGATATATCATAATTAATAGATAGGTTCCTAAAATTAAGTCATACCAAAAAAATAAATTTAAATGTATATTTGTGAATTAATATAAATTAATGTGTTGCATACTTTTTTTTTAAGTTATATTTTTATAAATTATATTTTTCTTGGTTGTAAATATTATTTTTTACTTATAAAATTAATTATTTATTACTTTTTTCTTAATTTATCAAAAATATTTAACAATGGAATATTTCATCCAATTTTAACGAGATTCCGTTATAGTTACCAAATTTATACGCCAAGGAAGTAAAATGATAAAAGTGTAAGGTTGAGGGATGATAAGAGACTAGGGGTGAAAGTCGGATGGATCGGATCGGAATTAGCCTTTTCGGAAAATTTCCAAAAAATTTCGGAAGTACAAAATCAATTCCAATTCCAATTCCAAAATTTTCGGAATCTAAAAATTCATTCCAATTCCAAAAGGCCCGGAAATTTCGGAATTTCGGAAAAAAATCGGAAATCACATAAGCTTTAAAATTTCAAAACTTAGCCGAAATTTTCTAAAATGTTTATAATTTTTCGAAAATAAGAGCATCCAGGTCGATAAAAGTAAAACTAATAACTACTACATTTCAGTTCAAAAAAATAAATAAAAATAAACACAGCATAATATCTAGGGGTGAAAGTCGGATGGATCGGATCGGAATTAGCCTTTTCGGAAAATTTCCAAAAAAAATCGGAAGTACAAAATCGATTCCAATTCCAATTCCAAAAATTTCGGAATCTAAAAATTCATTCCAATTCCAAAAGACCCGGAAATTTCGGAATTTCGGAAAAAAATCGGAAATCACATAAGCTTTAAAATTTCAAAACTTAGCCCAAATTTTCTAGGATGTTCATATTTTTAAAAAAATTAGAACATCCACATCGATAAAAGTAAAACTAATAATTACTAAATTTCAGTTCAAAAAAATAAATAAATATAAACACAACATAATATCCAATAAAACTTTTAACAACAATTCATTATGTCAAAATCCTAAAACAAAACTTATAGGCGTATTGTTTTGGAAAATAAGTATAATATAAAATATATTATTTATAGGTGTACTTTTCGGAAAAAAATCGGAAATAATATCGGAATTAAATCGGATCGGAAATCGGAAATTCCAAATATATTTTATATAATTCCAATTCCAATCCAAAAAAATCGGAAAAATTCGGAAATCGGAATTTCGGAAATCGGAATTTCGGAAGTCGGAATGAAAAAAGTTGTTCCAAAATCGGAACTTTTCGGATCGGAACCGGCGGAAATTGGAAATTCTGTTCCAACTTGCACCCCTAATAATATCCAATAAAACTTCTAACAACAATTCATTATGTCAAAATCCTAAAACAAAACGTATAGGTGTATTTTTCGGAAAATAAATATTATATAATATATACTATTTATAGGTGTATTTTTCGGAAAAAAATCGGAATTTTTTGGAATTAATTTCGGAATTAAATCGGATCGGAAATCGGAAATTCCAAATTTATTTTATATAATTCCAATTCCAATCCAAAAAAATTGGAAAATTTCGGAAATCGGAATTTCGGAAGTCGGAATGAAAAAAGTTGTTCCAAAATCGGAACTTTTCGGATCGGAACCGGCGGAAATTGGAAAATCCGTTCCAACTTGCACCCCTAGAAGAGACAATAGAGACATGAGGGTCTAAAGCCGGACTAAAAAAGTAAAATGATAGACTATCTACGAGATTTTGCCAATTTTTAAAGTACGTTAGAAAAATGATTGGATCAATGGAAATGGAGTAACTAAATACTAATAGGGAAATTTATATTAAAGCCCATGATTGCCTACTTATTCCCAAATAGATCCTCTCAAATATGTTGCCTTTTTTTGTTTTTGTTTTTTGGGCTTATTTTATATACCCCTAGGTTCCTAATAAATTAGGGAAAAATTCAAGCATAAATCATCCTTATGGATACCCCTGGTGAGAGGAAAGTACTATATTACCCTTATATGCAATTTCGCCCAAACTACATTTAGTATTTTTGGTTCTGCATTTAGCACTTTTGCTGATTTGTTTATTTATTTTTATAAAAACTTGTTTTTTTATTTTGTTATTTTTTTATATGTATATCTTTTTTATTAATTGTTTTTAGTTTTCTTTACAAAAAAATATTTTTTTTAATAATTTTTTTTTTAAATTGATATGTTTACTATACTAAAAAGGAGTACATGTAGTTGTAGTAAACTATAGTCATTCGTAGTAATGTTCTTTCTTTTTATCCCGATTTTTTAGTCGACCAATTATGTACAAACACGAATATGAACGTTTATACAAAAAAATTATAAACACCAACAACAAAAATGCACAATTTAAATATGTATATGATAAATCTACTCATAACCAACAAATACCCGTCGAAATACAAAATTACAAGCATATATTACTACATGTTACTATATGTTACTAGTAATGCATAATAATAAGTAGTAATGTACACAGTCTCTAGAATACTGTAACTTGAAGAAGATGTCAAAATCATCAAATTCGTCTACAACTTCAACCAAATTTTTTGACACCTTCAAGGACATGATCCATGGCTTCCATTAAGCTGTCATTGCAAAATCAAAACAAAAAAAATTATTTTAGTGCAAATTAACAAAATTTGTAGCAACATCAAAACATTACAAAATCGACAAACGGAGAGGAGAGAGAGAGAGAGAGAGAGAGAGAGAGAGAGAGAGAGAGAGAGAGAGAGAGAGAGAGAGAGAGAGAGAGAGAGAGAGAGAGAGAGAGAGAGAGAGAGAGAGAGAGAGAGAGAGAGAGAGAGAGAGAGAGAGAGAGAGAGAGAGAGTTCATAGCTGCGAAATGCTACGAATTTTAGACCAAATCGCCAATGACTCCTCATCCCTAGTGCCTCCTACCAAAACCCTAGCCGCCGCTAACCACCCAATGTTCCGCGCTCGCAATGAAAAAAAATTATAAAAATAAATTTGACCATTAAAAATTGATCAAAATTTCAATCAAAAAATAGATCTCGATGAGAGGAATCCAACGGTGGGTAGCCCGTCAAATTCCGGCTGCCGGAACATAAATTACACCTCCGGCAAGATCCACCGTCATCGAAATACGCACCGACAGTAAGACGATTGCAAAAATAGATCCAGAGATCCAAACTGTATGAAATCACCACCAAAAGAAATAGCCGAGATGAATCTAATAGTAGCTAAGCCATCGAATTCCGACCACCGGAGAGATAGTTATGACTCCGGGATGCAACATCGCCGGTTGAAAACCTATCGGGGCAGGATTTGGATTCGAAAGTTGAGAGATGAAGAGAGACAGTTGTGAGTCGGCTAGGGTTTAAAATTGATTTTAAAAGGTCATTTTAGGTACTTCAAAGTGGTCGGAGGTATCCCAAATATCAAAATGGAGGGGGAATGCACTAAGATGTAATTTCCTTGGTGGTTAGATCCAAATATTTTTCATATGAGGGGTCCCTAATATAATCCCTTTTTTGTATGATTTTTCCCATCAACACCGATCAACAGCATTGAATGTATATTTTTTGTTTGAAACTTTTTTTTATCTGAACATCTTTTCCCGGTAAGCACAACAATATTATTGTGTTAAGCGACAGTAAATTTTGGAGAAAAGAAAATTAATATTAATGTGTAACACATTAGTATTAACAGTAAATTTATTGCGTCACAAAGTAATTCTTAATTCCCACGACAATTCACTCCTAAGTAATATTAATATTAAGAATTTTTGAGTTGTTTGATTCGTGAATGTTGGGATTGAAGTTAGTGGCGTTTATGCTTGATCACAGTTTTGACGACACTAGAATTCACTAGAGAACCTTGGAAGTGTGGTACTGGTGGAATAACTTAGTATTACAAAAACGTATTTGATCCAATATTGAGCATTTCAAGCCGCCTTCAAATTTAAAATTTATCATTAGAATCTTGATTGAGCCTTGAAAAATCAGCGCTCATTTACATTGTTTCCTAAAATGCGTTGAGAGATTGAGAAATTTCTTGATTAGATATCCCATCTATGCTTATTATTGATTGATTATCCTCATTTGGGGAACAAATGGAATGTGTAGTAAAAAAGAGGATGTTGGCACCACATTCTCGAGATTAGGTTAAACAATCGGGTTGTTTAGTGTAGAAGATTGTCATTGATTTTATTCCATGTTTTTTTGTAAGGAAATTAGTTAGTCCATAATTTCTAGAGATTTTATTGTGTAGGATTTTATTTATTTCCTTATTAGTTGTATTAGATTAGGAAAGATACTGAAAAGATTCTTTCTTATCTAATTTCGGTTGCAGAGATCATAAAGGATTTTATTTCCTTATGATTGATTTATTAGGACTCAAATTAGATTTAGGGTGGTGAATATAATGCCTATACAAAGTCCTTAACCTCATATGAGTTACAATTAAGTTGAATCTAGTTTCAACATAACTACCCAACGAATCAAGATTGGCGTCTAGCAACTACGCGTCATGATTCCCTAGATACAAATGAAGTGCCTGCAAGAACATTGTGATATAGTTAACGTGTAGTACGATCCCTTCGATACATATATCCCGATTGAACTAGAGGCATTGGTTCGTCGAGACCTCTTTATGAGTTTAATAATTGTGTGGACATTCTTGATTATATAATCCGTTCGTGTTTGACTTAGAGAAATATATTTATCTTATCACGACACTTTCAGCTGTGGCCACAGACTTCATGGATTATAAATCGCAAGAACACACAGGATATCCATGACTACTCAAGCGATCGAATCTCCTACTACAACGCACAAACCTCCCACTAGATTTCGGACTGCACGAACACTGGCCCTTGGGGCGGTCCTCGGTGGAACTCAGGGACACGTCACGATACAGCTGGTCCTCTAGTGAAGTCACGGGGATGTCTGGGTCTTAAGGATTAATGGTGTACAACTATATCATAGAAACCTCTACTCGATTATTGGGAACCACTTAGAGATCTCTAGATTGAGGGAGTTCAGTGAACTCATCAACGTATGAGCACCCACTTATGTATGCCGATGTCACAACACCGTTGACTGATGAGACGCAGTACACATACACTAAGTGCTAGTCTCGAATGGGAAAGGCCAATATCCTCATTAGTGGCGTAACCCATTGACTAGGAACAATGTTTAACAGTTACTATACTTAAATAAATAATCTCACGATTCTACTAGATCTATTTACAGTAATTAAGTAACTACAAGGACTACATCTATGCTTATGCAAGGGACAAATATATAGAATGCCAAGGGGGTTTTGTCATTAATACGAAATAGATTATTTACGAGTAGCGTGAGAAAACACAACAATTAGTTGGCTCTTCGGTCACCTACTCTAACACAAGAGTATGTACGTTAGGAATTGGGGGGCAATCAAGCAATGGTATATTCCTAGACAAATTCTCGTAATAATTTATAGCATATCAGGTAAAAAGTCAGGCATAAGTCTACGATCTAAAATCGTAGCAACCAAATATAGCTCAGGAATATTCATATAACATTTGCAAAAAAAAATCTTAATCATTCAAACACGGAACTAAAATTTCAATTTGCGCATAGCTTCGTTAATAACACCGAAAATATTGCATAACTGATAAACAACTAAATGAGCAGTATGATAATAAGTATCAGATATTAAATCATTTTTTTTTTTTTGAAAAACTGTATAAAACATTACATACTGGAAAGCATGTATCCCATTCAGAAGGTAAAATATAAATTTAAGCATGTGGAAATTGCGAGTTAAAATATTAACATAATAAATCTTAATATTCAAAATTTGTTTTAAAAGTCTATATGTTGAATTCCAATAATTTGGAGTATCTCTGTTAAATCTAACTCGATGCATGTGGCGGTGATGATGCTAAAATGTTAGCTCACCTAGGGTGGTGTAGAAAATGAGCTGGGAGAGCAAAGCAGATCAGTAGCTTGACAACTTGATGATCCTGAGGTACCTGCGATCATAGAACACATGAACTAAGCCGGGGGTTGATCCGGCGGAAACCCCTCCGACGCTCAAGTCAGACGTGCTGATCATAGAAAATAGTCCAGAGAATACAGTTGTAGTATTGCTCAGGTAATAGGACGTACCTTAATAAAATGAGTAAAACCTCTATTTATATGTCGTTTATTGGGTTGGGTTTGCTTTGTTGGGCCCAAGCCTTACTTGAAGGTGTTTGGGCCTCGGTGATATTGGTCTTCAATATTGGGCTCGTGGCCCAGTAGGTAAATAACTTGTAGGCCCATTGGGTTGGCCCAATTAGGCATATCATTAAGCCCCCCACTCTCGAGTCGATGTGGGGGCCATGTCGAAATGGGTTCTCAATCGTGTCGAGAGTGAAAATTGTAGTGTTTGTTCTTTGGCATATGGCCTGATGGTGTGCGAAAATGCATTGGAGCGTGTGTCGGAGGGGCGTGAATGCGCATTGGCGCGTAGCGCGACTAAGTTGTCGATATGTAAGTTATTTGAGTCGTCGGTGTTGTCCCGCGACGATGTAGTAGCGAATTGTCTCCTCGTGGGAGTTGTCTCGTCGCGGGGTAATATAGTTGATCGAGTTATCTCCTCGTGGGAGTTGTTTCGCGATAATGTGGTAGCACGGATCAAGTAATCTCCTCGTGGGAGTTGTCTCGTCATGGGATAATAGAGTTGATCGAGTTATCTCCTCGTGGGAGTTGTCTCGTGATAATGTAGTAGCACGGAGCTAATATTCTCCTCGTGGGAGTTGTTATTTATCGACATTGTCAATGTTTTGACGCGTTGCTTGTATGTGTTTACATATAGCCTTGTGCGTGATGTACTTGAGGAGGGGATCAGGCTCTCAAGAGTTTTTTTTATGGGGATCGTGCCCCTTGTTAGACCTCGTGGGTCGTAAGTATGTTTGGACCGTGGCCACGTTTTAATGAAGGACCCATCGAAAACAAGTAGATAAATTTTGAGTAATCAAGCTGGCCAAGCTATATAGATTCTCATAATATCTCTAAGTGTTTCTAGGGTTGTAATCGTGCTAACTTGAGCTTGCGATTATGTAGTGCATTGCGAGCGAGTTGTCTCTTCAAGAGAGTTGTCTTGCAGCGAAGTTGTAGGAGCATTGGATGATGCGCGATTTAGGCGCGTGTGGATTGAGGTTGCTCTGAGCGAGTTGTCTCCTCGTGGGAGTTGTTTCGCAGCGAGTCTTATTATCGAGCGAGGTGGTTGCACGTGGGAGTTGCCTTGCAACGGATTTGTAGTATCGAGCGAGTTAGCTCCTCGTGGGAGTTGTCCCGCTGCGGGTTGGGGTACCGAGCGAGTTGGCTCCTCGTGGGAGTAATCTCGCTGCGGGTCATAGGATGGAGCGAGTGGTTTCCTCGTAGGAGTTATCTCGCTGTGGGTTCGTAGGACCGAGTGAGTTGGCTCCTCGTGGGAGTTTCCTCGCTGCGGGTCGTAGGATGGAGCGAGTGGTCTCCTCGTAGGAGTTATCTCGCTGTGGGTTCGTAGGACCGAGCGAGTTGGCTCCTCGTGGGAGTTTCCTCGCTGCGGGTCGTAGGATGGAGCGAGTGGTCTCCTCGTAGGAGTTATCTCGCTGTGGGTTCGTAGGACCGAGCGAGTTGGCTCCTCGTGGGAGTTTCCTCGCTGCGGGTCGTAGGATGGAGCGAGTGGTATCCTCGTAGGAGTTATCTCGCTATGGGTTCGTGGATCCGAGGGAGTTGACTCCTCGTGGGAGTTGCCTCGCAATGGGTTATATGACTGAGCAAGTTATCTCCTCGTGGGAGTTGTCTTGTTGCCGGTTGTAGTACCGAGCGAGTTGGCTCCTCGTGGGAGTAATCTCGCTGCGAGGCATAGGATGGAGCGAGTGGTATCCTCGTGGGAGTTATCTCGCTGTGGTTTTAAGACCCGAGGGGGTTGGCTTCTCGTAGGAGTTTCCTTGTAAGGGGTTGTAGGACAGAGCGAGTTGTCTCCTCGTGGGAGTTATCTCGCTGTGTGTTGTAGGACAGAGCGAGGTGTCTCCTCGTGGGAGTTGTCTCGCTGTGTGTTGTAGGATAGAGCGAGCTGTCTCCTCGTGGGAGTTATCTCGCAACGGGTTAGAGGACGGAGCGAGTGGTCTCCTCGTGGGAGTTATCTCGCTATAATTTCGTAGACCCGAGGGAGTTGGCTCCTTGTGGGAGTTGTCTCGCTGCGGGTTGTAGGACGGAGCGAGTTATCTCCTCGTGGGAGTTGTCTCGCAACGAGTGTGTAGGGCCGAGCGAGTTTGCTCCTCGTGGGAGTTATCTCGCTATGGCGTTGAGACCCGAGGGAGTTGGCTACTCGTGGGAGTTGCCTCGCGACGGGTTATAGGACAGAGCGAGTATTCTCCTCGTGGGAGTTAACTCGCTATGGTTTCGTAGACCCGAGGGAGTTGGCTCCTCGTGGGAGTTGTCTCGCTGCAGGTGGTAGTACTGAGCGAGTTGGCTCCTTGTGGAAGTTGTCTCGCAAGCCCCCCACTCTCGAGACGATGTGGGAGCCAAGTCGAAAGGGGTACCGAATCGTATTGAGAGTAGATCTATGCTGTAGTCTTGCGTTAATCGTTGGCATGGCGTGGAGAAATAATTTTTTTTATTTATCCGTTCGATAGCGAGCGCGATTTGGTAGGCGCGTTGAAGAGTTCGCGCGATTTGGTTGAGCGCGTTGAAATTCTCGCGCGATTTGGTGAAGCGAGGTGAAATCTACGCGCAATTTGGTGGAGAGTACCAAAAGTTGTGCCCAATTAGGTGTGAGCGCGCGCTCCAAGGTGGCCTTGGGAGGCGCGCGCGCGTGCATAGGAGGGCGCGCGCGTGTGATTGTTTTTTTTTTTTTTTTTTTTTTTTTTTTTTTCAGCTGACGCGCGTGCAGTGCACGCGCGCGCGTCTGGCGCGTGTACGCCACGCGCGCGTGCTGTGCACGCGCGCCTCCATGTCTTTTTTTTTTTTTTTTTTTTTTTTTTGCTGAGGTGGCGCGCGGCTCGGCTCGGCTCGGCGCTCACGCGCGTGCGGCTCGGCTCGGCCGCGGCTTGGCTTGGCTGCACTTTATTTTTTTTTTTATTTTTTATTTTTTTTTTTTTTCTTGTGAGGTGGCGCGCGGCTCGGCTCTCTCGCGCGCGCGGTTCCGTTCTCTCGCGCGCGCGCGGCTTGGCTCGGATCGCGCGCGCGGCTCGGCTGTGGCTCCCCCCTTTTTTCTTTTTTCTTTTTTCTTTCTTCTTCTAATTCTTCTTCTATTACTCCCTTTTTTCTTCGTCTTGTTCTTGTATTTTTTCATCTTCTTTTTTCATCTTCTTATTTTTTCATCTTCTTCTTTTTTTCTTTTAAATTTCTTCTTTTTTCTTTTCTTCTTCTTTTTTTCTTCTTCTTTGCTTTTTTTTTTTTTTTTTTTTTTTTTTTTTCTTCATCTTCTTCTTTTTTCTTCCTCTTTCTTATTTTTCTTTCTTCTCATCTTCTTCTTTTTCATGGGTTTCGCGTGCGCGATTTTACCTCCATTTTTTCTTTTCTTTTTGGTGGTTGATGTTCACCCTTTGGATGTTCTATTTTTTGAGCAGGGAGATTATCCTCGTTCTTTGAGATGGGATGTGCACCCCCTTGGGGATGTTCTATTTTTTGAGTAGGGAGATTATCCTCGTTCCTTGAGATGGGATGTGCACCCCCTTGGGGATGTTCTATTTTTTTTAGTAGGGAGATTATCCTCGTTCCTTGAGGTGGGATGTGAATCCACTTAGGATGATGCCCAACCTTAGGATGGGGATAACTGCCCACTGTAGGATGAGGCGCTCGAGACCTATGGTCTAAGGTGGATGCGCACGGTTGTGCCATTGGTTCGCGCGTGCGCGTTTGACCCTTTTTCTGTTTTTGAAGTAGGGACGTGAAACATTTGATGAGATGTGAAACCCCTTGGGGTTGAAAGGTAAGTGGATGTACCACCCTTGAGATGAGATGCCCAACTTTACGATGTGATAGCCCCCCATTTAGGATGAGGCAATCACGAACATCTGGGGTGAGATGCCCAACCTTGGCGATATATGGTGCCACTGATTCAGTGGCAGCACGAGTTGAATCTTCCGTGATCATACGCTGAAGGTCTTCTTCGGTTATTTGAACCGTTAGTAGTAAGTAGAAATTGATCATGTTGAGGACCCAGTGGGGCCTCACGAGGAGGAGCGTTGGCTCCTGCTATGACGAATGAAATGTTTTGGGGGCGATGTGAAACCCCAGGGAGTCGATAACCCTTGGCGAACGAAATATTTTGGGGGCAGATGTAAGCCCCCAGGGAGTCGATAACCCTTGGCGAACGAAATATTTTGGGGGCGATGTAAGCCCCCAGGGAGTCGATAACCCTTGGCGAACGAGATATTTTGGGGGCGATGTAAGCCCCCAGGGAGTCGATAACCCTTGGCGAGCGAAATATTTTGGGGGCAGATGTAAGCCCCCAGGGAGTCGATAACCTTTGGCGAGCGAAATATTTTGGGGGCAGATGTAAGCCCCCAGGGAGTCGATGGCGGTGGTGCCACTGGTGGCTCCACATGTGGAGCAGGTGCTGGTACAGCGTTGGGAGCATCTGCTCCCATCTTGGCGATATATTGGGTCACGGCCTCTGTGGCAGCGCGAGTTGAAGCTTCTGCTATCATGCGTTGAAGCGCATCCTCGGTTATTTGAACCATTCGAGGAGCAGGGAGTGGTGGATCGGCGAGTGGCGGGTCCCGAGGGGGATCACCTGAACCTCGCGAGGCGGATCCATGGGATGTGGAGGAGGTGGCAAGCCAGAGCCTCCACGAGGTGGGATGTCGTTAGCTGTGTCATTTTCTCTCCGAGCAGACGCCTCAGGAGGATCTTGTTGGCTACGTGATCTGGTTTGCATCGTTCCCACAGACGGCGCCAAAATGATGATGCTAAAATGTTAGCTCACCTAGGGTGGTGTAGAAAATGAGCTGGGAGAGCAAAGCAGATCAGTAGCTTGACAACTTGATGATCCTGAGGTACCTGCGATCATAGAACACATGAACTAAGCCGGGGGTTGATCCGGCGGAAACCCCTCCGACGCTCAAGTCAGACGTGCTGATCATAGAAAATAGTCCAGAGAATACAGTTGTAGTATTGCTCAGGTAATAGGACGTACCTTAATAAAATGAGTAAAACCTCTATTTATATGTCGTTTATTGGGTTGGGTTTGCTTTGTTGGGCCCAAGCCTTACTTGAAGGTGTTTGGGCCTCGGTGATATTGGTCTTCAATATTGGGCTCGTGGCCCAGTAGGTAAATAACTTGTAGGCCCATTGGGTTGGCCCAATTAGGCATATCAGGCGGGTTTCACAAAACTTCCACCATTGTCTAGTAAACCGATTTGTGTTGACATATGTATTGAATATATAATCTAATTTTAGTGCGTTGCTAACATTCGTAAACCATCTTATTAAAACACACATAAATTCAAAATATGACATATCTCCCACATGCTAGCTTACATGCATCTAAGAGATCAGGGATAGAAGACGTATTGGCACTTGCATTATCAAATGAAATTGAAAAAACTTTTTTTGTTAGTAAATATGAATCGAACACATGGCGAAGTGCTTGTGCAATTTCAGATGTAGCATGACCATTATTCACAATAGGAAAATCAATTTTTTTTCAAGTTTCCATGCACGATTAATCTAATAACATGTCACATCCTTATAGTCATTACGACCCCAATTATCACTCCAAATATCATAACAAATAGAAACTTTGTTATTTACCATAAGAAATTCCTATAGTAACTCAAGTTTCATGTGATTAACCACGTTTTTTTTAGATCGAGTAGTTACAGTTTTTGGTTGATGAGAACAATTAGGACCATATATATTTTTTAAATGATCTATTAGACAATCATCATCAGTCCATCTAAACAAAAGTGATCATAGTGCAATAACTCTAGCCCATTAATTGTACCCCACAGGGCCGGCCCTTATAGGAAGCCAAGGCTTTGGGCACTTCCAAAAAGGCCCTAAATTTTATATATATAAAATTATGTAATTTAGATGAAATACAAATACAAAACAACGATGTGGTTAACGTTGGTAGTTAACGCCACCCAATACCCACCTGCAACTTGAATAAAAAAATCATTTATTCCGATGGGCCCCTTAAGGCTTAAAGAAAAGTAAAAAAAAAAAACATAAAAAATGGATGTATCCCTGGTAGAAGGAAACGTACAAAACACCATTACTGAAATTAAAAAATCTCTCAACCCTACTCATAGTAATACTTTTTGTGCGCCTCCCTAAAATTAAAAGGTATGTCTTTTGTAAATTAATTTCAATTTCCAGCATGCGGTGTTATTTGTCTTGCATCAAAATTTTAGTAAAAGAGGATATGAGCTCTTATTTACAAGTGTAGATTTTTATTATATGTTTTTTGCCGTTTTTCCCACGCTAAAAATCTTTGGAGTTGATCCAAAAAGTTGGTGTTTTCAAGGAGAGGGCTACGGACTACATCTTCTGATTTTCGACATACAATTGCAAATAATGGATCCTCGAAAACATATGTGAGGGAATGAGAAAGAGAAAAAGAAACAAACGATTGAGAAATTTTTGCAATCTCTACCGACAATAAAGAAGTTTGTAACATTCGGCAATACTAGTACAATGGGTTCGGGTTCAAGATCAGTTGAAAATTCGATGAGCACCGATTTTCCAGTTGAGGCAGGATATGATTTGAATGTTGATGACGAACATGAAGATCAAGTGAAATAAGAAGATGAGGTCTTGGTGAATGAAGAACCTAATCAACCGAATGACGAAAATTTGAATGAAGATAGTCAGGATAAAGATTTTCATGAAGGTTGTGAAGTGGGGCCGTTGAACATTTATGATCCTGGAAATTGGGCTAAGGTTGATCATAATCTGAGAATATTTTGGTGGAAAGAGGACCGATAAGAATAACAGATAATGATGTCAATTTTCCTAAAGATGAGACTGCTAGACATTTCTCTTGTACACTTTATGTTCGAGATCTTTCGAATGGGGAGAAAAAAGACAGAAAATGATTAGTATATTCACTTGTTGAAGACAAAGTATTCTGCTTTTGCTGTAAATTGTTCAAGCATGATAAAACCACTTCTCATCTAACTTCTGGTGGACATAAGGATTGGAGGAATATTAGCAAGAGACTTCAAATTCATGAAACAAGTAAAGATCACCTGCATGCATAAGTAAATGGATGGATTTGCAGATAAGGTTGAGAAAGCACGAGATAATGGATAAGAGTTTACAAGAGCAAACCAATAAAGAGCCACATTGGCGACAAGTATTACTGAGGATAATTGCTCTTGTAAAAACTCTTGCTAATAATAAATTAGCATTTCATGGAGATAGTGAGAAAATTGATTGATAGGATCCTAACTAGCTCCAACACGAACAATTGGAAGAAACGCAAGTGTACGAGTTTAAAGAGGCTATTCAAGTTTTCCTTGCAGAAGAAAGGCTTGAATAGAATGTTTGAGATGTCAATGGGTTGTAATTGGAAGAAAAGAAAGAGAATAATTCGTTGGACAACTCGAATTCCATGCATCAAAGATTTTCTCCTATCTCTGGCAGTTTTACCGTTCGAGTTATAACTCTCTCATCTTAAGTTCATTTAGGTTGATTCAAAATTATTCGGAAAGCTAATGGAAAGATCTAGAACTTTCATGTTTTGACCAAAGAGAGATTCAAAGTGTACCAGTGACGAAATCTAGCTTGAAGTGCTTGGACGTGCACAGCCAAAAATGTCTACGCGAGTTTAGAAGGTTGATGGAGAAGTCGACTTGATGTTCAAGTTATTGAATTTAATTATGCATGTTTATATTTTATGATTTATTATTTTTTTTATTATTTTAGAGTTCTTTTATGGTTAGGATTTTCTTATTTATTAGTTTCCTTATTATATTTTAGGTAAAAGTTCTTTTCCTTGTGAAAAAATGAGTCTTTTTAGATATTATAAATAGGTTGTCAATTTGGCTTATTTCAATGGATGAATTTTGATAAATAATTTGAGATTATTCTCGTTAGTTCTTTAAGAACTCTATGAACTTATTGGAGTTTCTCTGTGGCGTTCGCTCCTGACTTATCAATCAATTTTCCGCAATTGATTGTGGCGTCTTTGCATACCAAGGTTTTTGCCTCTTTGTAGGCTACGGGTCGCGGTTCCATCCCATTGAATCCTTCTTTGGATGGTCACATTGTTGGCGTGGTTCGTATCATTGATCTAGCGCACAATGGCAACTTCTTAAGCTATATCCAGATGATTGCACAAAGTATGATTCAGTTATGCAAGACCACCTTCGGCGTATTAAGGATAAATCAATTCACCATCAATATTATAGTAACTAAATCAAGAAAGAATTGATTCAAATGTTCTCCAGTGAAACTAAGAGAACAATTGTGAAAATCGTCAAAGAGGCGAAATACGTTTCCATAATACTTGATTGTACTCTTGATGTTAGTCATGAAGAACAGATGACTCTGGTAGTTGGGTGCGTAGATATTTCAGTTGTGCCAATAACTCTTAAAGAGTTTTTTTTTGCAATTTCTGAAAGTGTATGACACAACAGGTTTGGGACATCTTAATGTACTCGTTGATGCACTAAGCACTCTTGAACTTGATAATGGTTATGGTTATGGGGCTAACATGAAAGGAAAACACAAAGGTGTTCATGGTTATGATAATGGGGCTAACATGAGGTCATGGTTATGATAATGGGGCTAACATGAAAGGAAAACACAAAGGTGTTCGAAGAATATTACTTGAAGTGAATCCGTGAGCATTTTATACACCATGTGGTTGTCATAGCCTACTTCTTACACTTTGTGACATGGCTAGTTGTTGTACCAAAGCAGAATCTTTTTTTGGAGTAGTGCAGCGTATTTATACTTTGTTTGCATCTTCTACAAAGCGGTGGAATATTTTGAAACGTCATATACAAGAACTTACACTTAACCCATTGTCTCAAACTCGTGTGGAAAGTCACGTTGAAAGTCTCAGAGCTATCATATATCATCCAAAAATAAGAGATGCATTACTTGACTTGGCAAATAGTAGAGAAGATGCCAAAGCGAAGAGTGAAGCTAATTCTTTGGTTTCTCATGAACTTGAGAATTATGAATTCTTGTTTGGCATGATTATCTGGCATAATGTGTTATTTGCTAGAAATGTTGTTAGCAAAATCCTTCAAGCAGAAGATATGGATATTGATGTGGCTATCAAGCAACGTAAGGGGCTCATTTCTTTTTTTTTCAGAATTATAGAGAAACTGGATATTTAGAGCCTAAGGCAGAAGCTGTGGAGATTGCAAATACGATGGGAATTGATCCTGTGTTTTTCTGAGAAATGCATCATTCATAGAAGAAAACATTTTGATGAGAGCTCTAGTGAAGACGTGGTACAATCGGTTGAAGAATGCTTTCGAGTGAAGTACTTTCCTTATGTGGTGGATCAAGATCTTTTATCACTTAGTACCAGATTGGAACAATTTCAGAAATATGATGAGAAGTTAAGCTTTTTGTTTGACTTCATGAGGCTAAAATCTATGATTATGAGACATTAAATACTTATTGTGTCAAACTTGAAGAATATCTAACACATAATACTTGTGATATTGACGGAATTGATTTATCGATGGAGTTGATAGCTTTGAGATGCGTTTTACCAGAAGAAATGAAAAGGCCAATTGAAGTCTTGAACTATTTGCAGGTTATAGAGGGTGGTTTTCCAAATGCGTGGATTACTTATTAGATATTGTTAACAATTCCAGTTATCGTTGCATCTGCTGAGAGGACATTTTCAAAATTGAAGTTGATTAGGTCTTACCTTCGATCAACCATATCACTTGCTGAATAAAATAGACAAATAAATTAAAAAATAAAAAATAAAAGGCTTGTAAAAAGTAGACAAATACCTTTTAATAATTGTAAAACGCTCGTACGCACCCGTCCTCCATAACTGCTCTAGTAAAACGGACACGAAATAATTTGGACTTTGCTTATGTATCATTCATTTAGGATCCTCCACCGAGTGATGATTGAGACGGTGTAGCGTATAAGATGGCGTAGGAGATGGCCTAGGGGCCCTCGATCACCTTGGCCTAAGTGGCACTTCGGTCGGTAGGCTAAGAGGCGGTACCTCGGTCGGCTCATCATCATCATCATCATCATCATCATCATCATCATCATCATCATCAAGAAGTACATTTCGATAATCGATAGTGTGAGTTCCAAGTTTGGGAATTGATTGTTGATGCCAATCATAGAACAATCCCACTCCAATTTGGGCGGGATAACGTCTTTTCCCTATTCACGATTATCACTTGAAGGCATTTTTTTAGAGTAATGAAAAGAAAAACGAAAATTGAAAACCGGAAAGAAAATCGAGAATGCTTGCAGAATTAATCGAGAATAGAAAAGACTCTGAGATTTGAGACTTGAGATAGTAGAGAGAAATATGAGTGAATTGGTGAGTGGGGGGGGGGGGGGGGGGGGTGGGGTATGGTGGTATTTATAGGTATAAAAAAGGGTTAAATACATTTTGCACCCTTAAACTGTAAGGTTTATAACAAAAATCGAGAATGCTTGCAGAATTAACCAAGAATAGAAAAGAGTTTGAGATTTGAGACTTGAGATAGAAGAGAGAAATGTGAGTGAATTGGTGAGTGGGGAGGGGGGGGGGGGGGGGGCGGGGGGGGGGGGGGGGGTATGGTGGTATTTATAGGTATAAAAAAGGATTAAATATAGTTTGCACCCTTAAACTGTAAGTTTTATAACGCTTACCCCTTCAAGTTAGAAATGTAACACTTACCCAATCATTAATGAATTTAATGGTAAGACTTTGACTTTGAATGATGTGGCATTCTTTCTTCCCAAAGTACCCTGCTAGCTATTGTATAAATATGCATATGTAACAATATCCTTTCAACAATCTTTAAAAAAAACAAATTTTATAAATAGAATAATTATTAAGAAATATTTTGATTTATGTTTAAATCCACATTTTAATTACTATATGACCCTAATATAAATAAAAATCTCAATCACGTTAAATATTTGCAAGACAAAAAATATTCTTTTCAAGAAGACTTAAACATACTATTTTTTTATAATAATTATTGATTTAAAAATTTATTTGAGTTACTTCAATTTAAATTTTCACAATAAAAAATATTTAAATATTTATACGTTCAAATTGTGAGTTCTTATTAACTTTTGAATATATTTTGTGATTCTCAGAAGTAAAAAGTGAGATTATTCTATTAGAGTCATATACTAATTAAAATAACTAGATAAATTATAAAATCATAATTAAAATTGGTATATTTGTTACACTTTTTATTAAATATAGATGAACATAAAGTAAAACAAAAGAAAAAACTAGAATTCAAATTTTTTCGTTCGTAAATTTACAATACTGAAATAGTCCATCCGTTCCTTTATAATTGTCGTTTTTAGCTTGTGCACAAGGATTAAGGATCTCAATAAATGTTGCTTAATTTTAGAAAAATATATGTTTTTATACTAAAATGCCCTTGGCAATAATTAATGTGAGAGAGTGTTGGAGATAGTTAATAAGGGTAAAATTGATAATTACACAATTAATGCAGTGTAGGAAATGTAAAGTAACATTTAAAAAATGACAGTTGTTGTGGAACAGAGGGAATAGTAAAATTAAGTTTTTGAAAGGTTGTTGATTTTTTTTATTATTACATATTCATTATTTATATAATGGCTAGAAGGACATTTTGGAAAGAAAAAATGTCACATCATTCAAAGACTTACCATTAAATTAATTAATGGGGGAGGTAAGTGTTACATTTGTAACTTTAAGGGGTAATTGTTACCAACCCTATACTTTAAGGGTGCAAACTGAATTTAGCCCTAAAAAATTGAAATTCTTCCGGCCAGGTTCGGCTCGGGTATAACGGTCGATGCATCCTGGCCCTCCATCTCAAACAGTTAGATAATCTTGACTGTTGAAAAAAACAAGGGTAAATAGCACTTAACCCCCTTGTGGTTTGGACATTTTGCACATGACCCCCTTATGGTATGAATTTAGACACATAACCCCCTTGTGGTTTTGACATTTTGCACATGACCCCCTTATGGTATAAAATTAGGCACATAACCCCCTTGTGATTTTGAAATTTTGCACATGACCCCCTTATGGTTTGAAATTAGCACATAACCCCATTGAATAGAAAACTTGAAAATACTAAATTACCCTTATAAAGTCCAAAATTCTTGTTTTAATTTAAAAATAATTATTATATAAAATGAAAAGCTTAATATATTTTTTTGTAAAATGAAAAATATAATATATTATTGTGTTTTTTTAATTTTACCACAAAAGGTTTATAATACTAATTGTTGTACGGTTGAGAAATTATTTAATTTTAAAAATCAATTTGAAAATCTTTAACATTGTCATTAATTATGATTATTATATTACTATTTTCTATATAATTTATTATATTATAGTTGTGACCGAAATTTAATTTTTTTAAGAAACAAAATATTTATTTATTTTATTCTTTTGGAAAAATCCAAAAAAAGCATTTCTCTCAAGTTGAAATGAAAATTAAATTTAAAAAAAATATATGTGCGGTAAAATAGAAAAAACACAATAATATGTTATATTTCTCATTTTACAAAAAAATACATTAAGCTTTTCATTTTATAGAATAATTATTTTTAAATAAAAATAAGAACTTTTGACTTGATAGGGGTAATTTAGTCTTTTCCATTTTTTTATTCAAGGGGGTTATGTGCTAATTTTATACCATAAGGGGGTTATGTGCAAAATTTCAAAACCACATGGGGGTTATGTGCCTAATTTCATACCATAAGGGGGCTATGTGCAAAATGTCAAAATCACAAGGGGGTTATGTGCCTAAATTCATACCATGAGGGGGTCATGTGCAAAATGTTCAAACCACAAGGGGGTTAAGTGCAATTTACCCAAAAAACAATATGAAAATTTTGAATTCTGCCGGAACGGACCCGGTTCGGGTTCCGGTCCGGGTCGGTTATGGGTGGACCCGAGAAAATAGCCAGTGAAAATTAAAAAAAAAATTGAAGTTTCTGACCGGGTCCGGTTCGGATCTAGGATTATAACCGTTACATATTCAAAATTTAAAATGAAAAAAAAAAAAAATTAATTCGGGTGGACCCGACGGTTCCTCTGATCGGTTCCTCAGGTAGACCCGTCGGGTTCTCAAATACAAGAACCGAAATCGACCCATGCAAACTCGGGTCCGGTTCCTTGTCCTCGGTCAACGGAGTAGGTCTGGGTCAGGTCGGGTCCGGGTCCGGGTCTGACCCGACCGATAACCGTGTTTATTGGGGTTATATCAAAGAGGCCCAAACAAATATACCAATTAATCGCAAAACCAACAAAGAATTATTTATTCCCTTTGTAATACACACATGTGTACATCATTGACAAGTCACATATAGTGGCGGATCCAGGATTTTTGCCAAGTGGGTTCGAAATTGTAGAATAAAAAAATTAAATATCACTTTATAAAAATAGTGGACAAAATGTTACGATTTCAAAAGAAAAATCATTATTGCGAGGGTAGGGTTTAGAACCGGGACCTATTAAAAAAAGAAGGCATAACTTTACCACCTCAACCAACTGCCGATTTATAATGGTTCTATTTATTTACAATCAAGGGTGTGCAACTGCACACCCTAGACCATAGCTAGATCCGCCACTGGTCACATACATACATGGGAAAATATAATTTCCTTAGAATTCTAATTAATTGGGGAATATAATTCCACCAGCATTCTAACATGAAGCATTGAATAGCCGTTGATTCTTGGTTTGTGAAGAGGGTTCATTATTCTCCCTTTAAATGTGCAACCACTTTGTTTCAGCATGCAAAACCAACGCACTCATGCAAATGAATATTTCAGATCACAAAATCCATTAACTCACCGCCAAAACACAGTCACAAAAATTCAAGTATAAAAAACCCTCAAAATCCTTCATACATTTCCACCATCACCAAGCAACTAATCATCAATCCCCCTAATACACTCTCCTTTTCTTTGCCTCCAATACATTAATCTAATTAAGGCAATATATATGGCTTCCCACAGCCGAGCATTTCTCAGTCTTATGGTCTTCTTGTCCGTCTCTCTTGCACTAGTAGTTCATACTAGTGTCGGAGCACGAAATATCCCGGCCGATGCCAAGCTGGAGCCCGAGTGGTTCGGACATTACGATCGATCAGTGTTGATCCCAGGCATCGGCCGAGTGATGTTACCTCCAAAAGGGTCCCACCTCAACTTCAACTACAACCCCATTACCGGTTCCCCAAATGGCAACGGTGTTTCCATCCCCAGAGTTGGTGGTGGTGATCCGGCAGGGAGCGGAAGCCCCCGCAACTATGTTCCTGGCGGTGACGACACGCTTTTGCCCAACCCCGGAGTGGAGGTGCCAAACCCTAGTGGTGGCACTGGCAGCAGGGTTCCTACACCATCTGGCCATTAATGACTTATCTTATTAATTAGCTGGATTTTTTTTTTCAAGTAAAATAATTAAGTAACTATGGTTGAAATTGTGTGCTTTATTTTCAGTCTTTGAGATTGTATGTATGTTTCAGTATTTGCTATATATTCTAGTTGTACTGTGTTCGCTATCAATAAAGAGAATCTAGCTTTTTTGCATCCTTTAAAACTTAGTGTTTCATGTTTCAAGTATGCTTGCTACATTAGTTTTTGATCGACTGTATGTATATGTTATTTCTTTTGCAAGTACACAATAAATCGGGTCATACCTATACAAAAAAAAGGAGAATTGTACTCTGTACACCGACTTTTTTTAACATGAATTGCAGTTTAGTATCTAGTATAGTACAGTTTATCTAATAGATGAATAAAAATATATAGATACTGGATGGAGCAGTGCATGTTTGTAGATTCAAGTCAAAACTTAAAAAAAAAAAAAAAAAAAAAAGTACAAGAGTAAAATATTTTGTCAAAAATGATTCATTCTACACAAAAATAAATGCAAGAGTTCGCTTTGAGCATGCCATTATCCAAAATAATGAAAAATTAACGGCATGCCTGTGAAGCACTGTTTAAGTACTTGAGCCAAGATCGAATGCCCACCCATGTAACTAATAGCTATCCTGCAAATATATGGCAAGGAAAACAAAACCGAAGGTTAGTTAACAGATAGCAGATTAAAAGACAGAGCAGTGTAGTTTCAGCAGAGCGCTATGCTAAAGATAAGTAGCTGGCTTTTAAATAAGACGCTTATCACAAATGGAATTAACGAATTATAAGTATAAATGGAATTAAGGTCAGCTGCTTATCACAATAAGACAAGAAAGTCTCAAAGTGCAAAATTGCTCGTTCCGTAATAATCCACTTTCTCCAATTCGGTTGCATTTGTGTACAAACAGAGTCATTTCATGTAATAGTTGTAAATAGACTAGTGTAGGCATACTCTCAGATCACGAAGGTATATCGTAAGGAATAGGATAAAAAAAAATACAGAATTACCGTCACATAAACACAAGTTCTTGTTGAATTACCCGATTTTTTAGTGATCCTACATTTTAGACTCGGTATGAATAACTCGCAAACCATTTCTCAGAAAAATAATTAGTCTTTCGTGTTCAACTCGTCAACTGAAAACTGCCCATCGCACGACCATTCGGATCTTGAGATATTTGAAGTAAAAAATTTGCTTCAAGTGCTTATCGAATCTCAAAATTGTCAGATCCAACTAGGGACCTCTAGCATATTAACCCTACGAAGAATATAAAGAATTGATTAGCCGTTCATTCTTGGTTTGTGAAAAAGGTTCATTAATTATTCTCCCTTAAATGTGCAACCACTATGTTTCAGCATGCAAAACCAACGTACTCCTCCTGCAAATAAATACTCTCTACATCACACAATCTATTAACTCACCGCCAAAACACTGTCACAAAAATTCAAGCAACTGATCATCATCAATCTCCGTAATACATTCTCCTTTTCTTTGCCTCCACATTAATCTAAGTCGATATGGCTTTCCATAGCCGAGCATTTCTCGGTTTTGTCGTCTTGTTGTCAATCCATCTAGTAGTACATCATGCTACCGTTGAAGCACGAAACATCCCGGCCGATGCCAAGCTGCAGCCTGAGTGGTTTGGACATTTCGATCGATCAGTGTTGATTCCAGGCATCGGCCGAGTGATGCTACCTCCAAAAGGCTCCCACTTCAAGTCCTTCAACTACAATCCCATCACAGGTGCCCCAAATGGAAACGGAGTTTCGATCCCCGGAGTTGGTGGTGGTCCGGCAGGGGGCGGAAGCCCCCGCAGCTATGCTCCTGGCGGTGACGACACACTGTTGCCCAACCCCGGAGTGGAGGTGCCAAACCCTAGTGGTGGCAGCAGGGTTCCTACGCCATCCGGCAATTGAGTTTGCTTAGCTTTAATTTTTCAAGTTAAATAATTAGTATGGTGGAAATTGTGTGCTTTCTTAAAATTTCAGTCTTTGAGATGCCATTTTTATGTTTCAGTATTTGCTATTCTAGTTGTGCCTTGTTTGCTATCAATAAAAAAATCTAGCTTTTTTGCAACCTTTGAATTTTACTTGGTTTTTTTTTTTTTTTTTTTTAATCAAGTATATGTTATTTCTTTTACAAGTACAATAAATAAGGTTAAATCTACACAAAATATGCTAAGCAAACATCAGCATTAACACCACATGCATGTTAAACGTGTTCCACCAAAACAGGATTTCCAAACAACCAGTAACATACGTTTGGAAGAGTTGAAGTTCTTTTGGTATTATCTTTAGAACCGGATAATCGATCATCTGGTGTACTAAAACTACTATCTATGAAATAAAGTCATTTAACTGCAAAAATGAACTGAGCATAAATGATAAATGTGGGATTCAGACAATTCATCAAACATAAAGCTCACTTGTAGGAACGAAAATAAAAAAATACTGAAAAAAGTCTAATATTTTGTCAAAAAGAATTCATTCTACACAAAAATAAATATAAGCAGTGAGAAAAAAAGATGCAAGAGTTTACTTTGAGCATGACGACATTATCCAAAATAACGAAAAATAAACGGCATGCCTGTGAATCATTGTTTAAGTACTCGAGCCAAGATCGAATGCCCCTCCCATGTAACTAATAACTACCCTGCAAATATATAGCACGGAAAACAAAACCGAAGGTTAGTTAACAGATAAAAAAGACAGGGCAATGTAGTAATGTAGTTTCAACAGATTAAGTTCTTTCAATTTTGGGTTATGCTTGAGGGCAGGTGCTTCTCGCAATATGTTTTCTCTCTAAATAAACAAGTGTAGACAAACAGATTCATTTCTTGTAATAAAATTACATCAAAGTCAAATAAACAAGTGTAGACAATAATATCAGATCAAAGTATATGGCAAGGATACAAAATACAAATACATTATTATATGAACAAGTTAAACAAAATAAATGCTGCAAACGATCCCAATACAAAGATGTGCCGACCAAATTCACTTTGACTATTTCGACATACTTCCTAAGGTGTTTGAATTCACGTTTAAAAGGCACTTGTAATTCTTTTAATTTTATCCATTCGACATAATACGGTCACATAAACACAAGTTCTTGTTGAATTACAATCCTACATTTTAGACACGGTATGAATAACTTGCACAACATTTCTCATACAAATAATTAGTCTTTCGTGTTTAACTCGTCAACCGGAAACTGCCTATAAATTTATTAAGCAGCCATGGCACGACCATTCGAATCTTGAGATATTTTAATTAAAAAAAATTGCTTCAAGTGCTTATAGAACCTCAAAATTGTCAGATCCAATTTAAGAATACATTCAAAAAAAAAATCTACTGTGTCATTTCTAACAATTCATATTTCTTAGTCCCAATCAATCTAATTGCATATGCAATATATAACATCAAAAGCCACAATATGATTTATATATTATTACACAAATGATCTTCTTATTCGTCCGATCAATTTTGTAGGTACACAAATGGGGAATTTGAGAGGGAAAAAGAAAAAAAAAAAAACATTGTAGATTAGGGCAAAGAAAAGAGAGAGTGAATTGGGTGTTCGAAACGGTACCTTATGGAATCAAAAACCGATCAATTTGTAGAGAAGGAAGGAGAGGAAACAGAAGAAGATCCCCAAGAAAAGGTAATCTACAAATACGAAGAATGATGGCGATCCATGGTTCCTCTTTCCGGCGGCTGTTTTCTTCTTCGTTTGCTGCTTCAATGTTGTTTCGTTTTCTGCATTCTGTTCGATTTTCGCCATTGTTACGATTTGATGTATTTTGCTGTACTAAAAGGTGGATTTCTCTTCTTCGTCACCAACTCCTCTGTTTTGTTGTCTGTTCTTTAGCACTAGTTGGATGTGAGGCATGTGATTAATTTATTTTTTAAATCACTTTAATTTAAAAATTCATATTTTTCATTGGAGAAAGGATTCCAAATAGGGGTCGGAAACAAGCGGAGCACACTCAAGAGCTCGATGAGTCGGCTCGAAAAAAGCTCGAACTCGGTTTCGAGTTTTTCGAGTTCGAACTTTCTAATGACCCGAGTTCGAGTCAGTTTTTGGTTGTTTGTGAGCTCACAAACCTGCTTGGGAGCCTTATTTATTATTTTTTATTGTTTACATATTATTTTTATTTAAATAATGTATAATAATATAAAATATTATAAAAAAATTAAAAAAAAAAAAATATATATATATATATATATATATATATATATATATATATATATATATATATATATATATATATATATATATAAGTACAATTTATTGTTTAGTATATAATTTTTTTAAATAATTTTTAACAATAATAAATAATAAAAATATTTAAAAAAAAAAAAAAAAAAAAGAATAAACAACAAAATGAGCTTGTACTCGAACTCGAGCTTGACAAAATGGACACGAGCTCGAGCCAAAAAAGAAGGAACTCAATGAGCTTCAGCTCGACAAAATAGACTCGAGCTCGAGCCTGCCAAAAGAGGTGATCGGCTCGTTCACATCCCTAGTTCCATCTTTTATGTATTGTACTTTTGAGTAAATTACGGTCAGATGTAAGGCTAAATTACAAAAAAAATATTTATGTCTGGGTCATTACAATCACCCTCTCAACTATGAATTTTTTACGCGTTCACTTTTTTCTATGTCAAATTTAGTGGATTTATTCTACATTATGTGGAATATTCTCCAGTGTGTATTCGTTTTACCTATTCCAACTCCATATTTTGAAACAAGATGATCATAAGATGTGTCTTTTGGCTTGTAAATATCAGATTGCGGTGAATCAGAACCTGCATTTTTGTACAAAACAAGTACAAAGTAAAGAACATTATACGAAATCAGAAGATTATGTTGAATCTTACACGATAAAGGTAGACATACAAGAAGATTCATTGTTGAGGAGGTGGTTATAATTACCCAAATATGAAGGGTTTTTTTTTCATAATTTACCTTACATCGAGAGGGTGGACGTAATTACCCTTTATTTTTTGGGAATATTCTAAAAAAGTGTTTTGAATATAATTTATTAACAATAAGGACACAATTTTTTTTAAGTTTCGATAAAAGATTATCGGTCCTTCATTTTTAAAAAATATCCCGTATTTTGTTAGCTAAAAGTTTACTGGAACAGTGCGGGACATATTGTGAATAGTGAGCAACGAGCACTAGATCCGTCGAAGTTCAATTGCAATCTCCAGAAGTTCGTTATCAATTTTAAGAAGTTCGCAGCCAAGTTGGAGATAACATAATCTCTTAGATTTCAAATTATTCTTCCAATAATTTCAATTTTACCCTTGCAACTGTTTGGGATGTACTTTTACCCTTGCTTCTTTTATGTTTGATTACAATTTTTTCAGATAATATAAAATATAGCAAATTTATAAATATTGCTTGTCTACATCTCAAACTAATAGAAAAAAATTGATGGAAGAAAAAAAAAACGTATTGCATTCAACTTTGTTTCCACAAAAAAATGCCATCTTATACAAATTTAAAAAAGCGGTTTTTTACATACCAATCATTTTTATTATTTTAGGTTTAGGGGCTACATCTCTTTTATTAATAAGCTCATTCCTTTAATATTCATTATAAATAAATGAAAAAATCACGTAGATGACAAAATTACCCCCTTTCGTTTACACCCAATTCTTAAGAGCATTTCTAGTGGAACACCAATTGGGTATTTTTATCAACTCCCACAAATATAGGGAGTTCCATGTGCTCTATTGGGTTCAATTTCCTTCCCCAATCATGCCACGTGGACTGGGAGTCCCTAATTCACTATAAAACTTGTTTTGGGAGGTGATGTGGGTCAATATGCATTATTTTTCATTAAATTGTGTGCACGTAAAAACCGTTTTCCTCCTATTCTTTTTTATTCTTTTTGTTTTAATAATGTTTAATTCTTTTATTATTTGATTATAGTACTTTTAAGTAATGTTTAATTCTATTTTATTAATGATTATATATATATATATATATATATATATATATATATATATATATATATATATATATATTTTTTTTTTTTTTTCGTTTTTTTTGTTAAGTAATGCTTAATTCTATTTCATGCTTTAAATAATGTTCAATTTACTGCAATCTATTATGTATTTTATGTAATCATGTTTGTCAAATGTTTTTAATTACTTTCTTAATATAAATATCGATCCGAATAAAATAAAATAATACATCTTAAAACGTAATAAAAATATTAAGATAATATAATATTTAATTAAATTAATAAGAAATTTTATACGAAATTTAATTTAATTAAATACAAAATTCAAAACTTAATTCAAATATTATATTTAATTCATGAATATTTTATTATTGTTTAAGATATGTAGTAAATTTTTAGGGAGTATAATATGTAGTACTAGAGCACTTTTTTTTAGGGAGTGTTAAATGTGGGTCCCACTTTTAGGGAGAGGGTAAATTGAGTAGGTGGCATGTGGACCCCATTGTTTAGGGAGGGTTTTTTGGTGTGAGTACTAGAGATGGTCTAATTGTAACCCCAGTTTAATCAATTTTGACCACAAAATTCCAAGTTTGACTTTTTTTTTCAATAAAATACTTTTATGCCGCTGGTTTCCGGCGTTGACTTTTTGATTTTTTTTTCTGGTCTGTTTTTTCCGCCGCCGGATTCCAGCGTTGACTTTTTTTTTTTTTTTTCCTCTGGTCTGTTTTTTCCGCCGCCGGATCCGACGTTGACTTTTTTTAGTGTTGTTTTTTTTTCTTACGCCCGCCGCTAAACGTTGACCGTGATTGTACTATCATTAACGGTAATTATACTGTCACTGACAGTAAATTAACGTAATTATACTGTCACTGACATGTCAGTACATTAACGTAATTGTACTGCCGTTGACAATAAATTTATGTAATTGTACTGCCGTTGACAATACAATTAGAGTCAATGACAATATTATTTTTTTTTTATTATTTTTTTTTTAATTTTGGTCGATTTGTTGACAAGTCAACGTAATTATATTACTGTCGTTGACAGTAAATTAACTATAAACACAATAATATTACTGTCAAGCACATCAATATTATTATCTTTTGGGTTTTTTTTTGTTTTGTTTGAGTTATTCACGGAGTAACGTAATAATATTACTGTCCATTATTGTAATATTATTGTAAATACAATAATTTTACTGTGGTTGACGGTAATATTACTGTTGTTATATAGTAATATTACTGTCAACCACATCAATATTATTATTTTTATGGGTATTTTTGTTTTGTTTGAGTTATTCACGGAGTAACGTAATAATATTACTGTCTATTATTGTAATATTACTGCAAAAACAATAATATTACTGTGGTTGACGGTAATATTACTGTCACTCACAGTAATATTAATTCTTTTGGTTTTTTTATTATGTTTACCTTTGTTGAACGGTCAACATATTAATATTACTTTATTACACAATAATAATGAGTTTTTTTGTGTTAATACAACTGTGCTAGAGATTAATATAGCAATATTAATGTGTTAAACTATAGTATAGTTAATTTTACTATGTTTAACGGTAATATATTTAATATTACTGTCAATCACAACAATATTATTGTTTAAACGGGGGGTGGGGGGGGGGGGAGATAATAAAGAAAGAAAAAAATTTAAAAAAGTCAACGCGGGAGACCGGCGGCGGAAAATCAGGAAGAAAAAAATAAAATCAAAAGTCAACGCCGGAGACCGGCGGTCATCGGAGGTGACGGAAGAAATTGTCCATAAAAGTATGTTTTGGGTCAAAATTGAATAATTTATGTAACTTGGGCTCCAATTGAAGTTATATTAAATTAAATGATGAAATTGGAGCATATTAAAGTATAAGTGGCTAGTTTTGTCTTTTACAAAACGCTGGACCATGTGTGGACCTTTTTTGTAAAAGAGTTTATTATCTGAACATCTTCATGAATAAGTACCCATCGATGGACTTATTTGTAAAGTGTCATTTAAACAAAGAGAGAGTTACACGTATCAGTTGAATTTTTACTATTGTAATTTTTTTGGGAGAAAAATGTATTTCAAGAGCTTTTCATAATTCAGAAAAAAAATCTCCTTTTTTTTTCTTTTGACATGACATACATTTTAATGTTAAGATATTTTGTAAAAAAATTCAAGGCTAATTTTCAAAATGGTCGTTCCGAATTATCATTATTTTTAGGGACAAATATAATTTTACAAACTAAGAGGTTTTTTTTTTTTTTTTTAATGAAGTATATTTTAGGTAATTATTTGTAATTTATATTTCTAACCATTTCCTCTTCTATTCTTATTTAGAGAATTTTTTATTGTATATTAATGAGGCTAAATTTTATTTAATAAAAAAGAGAGGTTATTTAATGATAAACGATCGTGTGCGTGCGTCTGATGAACTGTTGTGTGTGTGCCGTCGGATGAACGTAGATGAGTCCGGAAGTTGCAGAGGAAACTAGGGCGTAAGGAAGATGATGCAAAAAGAATTTGAATCACGAGTGGGGATACTTGTAAGAACTCTGTTAGATCTAGGTTAGCCGCACAATGAGACGTGTACATTCTATGGCCACGATTGCGCCACTCATATGCCGGTTCGGCTGCCCCAATCAGAGCGGCATCGGCAGTCTGGCGACTAATGACAAGTTGACACGTCAAGACCACTTGAACCGTTTGCAGCACGCCTGTTTGTATACCTGCACGCCTCCCAAAGCCAATCAACACCATTACGATGACTTGGTTCTTGGGCCAGCCTATTTGTGCAGAGGAATTTCAAACAATGCATTTAATGTTTTTCAGCCGTCGGCTCACCCCGACTAGTTACAACGCATTTACTTCGCCATTGTCGCATCGACCTAGGGGGAGTAGAGTGGTTGAGATGCATAATGGTACATCAACATTCTTTTTTTCCTCTCTTGAACCAAACCACGCATTGCCTTTGCCAAGGCGTAATAGGAGGAGTAGGTGATCTAGACTGGTTTGCCTCTAATAAATGCACGACTCAAGTGGTTTGGATTGGTCTGTCTCTAATAAACGCGTGGCCCAAATTATACGAGAAGCAACTTGCAACCGGCCATGGAGGGAACAAACATAATAACCTGGGAGAAGGGTGTCAGGAACAAGGCGGAAAGCCTGTAGACATGACAACTTGGGAGAAATGTATCAGGAGAAATGTATCAGGATTAATAACCTGGCGAAACGAAAGTCAACTCATGATCACCTTCCTCTGGAACGGTGAAATAGCAAGGACTTCGCCCTAGGGAGGATGTCGTTGGGTTATCTCGCCAAAGGGTATTAATCTCGTCTAAAGGTGATGAAGAGACGAATGATTTATGTGATGGGACGTTTGGCAGGACAGGATAGATGAGCGACGACGGCTTCCCAGGTGGCATTGTAGGATAGGTAGGCATGGATAACTCAGACTACTACAAACCTCCCACGTGGCCAGATGGGACCCGTGGAGCTCATAAGGTACCAGTATAAATAGAACATCTTATAATAACAATCTCTAGGTTGCCCTTTTTGGATTACTACATACGTACTTTCATAAAACTTAACATTCTTTCTCTGTGATTATTACATTCCGACTAACTTAACCTTTGGAGTGCTAACGTCAGGAAAAACATCACCCGACACTCGTTTTCTGCAGTTGAGCAAGTCTCGAGAGCTAAGTTTATTGATCGGAGTAAGTATTGTTATGGCTCATTAGATCCCAAAAGCCCATACAACCATATAGTACATATATTGTTTGGCAAATCAGGATATATATATATATATATATATATATATATATATAGAGAGAGAGAGAGAGAGAGAGAGAGAGAGAGTAATCCCGAGTAATTTACCCTTATTATTTGAAAAGGCAACAAATATTTGCAATTCTAAATTTTCTAAAGACAAGACCTTACTTGGTGGAAGACCATAATAAAAACAAACTTACTAAGAGGAAAACTTAAAATTAATAATATAACCCTTATCACAAGATATTCTTATTTTAATATATTTTCCCTAATTTCCTTATTGCAATAGCACAAAATCTAAAAAAAAAAAAAATGGGTAGACCAAAAAAAGAGAGGATGAACGAAGAACCACTGCCGCCCATTCACCGCCGAAGGAACACCGCGCACCACCGTCGCTGAAGAAGAAAATTCGACCTGTATATGTCCATTTTTTGGTGAAAATCGACATCTAGATGTCGATATTTTGGCAAAAAAATCTAGATGTTGATTTTTTGGCGAAAATTGATGTTGATTTTTTGGCGAAAAATTGACATCTAGATGTTGGTGTCGATTTTTGTCACATAAATCGACATGTATGTTTTGAATTTTGACTACGCAATTTTTTTTTTAACTTAAAAAATATTGGTTAAGTAGCTATAAAAATACATTAATCCATAGTTTGTTTTCTTTTTTTTTTTCTATAGAATCCTCCACATCGATGTGTTCTGAATCAATAATGTCCTCATTTACAAGTTTTGATAGGATTTTTGGGTGTTGAGGATTCTTAGAGAAGAAAAAAGATGTTTTTTTCAGACAAGATGAAAGACGGTTTTTTAGAGAAGGAAGATGTTTTTTTAGAGAAGAATGTGAAATGGATTTGCGAGAGACAGAGCTTGTTTGTGTGTCCTTGCACAAGAAAAAATGTGGAGAGATTTGTGAATGTGTGTTTTTTATTCTAATAAGGGTATAATAGTTGTTTACAATTCATATGGTGAAAACTAATATTTAATTTTAGGGAATGAGTATAACAAATCCCAAATTTTTCTCACTTCAATACTAAAAAAATAAAAATTGAATAATAAATAAGTAATGATATAAATACCCTTAATGAAAATAAATACCATACAAATATTAAAAATCTCATTTTTCTTTCTTCAATACAAACACACAAAACTCCTCAAACTATTCTTCTTCACAAATCCCTCAACCTCTTCCTTCATCTTCCTCACAACAAACCCTACTAAAAAATCTCAAAACTAAAGAAATTAAAACCTCACAAAACTTATAAAATGGAGTTATAAGACAATAATATGGTAGTATATATGGAAGGAGAACACATTAAGGTAAGTATCGATGTCTTTTTTGAGCTTCGAAGTCGATTTTGAAGTTTTTTTTTTGAAACCTGCCGGCAATTTTCGACATATACAGGTCGATTTTTTGGTAAATTTTCGACACCAATGTGTCGAAAAATATATTTAGAAAAAAAAAACAAACAAATTTCGACACATACCTGTCGAAATTTCTCCCAATTTCGACAGGTATGTGAGGAAAAACACTGTTGGTAAAAAAAAAAAAAAAAAACCAACAGTGTTTTTCGACACATACCTGTGGAAATTGGGAGAAATTTCGACAGGTATGTGTCAAAATTTGTTTTTTTTTTCTAAATATATTTTTCGACACATTGGTGTCGAAAATTTACCAAAAAATCGACCTGTATGTGTCGAAAATTGCCGGCGGGTTTCAAAAAAAAAAAAACTTCAAAATCGACTTCGAAACTAAAAAAAAACATGATACATACCTTAATGGGTTCTCTTTCCATATATACTATCATATTATTGTCTTACAACTCCATTTTATAAGTTTTGTGAGGTTTTGATTTTTTTGAATTTGGAGATGTTCTGGAGGATTTAAGAAGATGAAGAAAATAGGGTTTAAGAGATTTGAGTTTGAGGAGAAGAAGAGATGATTTGTTTTTCTTTTTTATCTTGTATTGAAATGAGGAATAAAAAAATTGTTTGTATAAATTGTATTTTGTTTGATGAATGACGTTTTTGTACTTTGCTAATAATTTTTTTTATTTATAATTTTAAATTAAGAAAAAATTGTAAAAACTTCTATAAAAAATAGTTTTAAACTTGAAGATACTGAATGAAAAAAATTTGAGATTTGTTTTAGTGAACTTATCCCAAGTAATATGTGAGAATGCATCTAGCAGCCGCCGTTAAAAAAGGAAAGCTCTAGAAAATTGTTGTGAACCACCTGTTTATCATAGATGTACTTGTGTACACGTGAATATTTTGGTTTTGTAACAAAAACTGGATATAAAATAAATAAATAAACATTTATATATAATAATATAAATATAATCTCCCTCTCTTAAGACAAAAGCGAAATTACAGATGACTACTCTCAACAGTTTGTTCGCTCCATCTTCTTCTTCTTCATCACAGTTGATACAAACAACGAAAAGATATTCTTCTTCCACCCTCTCAAATTCTCCTTCTTATCACCTCTCCTCCACCCTTTCAAAACCATTCTTAAATAACCCAAATCTCGCCACAAAAATCAGACAATTTTCGCCCACCAAAGCCAAACCCTTTTCGCCCACCAAAGCTGTCACAGAAGAAAGAGAAGTTACGAAAACCCAAGATGAACAAGAAGTGGAGGAGGAGGGCATCAATAATAATGGTATTATTCCTTCTTCTGATAGATTAATCAACGCCGCTATTGTTCTTGCCGCTGCTTCTCTTGCTATCACCAAATTGCTCACCATTGATCATGACTATTCGCATGTATGATATCATGCATCTCTCTCTCTCTCTCTCTCTCTCTCTCTCTCTCTCTCTCTCTCTCTCTCTCTCATTCAAAGTTACAATTTCTGGCTGGGTTATTTATAGTTTACTTGTGCTTTATATGCTCATCAATTTTGGAATTTTTGTTACCAAATCATTTCTGATTTCTGGGCTGTTTCGAATTTGTGTTTTCATGTGTCTTTGAAGCTTTCTTATTACACAATTAAGCATGAAAAATATTGAACTATGTTGATTTTTGGTAAAAATTAGTATATATCACTGGAAAATCAATTTTTGAATTTTTATTTGAATTGAAAATTGTAGGGATGGACCCTGTATGAAGTGTTGAGATATGCACCAGAGCACAGCTGGAATGCATATGAAGAAACTCTTAAAACACATCCCGTTTTGTCGAAAATGGCAATCAGTGGCATTGTCTACTCCATGGGTGATTGGATTGCCCAAGTAATAATAAGCATTTTTCACTTACGATTTTGTTATTATTAACACCACATGTTTAATTATCAACAATCTCACTTGTGCGTACGAATTTGGCAGTGTTACGAAGGGAAGCCCCTCTTCGATATTGATCGAACGCGTATGTTTAGGTCCGGTCTTGTTGGATTCACACTACACGGATCACTTTCTCATTATTATTACCAATTTTGCGAGGTAATATTCGTGGCTCGAGTTTATCGAATTATCCCAATATATATATAGCTTTGAAAATTTGTTGATATTTATTGGTTGGTTCGATAGGTTCTATTTCCTTACAAGGAATGGTGGGTGGTCCCGGTTAAAGTTGCGTTTGACCAAACTGTATGGTCGGCAGTTTGGAACAGCATCTACTTTGTGGTTCTGGCTCTCTTGCGATTGGAATCACCCGTCGTTATTTTTAATGAATTGAGAGCAACGTTTTGGCCTATGTTGACTGTAAGAACCTCTTGCAAAACTTGTTTCTTATCCCTCTTTTTTTTTTTCTTTTTTAGATTTAGTAAAAATGCAAAGTTGATTCGTAAAGCAAAATTTGCGTTACAGATTGCGTCCCGTCATTTCATTATCTTCTAATTACAAGGAAAAGTAACAACGTAACTATTACGATACTTCCGTTTATGAACTTGTATGTGGAATAATTTCATTATACTTAATTTTTCTAAATTTTAAAGATTCTCTTGTTTATGATTAATTACTCTATTTCTGATGTCTATGTGTAGACATCGATCAATAGCATTTTCTGCGTAATGGGAAATTGTTGATAAAGAGTCGGCTTTTTCATGTTTCTTTAATAATAATTTGACCTATTCAAGAATTGATTGAACGTAGTCGTGATTGACTAATCTTTTTTTTTTTTTTAATTGATTAAATATATAATAGGCTGGTTGGAAGCTTTGGCCATTTGCTCATGTAATCACGTACGGAGTGGTACCAGTCGAGCAAAGACTTCTATGGGTGGATTGTATTGAGCTAATATGGGTTACTATACTCTCAACGTATATATATCTTATACCTTTAACTCCTACTATCTCTTTAATTCGAGCACTTATGCTGACAATTAAATACGCCGTGAATTGATATTTCAAGTTTACACCGTCTTAGTTCACATAATAATAATAATAATAGTGACCATGGCATGAGATAAATTTCCATATTTTGTGCTTTTCTTTCAGTTACTCGAACGAAAAATCAGAAGTGCGAATATCTGAGGCACCCGAAGGTGAATCTGGTTCTCCATCAAACAATTCATCTAAGGTACGTTACTTTTCATTTTTCTTAACTTGTGTATCGATATATGTGTGCATTTTTTTGTCATATTTAAATTGACTTTATAAGTTTGCCATCGTAGTAAAACCATCTCCGAGAAATTTGAAACCCAGGCCTTAACACAGAAAGAAAAGACGCAAATTCGACTAGTCTAAAACCAACTTAGTTTGCTTATTGTCTTTTTTCGTTTTCGTTTTCGTTCTCGTTGTATAAACAAACACCCTTTTGGATATTCTACCTTATGCTGCTGTTACGGTTCGTTTGCAGGAGGAGTAAGTGCTTGCAAGTAAAGATGCCATCCTACTCCTTATTTGAGTGATTAAGTCAGAAAAATAACAGCCAGCTCAATATCTGAGTTTATTTGGGAACAAATGAGACAGGTTTATATACATATATAGATATAGATATAATACATGTAAATAAGGTTTAATTATTCTTATAATCTTTCTTATGTATTTAATATACTTTGGACATGTTTTTGATCTAGCCAAAGAGATGGTTATGCTTATTATGACTTGGCCAGAAAGGCCGTGTGTTCGATCTTATGTGGGACTTGCGCAACGTAACTTTTCTTCTATTTTTTGTTTTACTAAGGGCGTTCTGCATACTTGGACCTTAATAGAGGTGAGCAAAAATACCGAAAAAACCGAGCCAATATGTACTATCCCGACTTAAAAACCGCATGTACGGTACTATTTTCTTAAAAAAAATGAAAAAACCGGTTTGTGTACGGTGAATAAAGATAAATACCGAACCTATTAGAGTGCAAAATGGCGTCGTATATATTGATGTATTGTACAAATACTTAATTTTTCCTAATTTCTCTAGTCTATGTTTTACCTTGAGGAATGATCTGCATCGATGTTTAATTCATACTTTAGAGGGTTTTTATTTCCTTTTTTTTCTAACTTGTTTACCCGTAATAACTTTTAACAACCAACCAAATTGTCTTTGTTTATTTAGTTTTATTAATTTATTTAGTTTTCCAGAGGGTTCTTTTCTTTTGTTTCTTGTTGGAATTTTTAGAGGGTTATTTATTTGTTAATCTTCAAACAAACGGGATGAAAAGCCCAAAATTCCTAGTTAATCAAATATCGGTTTTGAGCCAACTGAAATGCAAACCAAAACTGAAAATAAACCGAATTGATACCGAAACCGTAAACCGAAAAACTGATTAGCAACGAACCGGATAAAACCCGACATGTTTGTGAAAAAACAAAATTATATATCAGTACATCTTTGATTTTTCGCAAAAACCGAATTGTACCGACATGTGCACACCCCTATGTTTTATCCATAACATGTTTTAGAGACTTGTTTATAGATCGAACCTTATGTCAAAGTATAATATAAAGAAATTTTGTAATGAGGGCTCTATTAAACTGAGTTTCTGTATTAATTGTTCTACGGTGTCAAAAAACAATCTCAAAGGAAAAAAAATTAGAGACTCTGGTGCTCTAAATTTGAAGACTCACCAAAACCATCCATTGAGGATTAAATTTTGGCCAAATTCTCCAAAATATGCAAATTATGGGATATATCATATATGTTTGACCTCCACTGAGGATGTCCTAATAAATAAGAGAGAAAATTGAAATAATTAAAAAAGTGTATTAGAGAAAAAATGAAAGTTAACCTTGAACAGTTATTAAACTTCTATCTCACCAAATCTAATTCCTTCGTTTCCTTGTACCAAAAGGCGAAATCCCTCGCCCCAAGGGCCTCCGTCCCTTGGCCCGACAAGTATTTAATGGAGAAATATAAATCACGGTGAGTCAACAGCCCGTTAAGATAGCGGATCCGGACCTGGTGCCCACAAGAAACCAACCCTCATTGGAGTTGAAATTCTCACACTGCGGCTGCCAGGATTCCTTTGTTTCCTGGCTCGGTACTAAAGTGTTTGTGATAGAAACGAGAATCAACGAACACCGGGATAATTACCAAAATAGACCAATTTTCATACAAAATAAATAAAATAGGGCACTTTCTTGACCAATTTACAAACTACTGTGCGTTTCCCAAGTCTTAAGCGATTTTAGTATATGTTGACCACATGGCTGGCGACATCCCCTATATTTATCTATAAATGAAACTAAAAATAAAAAGGCAAATAAAAATAAAAGTGAATAGGCTATATATGCAAGTGGTGTTGCCGACATGCTCGTTTCTAGGATTTGGGGGCCCAATGCGAACTTTCTAGATCTTGTTGAAACGGGGTCCTCTAATAAGTGGGCAACGTTGTTCTTTTTTGAAATAATTTAACGGGTAGGTTAAAAATTTGAGGGGGCCGAGGACGCCACCCTCGATTTTTTTAGAGTATTCATGTAAAAAAACCAAAATTTAGCAAATATTTGTAACGTTTTAAATATAATATTTTATATTGTAATTATAAATGTGAAAAGATATAATAAATTTATAAACAAATAAGAACTAATTAAACAAAAAGTTATGAGAAAAACTCATATTTACAAACTACTATTGAAAAATAACCATTCCTTTTTTAAATCTTGACAGGCCCTCACTCCTAGTTTATTTTGATTCACAATAAAATTCACAATTTGTTTAAAATTACTAGCTGTCATAGACATAAAAATAAGTGCATATTACATATACTATATTTTATGGGACAGTATACAAAGATCAAACAAAACAATAAAAATTAAAAACATATAAGAAACAAATAAATTAGGCACAACTAATATATGCTAACTAACATTCCAAATGATACAATTATGACTGCTTGTACTACTGAAAATAAAGAAATAAATTAAAAAAAGTAACATAAAGAAAGGGAATGACCAATTACCTCAAGCTTTCCGAACCTCGTTTCGGATATTTTTAATCATAGTATAGGTGCGTGGGATTTGGATTTGATCGAACAGAGTTTTTGTCCAGTGGACCGGCATCGGATTTTGGGGGTTCCAATTGGCAGACCGTCAACTAAGATCCGTATATGGTTTGGGCCTTTTCGGAGTCGGGGCAATTCACTGTCATGACATGCTATCATAACATCATGGAGCGGCTGGCGTCGGGTAGAAATTTGAGGGGTATATACGGCGGGGCACCGAGCGGCGCCTCTACGAGGAATTGGAAACGAGTGTGGAATCTTCCCATTCTGCTAAAGATTAGACACTTTTTATGGCGAGCTTGTGTGGATATTTTACCCTCAAACCCGTTACTCTTCAAGAGGAAGATATCAATGGACCCATTTTGTTGTAATTGTGGTATAGCTGTGGAATCGGCTACTCATGCTATTTTTCATTGTGCAGGGCTGCAAGAAATATGGGACATGACCCTTTTCGTGCTTCTCGCCTCGCTGATGGTCTGCCTTTTTGGGCATGGCTGGACCTTCTCGAGCATAATTTGTGCAGGGACCTGTTCCTCTTGGCGGTGGTTGTTTGCTCGAAACTTTGGGATTGAAGAAATTGAATTTTGCATTGGGAGGAAACCCTCAACTTGAACGAAGTTGTGGGCTGGTGCAGCTCTTTCCTCCAAACCTATACAGATGCCCAACCTCGATGCTTCAGGTCATCTATTCCTACCCACCGAGAGGTTTGGTTGCCTCATTTGCCAGGAACTATCAAAATCAACGTTGATGTTGCTTTTCCGACGAAAAAAGCTCACTTTAACATATCTCTGGTTGCTCGGGACTCATATGGCAGGTGTGTGTGGTGGAAGTTGAAGAGAATTTTAGGTCGAGTTCGCCCACCGGAAGGCGAAGCAATTGCGGTTCTCCATGCCCTCACAACTGCATATTCAAAGAATTGGAATTCAATTTCAGTCGAAGGCCATTGCCTACATGTAATAGATATCTTACGTAGCAAGGAAACATCGCTTAAGTCTTTTGGTGCAATTTTAGAAGAGTGTCTTTTTTTGGCTTACGGTTTCTCTTTTTGTTCGTTTTCTTTTGTTAAGAGACGTGGTAATTGTGTAGCTCATAACTTACCTTCTACGACTGTTCTTGATTATTTGGAAGGGTCTAGCCTTCCCCCCTTCTTGGCCGGCGGTGTCTAATAAATCTCTCCGTTTCTCCTAAAAAAAGAAAAAAAAAAAAAAAAAGGAAATGCCAATTCCTTTAATGTGAAATTTATTTCAATTTTGAATTTATATTTTAGAATATTTTAAATATATGGGTAAATTATTCGTATGATAAGATTTGTTTAATAATAAGGGTCCTTATATATATATATTATCAATAAATACTAATGTATAAGAATTATTTTTTCTAAAATTAGGGCCCCCTAAAATTCGTAAAAATTAGGGACCCAAGTTTGTCGTCTCCATGGTTTCCGAAATGGTTTAAAAACAAAAGTATGTTCCTATACAAGTAGAGATAGCTTAAATAAATAAATAGATAAAAAAAAAAAGGTCCCACCGAGACTTGAACTCGGGTTACTGGATTCAGAGTCCAATGTCCTGACCACTAGACCATGGGACCATCTGTTATTCAGAATCTCATTTGTTTGTTTAAGAAACCATATTCTAATTTTTCCTTGCGTTTCAGGTTTTAAGCAAGTACACACCAATCCATTGTTGGTTCAACCGCTAAGCTCCAAACTCCGTCAGAGCAGAGATGAGAAAACCCCTCTTAAAACCCCTCTCCTCCGCCATAGCCACATTCCTCAAAAGGGAATATGCTTCTTCTTCTTCTTCCTTCACACCACCTCTCCCTCCTCCAGAATGGGTTCAACCCTTGAACGATCTTTCCGACCTCATTTCTTCTGATCCCAAACCAGACCTCAAACCTTCCCCATGGGTTCCCAAAATCCTCCATTTTCTACAGACCACCACCACCACCCTCGAACAAGACCTCACCCTCTTCTGCAAAAAGTACTTAATCAAACTCCCTCCCACTTTCGTCGCCTACATTCTCAAGAAATCCGACCATCTCCCCAACTGCCCCGAATCCGCCTTCCGTTTCTTCAATTGGGCCTCCAATCAAAAAGGGTACTCCCACAATCTCGAATGCTATGTTTTCTTGATTGAGATTCTGTGTTCGGATTGTCAATTCGATAGAATTAAGTTTGTTTTCAATGAGTTGCAGAGTAAAGGGTTTCTAATGAATGCGTACGCAGCTAATTCTCTTATTAGGAGCTTCGGAAATGGCGGTATGGTTGAGGAATTGTTGTGGGTTTGGCGAAGAATGAACGAAAACGGGGTCGACCCGAGTTTGTACACTTACAATTTCCTCGTGAACGGTCTTGTTTCTTCTAATTTCATCGAGTCGGCCGAGCGTGTTTTCGAGGTTATGGAAAACGGTAAAGTGAAGCCGGACGTCGTCACGTATAACACCATGATTAAAGGATACTGCAAGTCCGGGAATCTAAAGAGAGCCGTCGTAAAATTTCACGATATGGAGGTCAAGAATTTGGAGCCCGATAAAATTACCTTCTTGACTTTGATGCAGGCTTGTTATTCCGACGAGGATTATCATTTTTGCTTGAGGTTGTATAACGAGATGCGGGATAAAGGAGTCGAGATTCCTCCGCACGCGTATAGTTTAGTGATCGGCGGACTTTGCAAGGAGGGAAAGTCGACGGAAGGATACACGGTTCTCGAGGATATGGTCGCAAAGGGGTGCGTGCCGAATGTGGCTATTTACACTGCACTTATTGATGCGTATGCGAAGAGTGGCGATTTGGATATGGCGATGAGGCTGTTTGAAAGAATGCGAAACGAAAGGTTTGAGCCGGACGAGGTTACGTACGGTGTAGTGGTGAATAGTCTTTGTAAGAACGGAAGATTGGAGGAGGCGATGCAGTGGTTCGATTACTGTAAACTGAATAACGTTGCTATCAACGCTGTCATATATTCGAGCCTAATCGATGGCCTTGGAAAGGCGAAGAGATTGGAAGAGGCCGAAGAACTCTTTGAAGATATGGTTAAGAACGGATGCACTCGTGATTCGTATTGCTATAACGCGCTTATCGATGCGTTTGCCAAGACCGGGAAAATCGACGAAGCGTTGGCGCTTTTCAAGCAAATGGAAGATGAAGATTGCGATCAAACCGTGTACACATTCACGATATTAATTAACGGGTTATTTAAAGAACGCCGTAACGAGGAGGCATTGAAAATGTGGGATGTGATGATAGATAAGGGGATCACTCCGACAGCTGCTTGTTTTCGGGCGCTTTCGACGGGACTTTGTCTTTCGGGCAAAGTTGGACGAGCTTGTAAGATTTTGGATGAGCTGGCGCCTATGGGTTTCGTGTTGGAGACGGCGTTTGAGGATATGCTGAATGTGTTGTGCAAGGCTGGTCGAATAACGGAGGCGTGCAAGTTGGCTGATGGGGTTATTGATAGGGGGAGAGAAATCCCGGGGAGAGTTCGTACTGTTATGATAAATGCGTTGAGGAAGGCGGGGAATGCTGACCTGGCGATGAAGTTGATGCATAGTAAGATTGCTATAGGGTATGATAGGGTACGGAGTGTTAAGAAGCGAGTCAAGTTTCGAAATCTTGTCGAGAGTTGATGAGTCTGTTGTGCTTAAATTATGGTTATGAAGAATTGTCGTTTGGTTTTTACTTTTTTGAACAACCAATTGGAGTCTTTTTAACTCGAAGATGTTCGCATCAGTTCAACGGCATTCGCATACGATGAAGATCGGCTGCCATCCCAAGCAAAAGAAGATCATATGTAAGGAACCTTAGACTCGTCTTTTAACCATTTATTTTGTTAGTTCAGACATTTTAAATACCAGAAATATGACCGGCATATTATCTATACATTCGTCATCTCCGAACTCCCGGAAAAAAAAAAAAAACAAGAACCTATGGAGTTGATATGTCAATTCTTCAATTATTTCAGAATCGTAAGTTTTTGAGACAACTAGAACTTAAAACCACCATCTCTGGAGTTGTTCATCGATTGTTGTCTTTTATTTTCGCTCACGTTTCTCCTATCTTTTTAAGAACCTTGTAATAACTGTCGGTCGTGCTGCATGCTATTGTCAATGAGAATTAAAACGGCTCTGTGTTCTTGAAAATTCCAACACTCGACAAATTGAAAACCTCAAATCCTTCAGTGTTGCTGGCAAAGAAATCGGATCTTCGAGCTAACAAAATTTCGAGGTTTTGTTGGAGGCATAGACGATCGTACTAGTGGAGAATATAATGTACAGATTTTTCGAAAAAACTTTTGGAAGGAAATGGCTGAATCACAGATGTTTAAGAGAGGTTTTTATTAGGATGAATTGCAGATAAATACTTTTTAACTTTTATTTTCTATTATTTTTATTATTAGATAAATTCACATCATATTGAATCATTTCATTTTCCTAAATCCAAATCCCTCAGTCTAAAACAACACAAAAAAGGAATTAGTATCTTTCAAAAATACCCAAAGTGCAATTGAAATAACAATTCTGTCTTGATCTAATAGATAGCATACAATTAATCCTTACCCTGAAAAAAGCAGAAAGAAGCTACTATATACGAGCACGAATTAATAGAACCCCACGCCAGAAAAAAATGATATTTTCTGGCCCGACACCGACGATATGATTCTTCAAAGGTTTGAAACCAAACTACTCTTAACCAACAAAAAGCTTTCCTAGCACTCCTTTTGTGAGTTTGGACTCGAAAACATGTTCCATTGGTTATGCATGAAGCTAAAACTTCATGATAGAACATGTCCAAGTTTCAAATTCCCTTTCCGAAGTTGCCCTCCGGGTATCGATTGGATTTCTTCTTGGCCATAGTTAGACAGCTGCAACTATAAAGAACGTGAAATAGTTTTAGTTCTACACAGCAAAATCAGAATCCAGCAAGAAAAGTGACTAACATAATCACAAATACGCATTAACAAGTGATAGTAGTAATCCAGTCATCCAAGAGTAGCCAGACCTTATTGCATATCATTGTGCAGGTATATCTAATATCGTTGTACAGGTATTAAATATCATTGGGTAAATTACAACTACACCCCTGTAGTATGTTAAAATAACTTTAAGGTCCCTGTAGTATCGGTAATTACAATCACTTCTGAAACATTGTTAGAAACCCTAACCGAATATGCATTAGATAAGTTATTCCGTTAGAGTTCTAACGGATTATTAGATTCAGACGGGGAGACGACATAGAGCAAGGGGAGTGGCATGGCTCTCCTACCATTTCTTAAATCCTTATTATTTTATTATAAGATGTATAAATTTTCATTAACGGTCCCGCGGGAAACAAATATAGTGCATATCGGTCCCCAGGAATTAAAATCTTGGCTCCGGTAATTGTTTCAGGGGTATGGTTGTGATTACCAAAACCACATGGACCTTAAAAGTTATTTTAGCATACCTCATGGGTGTAGCAGTAATTTACCCGATATCATTTGGTACTGAAATATGTAAATCATACATTAGTGTGTGGTTTGTGGTCTCAGTGTGTGTGTGTGTGTGTGTGTGTGTGTGTGAGAGAGAAAGAGAGAGAGAGAGAGAGAGAGAGAGAGAGAGAGAGAGAGAGAGAGAGAGAGAGAGAGAGAGAGAGAGAGAGAGAGAGAGAGAGAGAGAGAGAGAGAGAGAGAGAGAGAGAGAGAGAGAGAGAGAGAGAGAGAGAGAGTTTCAAACTTGATGATCGAAAGAACAATCATTTTGCAATACACAATGAACATTCTGGAAGATAAAAAATCAATTGAGTAGATAATGGAACTTACCGTATATATTCCACGTCAACAAAGCACATCTAACTCATCGCCTCGTAAACAGATGGAACGTCATGCAACGGGTGCCCTTTTAAATTTCTTTCAATAATTCTGCTTGCAAGAGAAACTTGCTTCCCAACAGCAAATATAAAAGCTTTCCCCACACCTCCAGCACCTCGGGCCGTTCTTCCAACACGACGTACGTATTCACTTGGATCCCGAGGAAAATCAAATAGCACTACATGATCCACACCTGCAAAGTCTATTCCTCGAGACGCTCTGCAAATTATGGCAGAATTTTATCGTTCATATCTGCTAATGAAAGTTCAAAGGTTTGGTGGGTGTCCAAAAGGAAGAGAGAAAGCAGTATCGTACCTATCTGTGCAAACCAAAAACAAAGATATGTTTGTTGAAGGAAAGCTCCGGAATTCTTCCATGTTTGCAAGTCTTGATTGCTGTTCCAAAGCAGCATGGAATGGTAGAACTTTTGTACGGGTTTCTTGTCGGTCAAACCGTCTTAATGCATTTTCAACTTTTCTGCATGTTTCAATCTGCAATGCGTATAGTATTTCAGGATAATAACTCAATGACAAATACATTCGAACGAGAGTTGCTACCTATAAAAAGACTGACTACCTTGTTACAGAAGACGATTGTCTTGGTCACTGGACTTCCTTCAACAAGTCGAAGAAGAGCATTTTTCTTGTTGAGAAAAGCTGTATCGGGAGATCTTTCCGCATTTTCGTCTCCACTGCAATCTACAAGGATCTACAAACCAAATCTAATGAGATACTCATTTATCCCCCAAAACAAGTAAAACTCTACTACCTTCGGCAGTCAGATTATATTGTCAAATGCCAATATCTATTTAATTAAGACGAAATAAATCTGATTTAAGTAGTGATAATACAGCGACACATATTTGAGACTGACGAACGAATGAAGTCACAACTAAAGATTCTAGAGGATACCACCATCAACCTAGCAGCTATCTTTCTAGATACTATGCAGTAAAGACGGACGTATTGCAATTGATGCTATTCTAGAGGATATGCGGAGGAATATATAAGCATACAGATATAATACCTCTTCCAGTCTGGGGCTTGTGCGATGCATACCAGGACCCATTAGAACCTTACAATCTGGGAAAACTTCAACTAGTTCGTTGTATATATCCACAGGTAACGTGGCAGTAACAAATAGATACTGGGCTGTGACAGGTGCCGTGTTCAGCAAACTTTGCAGTGCAATCTCAAAATCTTCATCGTTGTACAGTATATCTACCTCATCCAATATGGCACTGAAGCACAAGAATTGAACGGTAATGTAGCAAGTTATCTATACGAAATGTGCCGTTTAAGAAATGCTTCAAAATATCAAACATGATGCAGATACGACATCCTTTCCATTTCCAACCACAATGAATAGAAAATTTTCCATTTACCAACATTCCGTAACCCAAATTCCAATTAAACTGACTCAATTTCAAATTCGATCTAAATTATTTTCACGACTTCACTGAAACTCGAAAAGGCCCAATCAGTCATCAACCCAAGTTTAATATTATGTTAATAAAATAGGAACATCTGGTGCACAGATTACACTTCAATTATTGCATTTAATAACAGGTCAGCGACAAACTGCAATTTTTGTTATCATACTTGCATTCGCGTTATCGATCACCACGAAAGACTGAATTTTACGAAATTTGGCTAGTCAAATACACTACAACCAGATCTAGTTATCTTAACAAACTGAAAAAAACAATTAAATATAAAAGTACAAGTAAGACGTCAAATTAAGCCTTATTGTCTGAAAAGTGAGTGAAATAGAAGTAGTAGAAAGTAAGAACCTTTTAAGATCAGTTAAGTGCAGGAAGCCTTCCTTAACAAGATACATGAATCGACCAGGTGTAGCGATTAGAACATCTATTTCCTGTTTAAGACTCTCCAGTTGCGTTTTCTGCTTAAAACCACCAGTTGCTACCATAGACCGAAAAGGGACACCAGCTCTTGATAGTGATCGACAAATATTCAAGACCTGAAAAATGCATCTTTAGATGTGTAAGGAAATTCAATACAACATAAAGAAGAGAAGAGAAATAAAAACTATCGGTCACCAGCCAAATGATTATTCAAATGCAGACCTGAGTAGCCAACTCAGCAGTAGGGACGAGTATTACAACTCGAGGATGCCCTGACGCAGGTCTGCTAAGTCCTTCCGTTTCTTCTTGTCTAAGACGCTGTACTATAGGTAACAAATATGCCAAAGTTTTACCAGATCCACTTTGATCAGCTATTATACAACTCTTTTCATCAAGTACCGGAGTAAATGCCATCGCCTGCAATAAAAAAATGGAGTATCTCCAAATTCAAATGCATATAATTGAACGCCAACTATTCCCATTAAAAAAATGAAAAAAATCATGTTCTCTAACACCGCAATTCTTGTTTTTATAACCATTAATCATTCAAGAAACTGAAGTAACTCTTTATATGCTATTCCGAACAAGAAGCTCAATGTAGATATCGATGATTTGAAAAAAAACACGAATAGCACTTATATAACCTGAATATGCGATGGCCGCGTATACTGCAGGCTTCTTAAAGATTCAATAACGTTGTCGTTGCACCCCAACTCCTTAAACGACTTTCTGCTGAAAAAATCACTAGTGGCTTTCGACTTGTACCCTTTACTCGAGTCATTTTCCACCATCGGTCTGTAGCTGTTAGATCTGTAGCTGTTAAGTGGGTCCACATCGCCCCATCGTTTCTTAGAGGCAGCAGAAAATTCTGAAGAAGCATCTCTTCCGCTGCCGGATTTACGAAGGGCTTTTGAAGTATATTTCTTGACAGTGATAACTTCCTCTTCATCCGACAAATCCGAATCGTCAAACGGCACACGGGATGGAGGGCTTTCGTGTTTCTGATGATCGTCCTCGAGTTCATTATTGACTTGTTTCTTTTTCTTGTAGCTTTCGTTAACTATATCTTTAATTCTCTGCATTTTTAGCCTCCCGAAATTCCTGCTCGTTGTCCCGGCACCACCTGAGCACCAACAGTGCATATTTAAAACACAATTGGAAATCAAACAAACTTCAATTCTCTTATTTCACCAGGGGTTTTGTTATGCCTATATTTAAGGCCTCAATTCTATGCTGCTGATCGAGATAATGTGATTTTTAGGAAAAAATTCGTACTAAGTACTAATTAGAAATAGCTGGGGAATCAAGCAAAACTTCTGATGATTTTGAGTGAGTAAATTGCAGGAAAAGAAAAAAAAAAAAAAAGGAAAATGAAGGAGATAGCGCAATCAGTGGATACCTTGATGAGGAGATATTTGAGGGGCAGCTTCGCAAACCAGTCGTGGACGGCGGCGATGGGAAAGTATGGAAACTGAAGAATTGAGAGTTGTGAAAATTTCAAGTACATTCGCCATTGCTAAAACCCCAGAGAGACAAGGATGAGGATAATTCCTATATCCTGAAAATTTCACATATACTGATACAGACCTATATATATATATACATATATATTATATATATAGATATATGGACTTCTTTTATAGCCCTTACCAAATAAACTAGGGAGAAACGCAAACCGAATTCTTCATTTGGCATATTCCTGGAGGCGAAAGTACTATACTACCTTTATATGAAATTTTCGCTCAAACTGCATTTAGCATTTCTGGTCTTGATTTAACATTTTCGCTGATTTATTTATTTATTATTACTACTTTTAAACCTGTTTGTTTAATTTATATTTTCCTATTTAATTTTTCTTTGATTTTTTTTTTTTTTATAATTATATGTTTACTCATGTAACTAGAATAAACTGCAAAAAGTACTCCTGCGTAATCTCTAAATAGCGAAAACCCTCCTATGATAAATAAACTAGTAAAAACTCCCCTATGAAATTATTTAAATAGCACACTCGGCTCATTTATCATTTGAGTGTTGACTTCATATAAAAAGACACAAATACCTCCAGGATTTTGCAATTAATAAATTCTTATATTTTTTAAATATTTTAATTATTTTATTTTTGTCATATCTTAATTATAAAGGTACAATGGGGTATTTAATTTAGTTTTGTTTTCATTATCTCATAGTTTTTGTATATATTTTAAATTATCGCTACATCAAAAGAAAATTTAAATTCCGTTATTATATATTTAAAAAAATCTATACTTAATTTGATTAACAAATTTTTAATAATTTTTAAATTTATTTATTTACTATTTTTAACAATATTTTAATTTCTAAACAATCAAATTAAAAGGAAAATATATATACATATAATATATATACATATAAATACATTTTTAGGGACAATTTCGTCATTTCACGTCAAAAAACCTACTACCAGTCGCGCAACCCGCGAGTGAGCCACACTTAAGTCAACCGGGGGGTTTTTTGCCTTTGACTAAATTTCACAGGGGGGTTTTTGCTATTTGGATATTAAACAGGGGTACTTTTTGCAGTTTACTCGATGTAACTATAATAAACTATAGTCATTCGTAGTTATATAGTTTTTACCCCATACTTTTAGTCGATCAATTATTTACACAAACGAATACTGGCTTATACAAAAAGAAATACATAAATCCCAACAACAAAAATTTACATATCTGTGTGTGTATATATATATATATATATATATATATATATATATATATATATATATATATATATATATATATATATATATATATATATATATATATATATATGTTTTAAATTCGTTTAATTCGCATAAAATTTTTGTTTTCCGCTGCGTACACGTGTCCGATTCCCAACAATTTCGACGACGGTGAGTCTTGCCGGAGGAGTAATTTGTGTCCCAGCAGGCGGAATTTGACGGGCTACCCACCGTTGGATTCCTCTCATCGAGATCTATATTTTGATCGCAATTTCCTTCATTTTTTATTGTCAGATTTATTTCTATAATTTTTTTTCATTTGTGAGTGCGGAACCTTGGGTGGTTAGCGACGGCTAGGGTTTTGGTAGGAGGTGCTTGGGGTGAGGAGTCATTGGCGGGTTGGTCTAAAACTCGTAGCATTTCGCAGGTATGGTCTCTCTCTCTCTCTCTCTCTCTCTCTCTCTCTCTCTCTCTCTCTCTCTCTCCTAGTGTTTGTTGATTTGAGTGTTTTGATGTTTCTTCATTTTTGTTGATTTGCACTAAAATAATATTTTTTTGTTTTAATTTTGCTATTGTAGCTTAATGAAAGCCATTGATCCTCTCTTGAAGGTGTCAAAATTTTTGGTTGAAGTTACATCTGCTTTAAGTTACAGTGTTCAACAGACTATATACATTACTATACACTACTGCTAGTTACATATAATAATAACACGTAGTTAGATATGCATATATATATATATATATATATATATATATATATATATATATATATATATATATATATATATATACATTATGAAAAAATGTATTTTTCTAAGTGGGAGTTGGTTTCCAGGATAGTGTTAGGTGATTACACTGATATTGGCAATAGTTACTTTTTCCTTTTCCCAAATTTTATTCACTTCTTTAAGAGACGACATACATAAGGAATCAAATTTTATGTGGTATATCATATATTATATTTTTATGTATTATATATACATATGATATATGTATTACCTACCACATGGTCCACATCAAAGTTTGTTTATGTATTTAAAGGTTTGTTCATTTCAGACCATTTCTTCTCATAAAAACGTGTCACGTAAGATACGTACGAATAAACTAATAAACTGTCAATATGGTTCGAATGTGTCATTTAACAAAATGCACAGGGTTTTTTTTTGCTAGTTTATTTATCTCATGTCGATTCATTTGAATTGGATATGTTGTTTAATATGGGAGTAGCTGATAAATCCCACCTAACATGAACCAATATTCTATTTTTTTAGGTGGGATTTATCAGCTGCTCCCATATTGAACAGCATATCCAATTCAAATGAGGAACAAATCGGCACACACAGACACACAGAAAACACTGAGGAGTTCCAAGGCAATGCAAAGGTACGAACTACTAAACTTCAAACTCTACGAAGAGATTTGGAGAATATGAAAATGAAGGATTCCGAGACCGTTAATGAATATTATCCTCGACTAAGGGAATTAGTTAATCAATTAAGAGCTAATGGAGAAGATATTACCGATAAAACAGTAGTAGAGAAAATATTAATCAGTCTCCCGGAAAAATATGATTCAATTGTTACAACAACTGAGGAGACAAAGGATCTCGCCACTCTCTTTGTCACGGAGTTGGTAGGCTCTCTTGACGCATATGAGAAAATACTGAGTAGGCGTGAAAGTGATTCAATGGAGAATGCCTTTTCAGTCTAAACTCAAAATTCGGTCTCAAAATTCAAGATATAAGGAAAGAAAATTTGAAGAAAGTTCTAGAAGTGGAAATTCTAGAATTAAAGAAAATGGAGGAGATAATTATGAAGATATGAAATCAAAATACCCGCCATGTCGCGTGTGCAAGAAAATTAGTCATCTCGATTTAGATTGCCGGTTTCGGGGAAAACTACAATGTCGGAATTGTGAAAAATTCGGACATGCCCAGAAGGATTGCCGCTCCAGACAAAGTCAGTAGGCCAACTTCACAGAACAAGATGAGAGGAAAGATTATCTATTCTATGCCTGCCATGCTGCGTTTGAAGTAAAAAACGACACTTGGTACATCGATAGTGGTTGCAACAATCACATGACGAGTAACGAGAAGATCTTTCAAGATATAGACAAGTCCATGAAGACAAAATTAAAACTAGGCAATGGAGCCCTGGTGGAAGCTGAAGGTCTAGGCACGATTGCTGTCAATACTAAGAAAGGTACGCGTCTTATTCAAGATGTCCTACTCGTGCCTAAACTCGACACGAATCTCATAAGCATGGGTCAGATGATGGAGAAAGGATATTCTTTACTCTTTAAAGGGGACTCCTGCACATTATATGATAACAAAAACACAAGAACGGAAATAGCAAAAGTTAAAATGCAACAAAAGAGAAATTTTCCTATAAACCGGCAGCACGCGGAAGTAGCCATGAATGCTCTAGAAGATGAGTCATGGCTATGTCATGACCGGAGGTTCGGACATTTTAATTTTCATGGATTAAAGATTCTTCACCAAAAGAAAATGATGAAAGATCTTCCTGCTATTCACAAGAAGGACGACGTATGCGAAGGATGCTTACTTGGCAAGTAGCAGAGGAAACCGTTCCCATCAGGCAAGTCTTGGAGAGCCAAGAAGATTCTAGAGCTCGTGCATATTGATGTTTGTGGACCGATGAGGACTTCATCCTTGACGTAAAATAGGTACTTCATTCTCTTCATTGACGACTATACAATGATGACTTGGGTCTACTTTATGCGACAAAAATCGGAAGTATTCAATATCTTTAGAAAGTTCAAGAATGTAGCACCCCCCTTCTAATCGGGCGATAAATCGAACCGGTTTATCAGAATACTCATTTAAATAGCGGAAGCAAAATGATCTCTTTGAAATTTTTAAAACTTTAGAATGAGACTAAAATGAAATTATTAAAAATATCTTCCTTAGGACATTTAAAAACCTTTTGTGATTTTCGAAAACTTTCTTGGGATTATTTTAGTCGACTAAATGTTTCTTTTGAAAATAAGTTTTGAGAGGAGAATTTTCGATTGCTACACTATTAAACTGTCGATTTTATTTTTGGTTCGAAAATAAAGAGTTTTGAAAGGTATTTTGGTGAATATTTTGAAAACCACTAGTGGGACGTGAAAATAACAAATTTACTAAACGAACTATTTTATAATAAAAGTCAAGTACGATTCATACCGGATTTGAGTTCGAAAGATACGAACAGGGGAATACTTAAGTTTACTATTACATCACCAAAAACCAAAATATTTTAGCATCGTTCATAGGCCCTCGTACGACTTCCAAAAATCCCGGGCAAGACCTCGATCCGCTCGATCCATTCAGGTGGAGGGTTACTAACACTATTACCTGCAATTAAAAGACATCTATATGAGCTATAAAGCTCAGTAAGAAATCCGATTAAATATCGAACTTTGAAAATATGGTATATAATATATATTATATTATATAGCTATCCTTACTCACATTCCAAACATCATAAGGCAAACGGTTAATCACATAATTCACAAAAACACATCATTCACACATAAACACTTACTTATGAAAAAATGACTAAAATGCCATTTTTATGAAAATCGTGTAAAAACGTTTTTCGTTTATCGGATCCGTGAAAGATTAATTTATGTGCCTAGTAATAAACTATAAAGCGTTTCGAGCCCGTTCTATCGTGAGATCAAACCACGTATTTCATCCTAGTTGGATACCGGCCCATCGTATCCCGTTTGTTCACTAAGCATTCCATTAATCTTTCAATTTTCAAAATAATGACATGCAATTTTTCAAAAATTATGCCTTTTTCACCCAAATTATACAATTCACACATAACACCACAAATATCATTCAAGTACCATATAATCACACAACTAACATAACTTATCACATACTTACGCAATAATTCACACATATGTATACACACAGAGCCACACACGGCACACATACACACACACACATCCAGCCAAACACATTTAATATGTCACCATTTAATACTATGCTTGCCAAGCAAGTACCCATTTTTATCCATTACTTAATGAATTCATTACCACCTCTAGGCAATAAATCCTTTCGATCAATTTCTAGCAGTAATTCACACATCTTTTGCATAAATTTAAGGTACACAACCCCAATCATTCACAATCAATTATTTCAAGAAAAGGAGATTAAAGCACACATGATAAATGACATGCATGATGTTAAAAATTAGAAAAGTAAACTAATTCCAAAAATTCCCAAATTTAATCCTAGAGTTCCTAACTGACCAACGTTTTAGTTTCTGAAATTATTTTAAAATTTTCATAAACTTTCGAATTTTTTTGGAATAAAAAACTAGAAAAATCCCTTTTCTCTTTTAAAAGTTTTGACCCCAAAGTTTCAAGATTTACACATGCAACCACACTAAAAGTTCAAAATCCGATTTTTCATGGAAAACCTTTAAAAATATGAAATTTTGTTTTAATATATGCAGAAAACAAATTTAAAAAAAGTTACTTGGGACTGAAATTTCAAAAATTACATATTTTACCCCAAAATTTCTAGATCTATACATGCAAGACAAGTAGAATTAAAAAATTCGGATTTTACTCAATAAATGCTGAAAAACAGTTTTGAAAACATATTTGGGACTGACTTCTTGAAAATTATGGTTTTGGCCCAAAAATTTTTAGATTTATACATGCAACCCCATAAAACTTTAGAAATTCATTTTTCTTGCAACACCCTTTAAAATCTGAAATTTTTTTTAAGCTCTTGGTCAATAAAACTTGTATCTAAACATAAATGATACATGCAAGAACAAGAAAGTAGCAATCAACATAATGTTTCCATTTTTCCCCAAAAATGCCTAATTTTGTTTCGAAATCTTTCCAAGTCTTTTAAGAAATTTTGAAAACCATTTTTTGTAATATTGACACCCTTTAATTGCAGCAAGAAATCAAGATTTCTTACCTTAATAACGAAAAAAAATGAAGGAAAACCGATGGAAAGTGCTTCAAAGGTTGATGCCAAGCTCTAGCCAAACTATTTTATGGTGAACGAGATGGGGGTGGTTCTTCTAGTGAGATGTGTATTTTCTTTGGTGAATGGTGTTTTAGGCTACTCCAAGCCCATGGTTAAATAGGGGACTTTTAACATGATTTTTTCATTTTCTTTGAAAAACAAGAGATGAGGTGGAAGAAGATGAAGAATGGAGGTTGTGGTGATGTTTCGGTTGCCCGATAATTGAAAACAATTAATTGCGTACCTTTGCGCTTCCAGCGAAATTAAAAACAACATACATGCGAATTATTCAATCAAATTAAATCAACTAGCATGCTCGCGTTAAATCAAATAATCATGCTCGCAGTAAATAAACAATTTCATGTACTCACATAAAATCATACAACATACTTACTAAACGAACATGCATATTTAATGTAAATAAAACCGAATCGAACGACAACGAATTTGAAACTTTACCTCTTGAAGCGTGAGGTAGGCGCACGAAACGAAGCTAGATTGCCACGTAAACCAATCCGTGCAATCCGGGGCAGCAACGGCGAAACGGCAACAGCGGCGGTGTGAGCTACGGCGGCGCGTGTGGCTCACGCGCTGTCTTCAGGCGACGCGTGGAGGCGCGTGCGTCGTCGGCTCGGGGGCTGCTCCTCGATTTTTCGATCTTCGATCTTCCTCCTCTCGAATTTCACCTCGTATACTTCGATCTACTAAAACGTGGCACTAGACACGAAGTAGTTAGAATAAAACGAAGTGCCTGCAAGAACCTTTTGATATAGTTAGCTTACAGTACGATCCCTTCGACATATGTCCCGATTGAACTAGAGGCATTGGTTCATCGAGACCTCCTTAGTAGTTCAATGATTGTGCGATCGTTCTAAGTGTTGTAATCGTTACGTGCATGACTTAGAGAATCGAATTCTCTAATCATCACTTATTCAGCTCTAGCCAGAGACTTAGAGATTACAAACTATGAGAACACACAGGACATCCAAGACTATTCTAGCGATCGAATCCCCGACTACAATGCACAGACCTCCCACTAGATTTCAGACTGCACGAACACTGGCCCTGGGGTGGTCCTCGGTGGAACTCAGGCACAGGTCACGATACAGCTGGTCCTCTAGTGAAATCACGGTGATGTCTAGGTCATAAGGACTAATGGTGTACAACTATACCATAGATATCTCTACTCGATTATTGAGAACCACTTAGAGATTTCTAGGGTGAGGGAGTTCAGTGAACTCGTCAACTTACGAGCACCCACTTATGCATGCCGATATCACAATACCGTTTACTGATGAGATGCAGTACACATACACTAAGTGCTAGTCTCTTAATGGAAAATGCCGATATCCTCATTGGTGGCGTAACCCTTCGACTAGGAACACGTTTAACAGTTATAATACTAAAGTCAATATCTCACAATCCTAACGATCAATTACTTGTACTTGTAATAACTGTAAGGACTATATCTATGCTTGTGACAAAGGGACAAAGATATAGAATGCCAAGGTGTTTTATCATTAATACGAAAAAGGTTTATTTATTACAATAATAAATGGAAAGACCACAGCCACAGGTTGACTTGTTAATCACCTACTCTAACAGAAATACGCACGGACTGTAAACCAATTGTAGAAACAGATTGAGTGCTCCAAACTGAATGAAATTACCACCAAAAGAAAGAGCTCGACGAGAGGAATCCAACGCGCAGTTAAACCATTGAATTCCGACCACCGGAGAGAGAGTTATGAATCCGGGAAACAACTTTGCCGGTTGGAGATCTATGGGGCTGGGATTTAAATCTGCGAGTTGAGAGAGGAAGAGAGAGACGACTGTGAGTGACTAGGATTTAAAACTGATTTTAAAAGGGTATTTTAGGTACTTTAGGGTAGCCGAGGGGAATATATCAAATTATTATCGAAATGGAGGAGGTTTGCACTAGTGTGTAATGTGGATGGTAATTAGTCATATTCGAAACGAGGGGGTTCTCCAAAATAATCCACGTATATATGTACTGTTTATATATATATATATATATATATATATATATATATATATATATATATATATATATATATATATATATATATATATATATTACTGTTATTATTGTTGTTGTTGTTGTGTTGTTGTTGAATGAAACCTAATTTGATCTGTATGACAACATTAAATTTAATCCTTTAATTAAAATCCCTACTTTGAAATAATATATGACTCATATCCCTAACTAATTAGATTCCTCTTAAAAAAAACTAATCACATCTATTTTCCTCTTTTATTCTCTCTCTCTCTCTCTCTCTCTCTCTCTCTCTCTCTCTCTCTCTCTCTCTCTCTCTCTCACCACTCAGTTATGGCGGCTATGGTGATGGCTACGGTAAGTGGCGGCGATAGAGAACGGCGGATTTGCAAATGGCAATGGCAGTTCATGGCTCATGACGGTTGAGAGAGACAGCGGTTATCGTGGTTATAGAAGGGATGGTTATGGTGGTAGATGGCCATTTTGAGACGGTGGTGTGAGGTTAGATTGACGGTGAGAGGTGGTTGCATCAAGTTAGGGCTATTTGACGATGCTAGGGTTTTGGTTGGCGGTTAGGATTTGGTGGATAGAAGTTGGTGGCGGCTAGGATTTAGCGACGGCTGAGAGTTGTTTTGTTGCTAGGGTTTGGAACAGTACACCGTAGTAAACCATAGTACACCATAGTATGCTATAGTACACGTACTATACGATAGTCTACTACAATATTAAAAACATATAAAATTAAAAAAAAAAATAAAAAATATGTAAATTGAATTTTAAAAAATGATTTTTTTTTTTAATTTTCAATATTATGAAGAGAGAAAAACATTAATAGTGAAAAAAATGCTGGAATGAAAAAATAGGAAGAAAAAAAAACGACAAACATGTTTTCTATTAAAAACAATGTTAGATGGAAAAATAAAAATATTAAATGCAGAATTTTACTTAATGCAGATTTCGAATTTGTGAGTGAAGGGGTTGAGATTTTATGAATGATGTGTAACAAATGTTTAGTTGGACTTGTCATTTAGTTCTAATAAGTTTTGTTACTAGGGACCTATATCTTAATTAAGGCCCTTTTTTTGATACATAATTTGCTCTTATACCCTAAATTTAACATATGGGGGCGGCTAAACTAATACCAATTTTTTTCTCTTTTCAACACCACTAAGTTTTATACCATATTTTATAGAATTTTTTACATTTTTTCTTAGATTATATCACAAATAATTTTTTTATTAGCAAAGTACTAAAATACCCTCATCAAACAAAATACAATTTATACAAACAAATTTTATTTTTCCACATTTCAATCTCAAAGAAAAAAAACCCTCTTCTTCTCCCCCAAACCCAAACTCATTAAACTCTAGCTCTCTTCTTCTTCATCTACTTACAAAACCTCAAAAAAAATCTCAAAATTAAAACCTCACAAAACTTATAAATGGAGTCACAAGACAACAAAATGGTAGTTTACATGGTAGGAGAACCCATTAAAGTATGTATCCATGTCTTTTTTGAGCTTGGAAGTTGATTTTGAAGTTTTTTTTAACCCCGTCGACAATTATCGACACATTCATGTTGAATTTTTGTCAATTTTCGACACCAACATATCGAAATTTCGCAAAAATTCAACATATATGTGTCGAAAAATCACTGCTTAAGAAACAAAAATTAATATATTTTTCGACAAGTTGGTATTGAAAATTGACAAAAAAATTGACATGTATGTGTCAAAAATTGTAGGCCGGTTTGAAACAAAAATTCAAAATCGACATTGAATCTCAAAAAAGACATGATAATACATATCTTAATGGGTTCTCCTTGGTCGAAAACTACCATTTTGTTGTCATTTGACTCCATTTGGTAAGTTATGTGAGGTTTTGATTTATTTACTTTTGAGATTTTCTAGGAGGGTTTGTTGTGAGGAGGAAGAAGAAGAGAAGGTTGAGGGGTTTGTGAAGGAGCAAAGTTTGAGGGATTTTGTGTGTTTGGCATTGAAGAAAGAAAAATGAGATTTTTAATGTTTTTGTGCTATTGATTTTCATTAAGGGTATTTATGTCATCACCTATTTATTATCTATTTTTTTTGTGATATTGAAGTGAGAAAAAAATAGTATTATTTTTAGCTGCCCCCTTAACAAATACATTACGCCCCTCTCTCTCTCTCTTATGCCACCACTCCAATCCATGGTCGAGGGAGGCGGTCACTATGGCGGTGGTGGTCATGCTTGTAGAGGCACAATTATGACGGTAGCGGATATGGCGGCATGGCGGTGGTTGGGTATGGTGGGGGTGATTATAGTGGATGCGATGACCGTGGTGGGTATGGTGGTATGAGGTCAGATGGGAGGCGGGGACCTATGAGGCTATGACAGTTAGGGATTAATTTAGGTTGGCGGTCAGGGTTGGTGGGGTGGGGAGGGGCGGATCTAAAATTTTTCGATTTAATACCTACATATATATATGTGAATGCTATGGGTGCCTGTCGGCTAGGGTTCAAAGGAGGATTTCCAGAGTTAGGAGTTAGGGTTCAAACTAGGCCAAAATGCATTTCAGGCGACGGAAATTTGCGACGAAAAAAGCTCATTTGCGACGGAATATAAAAATTTGCGACGAAATGGTTGCGACTTTTCTGACGGAAAAAACCGTCAAAAAAGTGGCCGTCGCAATTTATGCGACGAAAAATATAAACCGTCGCACAGTTTGCGACGTTTAGTTATAATCGTCGCAAAAATTTATTTTTTTCGTTAACATATATATGGCGACGACACTTTCAATATCGTCGCAAACTTCGTCCTCAATTTGCGACTGAAATAAACCGTCGCATTTTATGTCTGTATATTTGCGACGAAAACAATAAAAAGTCGCAAATATTTTATTTGATTATTTTTTTTCCTGTTTATTTCATTTGTTTAATCGTTAATTAATCTGTAATTATAAACAATTCTAATAAAATCAAATACGCAGAAGTACCGAACTCCGAATTTATATCCACTGTATTAAAATTCACAATTAAGTTAAATACTTAAATCATCCAAACATGAAATTAAATTACAGAAAATGTTTATGTAGTAGCATTACAAAGAGAACTTCATCCTTATTTTCTCCTTCATTTTCATTATACTTAGTTGCCGTGACAGGGCGATCTTGTTGCATGATCATTTTCAATCTGTTGGAAACATAGAGATCACGTAGTTAGGAGTGCTCAACCAAATATCCAATCCTTAAAAATTCATGCATTATCCTTAAATATTGTAGTAGCAGTTACTAAGAATTAGTATGAGGAAATAATATGGTAAAACGAATTGCTGAAAAAAAGCAGTAACAACCTTGAATGGCTCGCTCTAACCTGAAGCTAATTCCAATAACATATTTCGGTCAAACTGAAAAATCAAAACAAGAATGTGATTAGTGAAAGATAAGTAGCTATTATACAACTAACTGATATAAAAATACTTTGGATTATATACTTACCCAAAAATCCTTTTCTCTACAAAATATACGGTTCTATGTGGCGATCAGCATATAGCCCTGCTTTCTTACGGTCTTTACAAAACCTGAAAATAATACTTAAAACCTACAAAAAAGTTGCCATCAAAATACAAGATTTTAGTCCACGGAGCTTTAGCAAACATCTCACATTTCGATATTTTATTTGAATTCAGTATATGTTATATAAAAACATCTTAAAGAATCACACAATATAGACGAGATGGCTAAAGGGAATGCAATGAAAAGAGACATAAGCTTCCACCGATCTTTAGACATAATAACCAGCAAACTTACATTAGTTGCACCTGCTCTTCTCATTAATTGTATAATAGCTACTTATCTTTTCATTATGAATTCAAGTTATAGTTTTTTTTATCTTTTTTATGGTTTTCTCCTATATGACTGGACAAGTTTAATTCTCTAAAAATAACTTGAATTCATAATGTCAACAAACATCCTTATGAAGAAAAAAAACTGAAAGTGCATACACTTGCGGATTGAAACTTGTTACCGCATCCATATCAAACCATCTTCACTACTGGCAAAAAAAAAAAAACACCAAATGTTTCACAAAAACAAGCAAAAAACCATCAACTTAGAAAGGAAAATAAAAATTACATTGCACGAGTTCCATTTTCATCAAGACATCCTTCTTTAGCCTTATTTATCAGATCTTCCCAAATCTAAAACACAACGGTGGCGCAATTTTTCCAAGAAAATTCACTAAACAATAACTTTTTAATTTCAGAAGAAAAAAAAAAGGTTTTTTTAAATGAAAGTAAGTAGTCTACGTTTTATTAAAAAATACAAGAGTCCATCTAAAATGAAATTTAATTCCGAACAAACAGTCTGGGAAGGGTTTCTCCTTTTATCGGTCAAATCCTGAAATGAAGACTGGGCCTATTTGTTTTGTTCGATACCGAGCATTTCTAATGATAAAAGGGCAGTGAAGTACTAGAGTAGAAAGGAGTTCACGTTGCGAAATTGGGCTTTTTTCGTTCACAGCAAACTAAACCGAGTTCGTCTCCACTAATAATCAGCTTAAAGACATGTTTAAGGCCTTCTATGTGATATACCCCCACAAGTAAAAGATGCTAAAGAGAATAGGTTTCCTTCCAACATTTACGACACATTAACATGCTAACATACGGCAGAAAATGATTTTTTTTCAAATCAGGCGAAATGAATGGTTGAGATTGGAAGTAATGACATCACACGTACCAAAGAATATTTTATCACGTTGTCGATCCCAAGTTGAATCAGCATTGAGCAAATAGCATAAAGGTACATGTATCATGTATGTATGAGTAACAAGAAAAAATAAATGTTTTTTAATACCAAAACCGTATTAGTTCATAACGAAAGATGTCACAAAAGCCAAAACAGCAATCACGATAATGATATTAAGGAAATAGTTTAATTGGAGAGGCTTATCTGGACTTCAACCGAATCCTTCATACTCTGCTCTAATCTTTTGTTTCATGGAATCCGATAGTTCTGTAATATCCACATTAAACAAAACATGCTCCTTTTTAGAACCAAGATATATATACCCAACAATTAAAGTAGTCTGTTAACTTTAATGATAATTACATACATATATATATTCAAATAAAAGTGATCTAAACCACCTTCTTTAGCTTTCTCAATAAGATCTGGCCACATCTACATTATCCCATTAACTAATTTCAAACATTAACAAAATTTAATAGCTATAAAAAAAAATTAAAAAAATAAAAATAAAAATAAAAACAGAGAGAGAGAGAGTGCTTCTTGGATAGTGACTGGATCCAGAAATGAGAATTTTCTTCTGACCATTTACAAAAATGGCCTTTGAATCATATGAAACAGAAGCTTCTACACAATAAACCCATGAGCAAAATAGCACCACCACCACCCAAAGAAGAAATCCATTCCACATTGCTAATTACAAAACCCAATAATGCCAGAAAATTCAGAACCCTCTTCTAATCTCTTCAAAAGATGTATAGTGCTGTTACTTTCCAAATTTTATTTTAAATTAAATCTGAATTTACAAAATTCAGATTGAAGAAAAAGACAAGGTATAAATCCCAAATTAAACCCGATTTAATGGAGCATGAATTTTATACCTTTTTAATGATTTTCAACAGCGGCAACGGAATCTTGTGATAGCGACGGTGTGAGCTGGTGGTGGTAGCGACGGCGTGAGCTGGTGGTGGTAGCGACGGCGTGAGCTGGTGCTGGCATCGAAGTCAAAAGATGGTTGAGGCAACGTCTCTCCGTTACGGTGCTGGCAGCGTATCGCGGTCGCGGTGGTGATGCCCATCTCCCCGTCGTTGAAGGATGAAAACGAAGGAGAAATCTGAAATTGTTGGTCGCTCCAGGAAGAAAGACAGTGTGGAGGAGAAGAGGAATAGAGGGTTAGGGCACGCTGTTTAATAAATAAATTGGGGGTTCTAATTATAAATAAATAAAAATTAATAACTTGCGTCGTTTTATATTGAATGTCGCAACGTTTTTCATTTTATGTAACACAAATTGCGACCGTATTTCCCAAATCGTCGCAACAATTTTTTGTTCTGTAAATAATTTAAATCATTGCGACGAAAATAACTATACGTCGCAAATATATTAAATAAAAAAAACAATTGCGACGTTTTTAACACAAACGTCGCCATAGTTTGCGACGATTTAATTTTTTCGTCGCAATTGTCCAAAAAATTCTTTAACCTGCTCTAGTGCGACGTTATTTGCGACGTATTTTATAATAGTTGCAATTGTATTTGTGGATTCTCATTTTTTTCCAATTTTGCGACTTTTGTTTTGTAAAACGTCGCAAAATTGCGACATATCCAATTTCGTCGCAAAAAAAAACGTCGCCTGAAATTGTTGGTAACTAGACAATACTACGATTTCCTACGGGTGTTTGTGATGATTACGGCCGAAAAAAAATTAAAAAGATTTATAATTTTTAATATTATGTAGAAAAAAAGAAAAAAAAATAGAAAAGATTATAATAGTGAAAAAATACGAAAATTAAAAAAGAAAAAAAGAGAAAAAATAATAAAAATAGTAGTTGCAAAAATAAAATGTACAATAAAAATTGATAAATACAATTTAAATATTACTTGGTGCATATTTCAGTTTTTTGTGTGTGAAGGACATTTATAGAGAATGTGAAACAAATGTAAAGTTGGACTTGTCATTTAGTTCTAATAAATTTTGTCACCAAGATACATATATCTTAAGGACCCTCATTATTATTACTTACTACTATTACTATAATATTATCATTATTATTACTAGGATTTGAGTTTACTTTTGATTCAATACAATATGCTATGTCATAGGAAATGACAATTAATTTTATAACCAGTGCCCCAACAAATTGAAGATAAGAAGGAATTTATATCAAATCCGATCCAAAAGGAAAAGTCAAGCATCTCTAATAGCAGTTAATTTTGTAACCAATGCCCCAACAAATTGAAGATAAGAAGGGATTTATCTCAAATCCGATTCGAAAAGAAAAGCCAATCATCTTTAATTAGTCCTTCATATAACATACAACAAAATGTTGAGAAAACAATATGCATGAAATTCATAAAAGCCTATGTATATAAGGCTAGGGCACATACATACATCCGCAACAATAACAACACAAAATTATATTGACGAATACAAGAAATGGGTCTTCAAGGAATTAGTCTCCTAATCATTGTCTTGTATTTTTTTGTATCGGACAATATTTTTCAAGTCTCCGCCCACATCACCATCGACCCAAGATCACCTTTTGCAGTCGAAAATGCCCAATTTGCTGTCGCCAAACATAACCAAATGGAGCGCACATCTTTGAGATTTCTAAACGTGGTGAACGGATTCACTAAGGAGTATAAAGGAAAAACATATGTACATCTTACCATTAAAGTTATCGATCGAAACTCCAACTATAATTATAACGTAAGAATATGTGATGACCCGAACGCAAAGATTAAGAAGAGGCTTCTTCGCTTTGAAAAAGCATAGCTCCATGCAGTTCAAATTATTCATGACTCGATATCAATGTAATGATGGAGAGAACAAATAAATAAATTCGTGCATTTTCTTGATTTAAAAAAAATAAATAGTTCGGTTAAATAGTAAAATATTTATCATTTACTCATAACGTGTTGCGATCTGATGATTTTGCTATCGAAAGATATTTGCCATTGAAAATTTTCAATTGAACTACTATTTCACCCGTACGATGCATGGATGACCCCTTTTCAAAATAAAAACTCAGTTCTATACAATGGACTACATCAGTATATCTAATCATATTCAAATATAAAATAATAATTGCGACTAGAGAGTGAAAAAAAATAAAATAAAAAAAATAAGGTAAAAATTATATATATCAAAATATATACCCGGTGAATCAAAATATATACCGGGTGAATGCTATGTCAAAAGATCTTGAAAATGTCTATTTTGCATAATTTTATAGTGATTAGAGAACGAGATCTTAGCATATTGAAACAAGATCAAAATAAATATATTTGAAAGTTTGGTCTACGCTAGACCAAGTGACCTTAGTGGATTATATTCAGCCATACACATATATAAATCCATACAAATTATTTTTATATATATATATATATATATATATATATATATATATATATTTTTTTTTGTTGTAAACTGTCGATCAAAGGTGAAAAATAACACGATGAAAATTCACTAAATATAGCACATGATAGACTGTTTTTTTATTGTATTGAACATAATAGTATAATTGTTAAAATCATTATATAAGAATTATATAATTCAACTTTTCTATTTATCATATGAATGTACCAATATAAATATTTGTGTGCCATAGTTATAAATTAATATGTAAAATCGGTCATCACATGTGAGAAGTTCCTAGAGAATGAAAACATGTACAACACAAAACAAGATTGAAACATACATTTCAAGTTTCCACAAGGGATGCCTAGCGGTAGGAGTAAGTGGGTATGTGTCAATAGATCCAGGTTCGACACTCATTGTCACCGGTTGCTATGTTGAGCTTGTCATGCATGGTTAGCCTAGTGTGTTTACGTCTCTCGTATAGTTTGTGAGGTATTACACGCCTATATCGTTAGTTGCGGGTTCCTTCATTACCTAAAAAAACATATATTTGAAGCTAAAACAACGATAATTGTTTTTCTTTTTTTTTTTATTAATTTTGGAAAAATTAAATATAAATTGGTGCAAATTCTTAGGATATTTATTTTCATGTAGATATACTATTAATTACTAATTAAAAATATGAAAAATACACGTGCGATGCACAAAATTCTGAAATAATTGTTTTTGTGCATTGCGCGAGTGAAATTACTATAAATGAAATCGAGAAATTGAGAAATCGAGAAAGTTTGAGAAAAAAGAAGCAATTCAAGATGAACCACGGAAATCGAGAAATCGAGAGAGCTTGAGAAAAAAGAAGCAATTCAAGATGAACCGCCATCGACGGTTATTGCACGGGCCCTACCAATTCTATATCCTCAAAAGTTTCTCATGAAAAAGCTCGATCCCAATACCAAGGCTTTTTGGACAAGCTGAAGGAAATTCACATAAATATCTCATTCATCGAAGCACTTCAAAAGATGCCAAAGTGGGCGAAATTCCTCATGGACCTGGTCACAAAGGGGAAGAAATTGTAAGGGAATGAGATGATATAACTCACCGAGTAATGCAGTGCCATTCTTACTAGGCCCCTTCCACAAAAACTAAGCGACCCAGGTAATTTACTATCCCTTGTACTTTAGGAAGTAAAAAAATTAGATCGCTCATTGATTTAGGTGCTAGCAGGAATCTAATGCCTTATCACTTATAAAAGTCTTGGATTAGGTCAGATTGAACCGACGGCTATAACTCTTCAATTAGCTAATAAGTCTTTAGTTTACCCAAAAAGTATTTTAGAGAATGTGCTAGTAAAAGTTGACAAATTTATCTTCCCTGTTGATTTTGTTGTACTCGATATGGATGAGGATAGGGAGATATCTCTTATTGTAGGAAGACCGTTTTTAGCCACGTCGAGAACTCTAATTGATTGTGCTAGTGGTGATCTTACGATGACGGTGCATGATCAAACAATCAAATTTACTATTTTTAGTGCAAATAAAAATCCATGTGATAATAATACTTGTTTTACTATTAATGTTATGGATTTTACAAATCTTGAAAATTTAGAAGAAAAGGTGGACAAAATTGGAGAAGTCAAACATCCGAGAAGGAAAGACTACGCTGTAAAAAACTTCCAAAAATTACAAGGAAATTGCATTTTCTCCAATTTTTCCCACCTTATAAAAAGCCATTTTAAGCACACAATTAGGAGTCCTCTTTTGACGCAATTTCAAAAGCAAGAAGCATAGTTTATCTTTTCATGAATAATTATTTTGCTTTTAATGTAATCATGAGTAGCTAAACTCTTTATTTCTAGGATTTTACGTTGAACCCTATGTGGGATTTATGAACCATTTTCCATAATTTTACGCAAGTTTTAATTCCAGATTATTTATTCTACTTGTTTTATTAAGTGCATGAAACTGGCCGCTTTATGTGCTTTTCTGTTATTGTTAATCGCATGAATCGTAATATCGGGTTAATAATTAGAACATGGGTAGAAGAGCCTTTGTGGTATTAATATAGGAATATAGTTAATCTCTTATGTAGCTATTATTGAGATTGTGTTTCATGTCGTGTTCTATAATTAATTGCGTTGGAATACAGTAATTGAAACCAGAGTATTAGAATCGTAATACACGCGGAAGCGGGTTATGATTAATTTAGCATCTCAGGTTAGTAATCCGATTTAATAACTTGCATAATTGAAGAAATTAGGGAATTAATAATCACATAGGGGGGAGAATAAAATCCTGGGCTTGTTTACTCTGATTAATCTTTGTGTTTAATTGTTCTCCTGCTCTTGCTTGTTTAATTTGCTTTAATTTAATTTAGTTTAATTATTAATTATTAATTCAACTTTCGACTGTGCAGTGTGGGCTTGATAATAATTGGTAGAATTTAGCGTTTAGGATTAGATAATTAAACATTCTCTGTGGGATCTATATTCGGACTTAATTGTTCACTATATTACTTATTCAATACGTGCACTTGCGTGTAGGTATTCCACCAACAGATGAACAAAGTTATCATTCATAAGTATGTCATGCGCACCTATTCGGTCCCTTCTTATGGAATTCTGGCGTAATGATGTTTCTAATGTTGTGTTTTTCACTTCCCCTGTGAAGCCAACATGAGGGATTGATATTCCGCGTACATCACCGTTATCATTGTGTAACTTTGGTTGTCGTCGTCGGAAGAGGAGTTATCGGTTCCCTGTTGTGCTATTCTTTTTCCTGATAAATATGTATATAGATTGTGTATAGAATGTGGTGATTGTGTAAGGATTGAGGAGTAGCATTATATAAGAAAATGAAAGATAAGAATATGATGACCGAGATTGAATACGAAAATTCAATCTAATGGATAATAGTTGGATAAGATGATGAGGATCTGAATAAGATGATGAAGATGTGGATAATTAGAAGATTAGAGAAAAATTAAATATATTAAATCAATTGAAATCATACCCAACTGTTATAGTTCAATATTTTATATATTTTAAGATTTTTTCACTTTTTGAATCGAAAATGTGTATTAAAAATAATTAAGATTGTCCGAATAAAATTTAATTGTGTACAACATCGTATACAAATAAAATTTGAGCAATAATCAAATTAGTATATAAAACAATGCATAATATAATTTAGAGAAGGGTAGTGATATACGCAGGCCAAATTAAACATTCAGGCACTTTTTTACCATGATTTTTTACCTTTTTACCATAACTATTTACCTTTTGTACTATTCCTACCCAATTAAAAATTAAAAAAAAAAAAAAAAATTATTTTTTTGTGCTCGTGCAAAAACACACGAGCATTTCAACAGTGCTCATCTGATTTCACACGAGCACTGTTGAAATGCTCGCATGTTTTTGCACGAGCATCTTATAATTCTATAAAAAAAATTATATAAAAAAAAAAAAAAATTTAATATGCTCGTGTAAAAACACACGAGTGGTTGCAAAGTGCTCGTGTGATTTCACACCAGCACTTTGCAACCACTCGTGTGTTTTTACACGAGCAATTAAAAAAAAAAATAATAATAAAAAGGCCTACTCGTGTGGATTTACACGAGCACAGTGGATGCGCTCGTGTAAATTCACACGAGCAGGCCAACGTGTGATTTTTTTCGTTTTTTTTTCCGGATTCGTAATCTACATAACAAGAGGATCGTAAAAACGTAAAAATTATCTCCGATCTGTTGACGATTTGCACGGGCTTTGCGAAAGAAAATCGAAAGGTTGAGAGAGTTTTTGAGTTTTTTTACTTTTTGTTTTTTGAAGAATGGTAAAAAATGTGCCTGAATGTTTAATTTTGGCCTGCACAAATCATTTCAGTTTAGGGGTAGTGATATACGCAGGCCAAATTAAACATTCAGGCACTTTTTTACCATGATTTTTTACCTTTTTACCATAACTATTTACCTTTTGTACTATTCCTACCCAATTAAAAATTAAAAAAAAAAAAAAAAAATTATTTTTTTGTGCTCGTGCAAAAACACACGAGCATTTCAACAGCTCGTGCAAAAACACACGAGCATTTCAACAGTGCTCATCTGATTTCACACGAGCACTGTTGAAATGCTCGCATGTTTTTGCACGAGCATCTTATAATTCTATAAAAAAAATTATATAAAAAAAAAAAAAAAATTAATCTGCTCGTGTAAAAACACACGAGTGGTTGCAAAGTGCTCGTGTGATTTCACACCAGCACTTTGCAACCACTCGTGTGTTTTTACACGAGCAATTAAAAAAAAAAATAATAATAAAAAGGCCTACTCGTGTGGATTTACACGAGCACAGTGGATGCGCTCGTGTAAATTCACACGAGCAGGCCAACGTGTGATTTTTTTCGTTTTTTTTTCCGGATTCGTAATCTACATAACAAGAGGATCGTAAAAACGTAAAAATTATCTCCGATCTGTTGACGATTTGCACGGGCTTTGCGAAAGAAAATCGAAAGGTTGAGAGAGTTTTTGAGTTTTTTTACTTTTTGTTTTTTGAAGAATGGTAAAAAATGTGCCTGAATGTTTAATTTTGGCCTGCACAAATCATTTCAGTTTAGGGGTAGTGATATACGCAGGCCAAATTAAACATTCAGGCACTTTTTTACCATGATTTTTTACCTTTTTACCATAACTATTTACCTTTTGTACTATTCCTACCCAATTAAAAATTAAAAAAAAAAAAAAAAAATTATTTTTTTGTGCTCGTGCAAAAACACACGAGCATTTCAACAGCTCGTGCAAAAACACACGAGCATTTCAACAGTGCTCATCTGATTTCACACGAGCACTGTTGAAATGCTCGCATGTTTTTGCACGAGCATCTTATAATTCTATAAAAAAAATTATATAAAAAAAAAAAAAAAATTAATCTGCTCGTGTAAAAACACACGAGTGGTTGCAAAGTGCTCGTGTGATTTCACACCAGCACTTTGCAACCACTCGTGTGTTTTTACACGAGCAATTAAAAAAAAAAATAATAATAAAAAGGCCTACTCGTGTGGATTTACACGAGCACAGTGGATGCGCTCGTGTAAATTCACACGAGCAGGCCAACGTGTGATTTTTTTCGTTTTTTTTTCCGGATTCGTAATCTACATAACAAGAGGATCGTAAAAACGTAAAAATTATCTCCGATCTGTTGACGATTTGCACGGGCTTTGCGAAAGAAAATCGAAAGGTTGAGAGAGTTTTTGAGTTTTTTTACTTTTTGTTTTTTGAAGAATGGTAAAAAATGTGCCTGAATGTTTAATTTTGGCCTGCACAAATCATTTCAGTTTAGGGGTAGTGATATACGCAGGCCAAATTAAACATTCAGGCACTTTTTTACCATGATTTTTTACCTTTTTACCATAACTATTTACCTTTTGTACTATTCCTACCCAATTAAAAATTAAAAAAAAAAAAAAAAATTATTTTTTTGTGCTCGTGCAAAAACACACGAGCATTTCAACAGTGCTCATCTGATTTCACACGAGCACTGTTGAAATGCTCGCATGTTTTTGCACGAGCATCTTATAATTCTATAAAAAAAATTATATAAAAAAAAAAAAAAAAATTTAATCTGCTCGTGTAAAAACACACGAGTGGTTGCAAAGTGCTCGTGTGATTTCACACCAGCACTTTGCAACCACTCGTGTGTTTTTACACGAGCAATTAAAAAAAAAATAATAATAAAAAGGCCTACTCGTGTGGATTTACACGAGCACAGTGGATGCGCTCGTGTAAATTCACACGAGCAGGCCAACGTGTGATTTTTTTCGTTTTTTTTCCGGATTCGTAATCTACATAACAAGAGGATCGTAAAAACGTAAAAATTATCTCCGATCTGTTGACGATTTGCACGGGCTTTGCGAAAGAAAATCGAAAGGTTGAGAGAGTTTTTGAGTTTTTTTACTTTTTGTTTTTTGAAGAATGGTAAAAAATGTGCCTGAATGTTTAATTTTGGCCTGCACAAATCATTTCAGTTTAGGGGTAGTGATATACGCAGGCCAAATTAAACATTCAGGCACTTTTTTACCATGATTTTTTACCTTTTTACCATAACTATTTACCTTTTGTACTATTCCTACCCAATTAAAAATTAAAAAAAAAAAAAAAAATTATTTTTTTGTGCTCGTGCAAAAACACACGAGCATTTCAACAGCTCGTGCAAAAACACACGAGCATTTCAACAGTGCTCATCTGATTTCACACGAGCACTGTTGAAATGCTCGCATGTTTTTGCACGAGCATCTTATAATTCTATAAAAAAAATTATATAAAAAAAAAAAAAAAAATTAATCTGCTCGTGTAAAAACACACGAGTGGTTGCAAAGTGCTCGTGTGATTTCACACCAGCACTTTGCAACCACTCGTGTGTTTTTACACGAGCAATTAAAAAAAAAAAATAATAATAAAAAGGCCTACTCGTGTGGATTTACACGAGCACAGTGGATGCGCTCGTGTAAATTCACACGAGCAGGCCAACGTGTGATTTTTTTCGTTTTTTTTTCCGGATTCGTAATCTACATAACAAGAGGATCGTAAAAACGTAAAAATTATCTCCGATCTGTTGACGATTTGCACGGGCTTTGCGAAAGAAAATCGAAAGGTTGAGAGAGTTTTTGAGTTTTTTTACTTTTTGTTTTTTGAAGAATGGTAAAAAATGTGCCTGAATGTTTAATTTTGGCCTGCACAAATCATTTCAGTTTAGGGGTAGTGATATACGCAGGCCAAATTAAACATTCAGGCACTTTTTTACCATGATTTTTTACCTTTTTACCATAACTATTTACCTTTTGTACTATTCCTACCCAATTAAAAATTAAAAAAAAAAAAAAAATTTTTTTTTTGTGCTCGTGCAAAAACACACGAGCATTTCAACAGTGCTCATCTGATTTCACACGAGCACTGTTGAAATGCTCGCATGTTTTTGCACGAGCATCTTATAATTCTATAAAAAAAATTATATAAAAAAAAAAAAAAAAATTTAATCTGCTCGTGTAAAAACACACGAGTGGTTGCAAAGTGCTCGTGTGATTTCACACCAGCACTTTGCAACCACTCGTGTGTTTTTACACGAGCAATTAAAAAAAAAATAATAATAAAAAGGCCTACTCGTGTGGATTTACACGAGCACAGTGGATGCGCTCGTGTAAATTCACACGAGCAGGCCAACGTGTGATTTTTTTCGTTTTTTTTTCCGGATTCGTAATCTACATAACAAGAGGATCGTAAAAACGTAAAAATTATCTCCGATCTGTTGACGATTTGCACGGGCTTTGCGAAAGAAAATCGAAAGGTTGAGAGAGTTTTTGAGTTTTTTTACTTTTTGTTTTTTGAAGAATGGTAAAAAATGTGTCTGAATGTTTAATTTTGGCCTGCACAAATCATTTCAGTTTAGGGGTAGTGATATACGCAGGCCAAATTAAACATTCAGGCACTTTTTTACCATGATTTTTTACCTTTTTACCATAACTATTTACCTTTTGTACTATTCCTACCCAATTAAAAATTTAAAAAAAAAAAAAAATTATTTTTTTGTGCTCGTGCAAAAACATACGAGCATTTCAACAGTGCTCATCTGATTTCACACGAGCACTGTTGAAATGCTCGCATGTTTTTGCACGAGCATCTTATAATTCTATAAAAAAAATTATATAAAAAAAAAAAAAAATTTAATCTGCTCGTGTAAATTTAAATCTTATAGTCTCTAGAAAATAAATAATTGTTGCAAATGAGCCCACAATTATTTATTTTCTAGAGACTATAAGATTTAACTGGGTTTTCAAAACATAATTTAGAGACCCAATTTACTTACTCCACTGGAGATGCTTTAAAAACCTCTAAAAATAGAGACTAGACCTCAAATCTCCAAATATTTTCGAAAATTTGGTATTGTACACGTAGACTCTAAACTAAAGTTGTACCACTAAATATTAATAAAAAAATAACAACAATCGGTTGTTGAATTTTTCACGTCTTTTACTTTATCTTTTTATTTTATTCTTAAAATTAAAAAATAAAAATAAAAAATCCTTCTTTTCAATTGATTTCTTAGTTGAGATATTTCTAAAATTTAAGATAATGCATATTAAAAACAGGGTGTTTCTACCATGAGATCATGTGTTCTAAAGTCTAATTTATATAAGATACCCCCTTCAAATTGCGACAAGTGTCCCAGCAAAGAAACCTATTTTTTCCTCATTTATGTATTGTCGCAAATACCCTTTGTATAATAACTATTTTTAAAAAATCGGTAATTATAAATTATTTATGAAATGTCAATTTTACCCTCTCTATTTTAATGCAATTTTAAATCTATATTTATTGCTGAATTAAAATTTATAAAGTCAATTATATCATTATTCATAAAAATCATTAAACCACCCATCCAAAATTGCATCAACTTGAATTTGAAGTTGTGACCATCTAATTGCTACAAGTGTCCCAGCAAAAAAACCTATTTTTTCCTCATTTATGTATTGTCGCAAATACCCTTTGTATAATAACTATTTTTAAAAAATCGGTAATTATAAATTATTTATGAAATGTCAATTTTACCCTCTCTATTTTAATGCAATTTTAAATCTATATTTATTGCTGAATTAAAATTTATAAAGTCAATTATATCATTATTCATAAAAATCATTAAACCACCCATCCAAAATTGCATCAACTTGAATTTGAAGTTGTGACCATCTGAAAACATACAAGAATACTTACCATTAAGACACAACACATAATTGACAATAAACTAATAATACGGATATATATCACAAAGCTACAATTTATAATGGTTATAAAACTTATATAAATAATGTTAAATAAATTACTAATTCTCATATAATTATTATTATTATATATTAATAATATCCTATACTAACAAATCTTTATATAATATATTTTAAAAATCTAAGGAAATGCTGATCAACTCGTGTAATTTAAAAATGAATTTTGAAAGAATTTGAAGTTTGAATTGAATCGTAAATTGTAAGATTTAATTAAATCGTAATATTTGAATCAATTAAACTCATGTGTTTTCAATTCAAAAACAATATTCAAAGATTTGATAGATTAAGCTCAACTCATTTCAATTCGTAGACAATATTCAAATATTTGAATCGATTAAACTCAATAATTTACAGTAGCGTATTAATCAAACTATGTATAGTTAAAGTTTAGTATCTTTTTTATTGAATTTTATCATATAAATAATAAAATTTAATTCGTAAAAATCGTAAGATTTAATCGGTTCATGGTCAGATTAAATCTTACGACTTATAATTTGATTCTTACGATTTTACGAATTAAATTATTATTTTTTTGTTAAAATTGAATTAAAAGGATAGTAGACTTTAATTATAAATAGTTAACTCGATTAATACGTTCTTGTCAGTGGTTGAACTTAATCGATTCAAATTTTTGAATAATATTTACAAATTAAAAGGATTTGCGCTTAATTGATTCAAATCATACGCTTTAATTAATCTTATGATTTGATTCTTACGTAGTTTAGGAATTATTTTTTTATGATAAAATTGAATTAAAAATGTATTACATTTTAATTAATAATAGTTAATTTGATTAAGACGTTCTTGTCAATAGTTGAGCGTGCTAATTAATCGATTCAAATATTTAAATAATGTTTACAAATTGAAAGGACTTGAGCTTAATTGGTTCAAATATTACGCTTTGATAAAATATTAAGATTTACGATTAGGTTCTGACATGTGTTAGGAATAAAATTTATTATTTTTTATGATAAAATTAAATTAAAAAGATATTAGACATTACTTATAAATAGTTAAATCAATTATGTAACACGTTATGTCAATAGTTAAGCAACCGATTCAAATATTTGAATAATGTTTACAAATTGAAAGGATTTGAACTTAATCGATTCAAATTTTACTATTTGATTAAATTAAATATTAAAAGAAAATTCACAATATAGTATTTGTAGTATATAATTTTATTTTAAAGTGAGAAAACTACTAATTGGAATGAGTTATAAATTTTTCTTCTTCTAAATAAACATATTGTTTTATTTTTTATTTGGATTTGTCACACTATCGATTTAATAACATAAGTGAGTTTGAATTAAGTTATGCATTTTTTTTATATTTAATTGAGCATTCTTTACATTTTTAAATGGTGGAGTTTATTAATAATTCTAATATTATATAATTAATGATAGATGTTTGGCGTATTGAACTGCAATTCTTTATATTTTTCAAACTTTATTATATTAAATTTGTTAATAATTTATTTAATATCGTATAATAATGAATGTTGCAATTAATATTTTATTTAACAGTATTTATACAATTATGGTTAAATATATCATAATAAGTTAATGTGCTTGGATGGTTAGGAGTGATGAATGTATTAAGATGTCCCAAGTTCTATCCCTAATGAATGCATTTTTTTCGATTATTTATCAAATAAAAATCGGTCACAATTATTATGTAACCTATGGTGGATGTCTATGGGAGTTACAAAATCATTAGTGTGTGTAATTAGAGGTGATAATGGTGGATGTTGAGGCTATTCATTCCCTTGTAACTCATGACCTTTTGAATGGTCTTCTTGTACTATAAAAGGGACACCATTGTATGGATTTGATATACACTTGAATAAGAATACAATACATACACACACTTGTTCTCTTCTTGTTTTTCTCTTGTTTTATAACACGTTATCAGCACGATTGTTCTACTTTAATTTTCGAGTAAAGATGATCGAAGGAAGATGACTCCTTAGCCATAGAAGATGAAAGGGAGTTGATTTTAAATATATTATTCTTGTTTTGAATTGATAAAATATTAACCATCTTACTTTTGTTGTAGGTGATTTTTCGTTCAATTCACGAGTCTGTACTTCGATGTCTGTTTTGGACCTGATAATGTCCGAATTTAAGAAAATGCAAAATACGAAACTTGTAGCATTTTCTGTTGGCTTTTCGGAACATTTTGAATCATCAAAATCGGATCTCGATCAAGAGAGATATACTTAAAATACTCAGCTCTGCCAGAGCTGTCCCTTGTGCGAATTTTGAACATGATGTTCTAAAAACAAAAGGGACGATTAAAGGCATAAAGCCTAGATTACATACGAGATTAAAATTCTCGATTGAGTATATTTGACTTTAAGTCTAAATGATAAGACTCTTGAACAATTGAGTTAGAGGGTATTCCCCATTTATAGTACTATTCGTTCATGATCAATGTACTATAACAATTTTATTATATATTGAGGCCCAAATCAAGCACGTGCAATCAAGTGACTCGAATATTTGAATGTTATATTATAACGATTTTTATTATATATTGAGGCTTGTGGCCCAAATCGAGCACGTGCAATCAAGTAACTCGAAGATTTGAGTGATATATTAAAAAAACAAAAGTCACTTGCTCTCTAATTTATGCGACTTGAAAAACTCCATCACTCGAAAAAAAAAATCGAAGTTCATAAATTTTAGGCTCAAATTAAAGCCTAGTTTAAATATAAAAGCTTGAAAGCTTATATGGAGGAATATTAAATATAAATTAAAGGCTTGAGGCCTAGAATAAATTTGAAGACTATAAGTCTCAATTGAATACATTAGACTCAAGGTCTAAGTGATGATAATCAATATTGAATATTTGAGTTAATAAGTATTTTCCACTCAAGATACTATTATTTTATGATTAAGTACCAATTATAGGGCTTAAGACCCCAAATCAAGTACATAAATTCAAGGTATAAAACTCAATCCTTGATATTTGAATGGTATATATGTACTCAAAATGAGTATTCATTTGTGATACAATGATATCAAAAATATCATGAAGTTTAAAATTATCTATGATAGTTCAAGAATGAACATAACTATAAAATTTGGATCATTGAAGTTAAAGATCCATTTATGTCTCATGATATCACAAAATGTTTGTGTTATTACTATATGCCTTGAGGACACAAGCCAAATATTTCTTAATGAAAATGTGTCTAGAAGACACCGAGCAAAATATTATTGTTTCATTTTTCAAGAAACAAGTACTTACTTTGAGGTATGTGTCTTGAACACATAAGTAAAAGTAACATTAGATGTAGTTACTTATGAAGAAGAAGAGAGATAGTTTGATCCTCTCTATAATTTGCTCTCTTTAAATCTTGACTTGTTGTTTTGCAAACAACAAGTAAAATATTTCATATTGATATATGTGTCTTGAAGATACATATAATGAAGAATTATAAGAGAAAATATTCTCTAATTTATGGATCTATATTATGATCATGAAGTGACAACATAAAAACTCAAGTTGCACTCGTAATAGCAAAATAAAGATTTTTAATAGCATATCGTACTATAATACGAGTTGTGAGCTAATATTAAACTCGTTCAATTGTTGTTATTCTTTGAAAGTGAAAACAACAATAGAAAAAAAAAATCAAAGAGATATGTTGACATGAAAAGCTATCATGGTGCTCAAAGTTTATTCATTATAAATTTTCTCATCATTACAAGTGGAAGAGAGATGAGAAATATGAAAAATGATTGGTGATATATCCATTTTACGATAAAGCATGTTGATAAGCTTTATCAAGCACCAACACAAAACCAAAAGAAATTGCGTGATTTTGGAGTCACGACATTGACCAATTCAATTAAAGTTGTAAATTTCATTCCAAATACATATGGAGGTATGTATATGATTTTTTTATAATTGGTCTAGATGAGATGAGATGAAATTTCAAACCAAACGAAAAAAAGGGGATCTGATTTTCTTGTTAAAATTCCAAACCCTCTGCATATTCTGATTTTTCAAAATTTAAAGTTTACTCCTCAAACTTTTCAAAATTTTCATTTTAGTCCGCCGGATTCAAAAATTTTACGATTCAATCCAAATATTTTTTTTAGAATATGCAGCTCGTTCCTTTCATCATCTGAAATTATGAATATATTTCAACATTTCCAGTTTTCACCGAAGTTTTTAACATTTCAGTCTTGTCACTGAAGTTTTCAAATTTTGCAGTTTGGTCCCTAAATTTTCAAATTTTACAGTTTGGTCCCTGAATTTTTAAAATTCTGAAATTTGGTCATTTGTGTACCGAACCTGTTAGATTCTCAAATGTAGTTACTCTCATCTAGATAACAACCATATCACATGGTTTATTTATAATTTATGCTATGCAATATTTTGCACCCCTAATGGGAGATATTTATATGGCATACATTGTCAATTGTCATTTTAATGAGACAATAATCCCGCCGTTAAGGGGGAGATAAGAAGCCGGTTCTTGTATAACGGCGTGAATTATATGAAATGATCTTTGTCTCATTCACATTTGTGCATGGAAATATTTAAGCACAAAAGAAAAAAGAAATCATTTGCAACAATTTAAATGTGTAAAATGCTAGATGCATTTATCTACAAATAGCAACTTGAAATTATAATATATGTTGCAAATGAGTGCATGAGAAAATGTCTAAGAAGGACACATTTTTCCCATGAAAGGCTTAATAAACGAATGTCCTCGAAGGACAAATTTAACATTGTGATTGCATCGTGAATCCCTAAATGGGTGAGAAATGATTATGGTACACAGCTAACCAATTATACTTTATACATATAAGAGGGGGAGATATATATGTTGGTTCGAATGATTAACACCCTTATAAGTGGTGTGAATACCGTTCAATTAAAGTCTACTAGCGCTAGTAGCATCATACTCTCATTATATTACATATCTCATTCATGAAAGGATTCGTCTTAAAGACGATGTTGGGGGACGCCTCAACCAATATCCATTACTATGATATGAGAATACTTGCCTGTTATGGTGGCATAATGAAATTCATATTTGGATGAGAAAATCATTGATGATTATATGGTAGCTACCGAGATCATTTTAAATCGAACCAGTATGAGCCAATAAAGAGTTGATTGGCAAATAAATTATGGTTAGCGTTGCTCTCTAAGTGAATAGAGAGGCATTTGAGACTATTAGTTCTGAATTTTGTTGTTGTACCGATATAAGATCTTAAAGAATTGAAAATTCTTTTCGAATGAATATTCATGTACCAAATTAAATTTGTTAATATTGAGTTTGAAAATAAAGTGGACAAATAGTCCTCAATACTCCCCACATTGTTAAACTCAAAAGCGCGCGTTTTGTCCATGTAGGACATTTTATTGAAATAAATAATGAGCTCAAGCACATAAAGTATTATGAAAACTTTATTGATGCAATATAGAAATTCTCTATAAGAGAAAAATACATGGTACATGAAAATATATGGATCTCAAGAAGAGATCGTACCCACAAAGGCTACAATCCCCATTTATATGAATATAATTCTCTAAGGAGAATCCGGTACCGGAAAGTGAAATAATTGATTATGAAGAAATATGGGGAGTACTAAAGATGTTATCGAATAACTATATGTACAATTATTTTTATAATGTGAAGAGCTTGAAGCTCATACATTTTGATAGATGTCGACATCTAATTGGTCATTAGTATATGCATTCACAAATGCAATTGACCATGATTATTTGAAATTATTGATCAAATGAATTGTACATTGACTTGCGGTCATCACACATAAAGTTGTGAAAGCCTTTAGTACAAAAGTGGGTAAAATCATTGCGGTAAATTTGAATGCCTTTGATAATATATTTTTATGATGCAATCACTTTATGATGGTATTCAAAATTATTTGGCATGCACCATATGGATGCAAATTACCGCATATTTATATGGATCATAACTTGTTATTTCAAAGAATTGAAAATGCTTGAAGCATATAATAAGAGGTCTCATGAGTTAGACCCTACGAATGATCCATTTACATATTGAAGAATACGGTATTGTCACCTTAGTGAATACCTTGTTTACAAAAGGAATAATCAAATAAATTGATTCCTATTATCATTTGGGGCGAATTAAATCTTGTGGAGACTCATGAAGAGCTCACAAAGATCATCAATTATTTGATGAAAGAATTCGAAATGAAAATATCTTGGGAGGATATATATTTTGCATTGATCTGCAGATCGAGCATTTGTCGAATAAAATATTTATCCATTATTTGTTTATATACATGATAAAGCTCATTCATTGAGTAAACATATGATTGTCCGATCTTTGGACATAAGAAATATATTCCCATCCTTCCTCGAGAAGATAATGAAGATCGTGGTTCTAATATATGACGATAATAATGTCTGATTGCACCAACGAGATTTTGGCTATATCAAAGGAGGTGGCCGACGAATTATTGAAGATTTGTAAAGTACTCGAGAGTTAAAGAAGAAAGATGACATGACAGTTATTGATGACAATCAAATAACGGAGTTTGCAAATCCATACGTTAACGATCTTACTCCAATGTCTCATGCTGAAATCAGGGGGAGCATGATCTACAACATTGAAATGTGTCGGCTTAACGATCTATTGCCAGCATCAGGGGGAGTGTGATTAATAACCCAACACTGTACTCTTTTTCCTTCGACCAAGTTTTTATCCCAATGGGTTTTTCTTGGCAAGGTTTTAACGAGGCAGTGTATCACACTTTCAATAGTCATAGACATCCAAGGGGGAGTATTATGTAACCTATGGTGGATGTCTATGGGAGTTACAAAATCATTAGTGTGTGTAATTAGAGGTGATAATGGTGGATGTTAAGGCTATTCATTCCCTTGTAACTCATGACCTTTTGAATGGTCTTCTTGTACTATAAAAGGGACACCATTGTATGGATTTGATATACACTTGAATAAGAATACAATACATACACACACTTGTTCTCTTCTTGTTTTTCTCTTGTTTTATAACAACAATGAATTTAAATTAATTATTTAATTAAAATATAATAGGGGTAAATTACAATTCAATCTTAATGAATTTTATATTAATTTAATAAAAAAAATAATCGAAGGATAATTTGGTAAAGTACTTCATTTTTTTAGAACATATGCCTTTTCGATTATTTATCAAATAAAACTCGGTCACAATGAATTTAAATTAATTATTTAATTAAAATATAATCGGGGGTAAATTAGACAATTCAATGTTAATCAATTTTATATTAATTTAATAAAAAAATAATCGAAGGATAATTTGGTAAAGTACTTAATTTTTTAGAACATATGCCATGTTATTTTTCTAGGGTCCAGATTTAATCTTAGAAAATTAATGGTGATTAATGCATATCTCATAAAAGTTTAGAACACAGGTGGTCTCACCGTAGAAAGACCCTTAAAAACAACAATAAAAAATCTCATACATAACAAAGTAAGATATAATTATATCATAATATTAAAAGTTCGCAAGTTAATATTGAAATTACTCTTCTTAAGAACCATTCACCAAAAATGACTTTTTCTTGAAGACCTTGAGTCTCCAAACATATCTCTAAAATAAAGTTCGGAGATTTATTTTGCTTACTACATTAAGCACGCCCTGAGGATATCTCCAATAGAGTCTCCAAATCGGGTCTTCAAATTCTGTTATGGAGATCTAAATGGAGACTCAGTAAAATTTTACAGTCTAAAAAAAATATCCACAATGGGAGGGCTCTATAATTTTGAGTCTCTAAATCATGTTACGGATTATTTTATGTAGTAATTTGTTTATGGCTCAAATTATATTCATATACGAGATTGTAGACAATTAAATTTTATTTGAACAATCTTAATTAATTTTAATACACATTTTGATCCAACAAATGAAAATTTCTCAAAAAAAAAAAAAAGATATGAAATATTGAACTAGAACTGTTGGATATGATTTCAATCGATCGCGTCCATTAAATTATTATCTAATCATCTTATTCACATCTCCTCCATGAAAAATTCTGAAAATATCTGAAATATTGAACTACAACCATTGGATATAATTTCAATTGATCTGTTCCATTAAATTTTTATCTAATCATCTTATCCACATTTTGATGATCTTATTCAAATTTTCATTATCTTATCCAACTATAATCCATTAGATTGAATTTTCATGTTCAATCTTGGCCATCCAATTCTTATCTATTATCTATTCATTTTCTTATATAATGTTACTATTCACCCCTTACACAATCACTACACATTGTATACACAGTCACCTCACATTCTATATACAATCCAGCTACATATTTATAAAAAGAAAATGGCACAACAAGGAAGAGATAATTCCTCATCCGACGACAACCAAGGCCACACGATGATGACGACATTATATGTGGAATACCAATCACTCATGTTGGCTTCACTGGGAAAGTGCAAAACACAACACGGAGGAACATCATCACGCCAGAATTTCATAAGAAGGGATCGAAGAGCTGCGCATGAGGGACTTATGAATGATTACTTTGTAGATCGTCCTTTATATCCTCCTGAATATTTCTGAACTAGAAATCGTATGATGCGTGAACTATATTTACGAATTATGAATGATATCGTGCATTTTGACGATTACTTTAGGCTAAAGCCGGATGCCTCCGGAAAGTAAGGTTTCTCACCCCATGTCAAGATGACAGCTGCACTTCGTATACTCGCTTATATATATCCTGCAGATGCAACTAACGAGTATCTAAAAATAATAGTGACCACATCTTCAGATGCTTTGAAGCATTTTTGTCGTGTTGTCAATGCAGTGTATGGAGAGGAGTATCTTCGACGACCTAACAATGCAGACATGGTTAGACTACATAGAAAAGCAGAGCAACGGAGATTTCCTGGAATGCTAGGAAGTGTGGATTGTATGCATTGGGAATGGAAAAATTGTCCCACCGCTTGGGCTGGTACATATTCTAGACGCCATGGCAAACCTACAATAATACTTGAAGCCGTAGCATCATATGATACATGGATTTGACCTTCATACTTTGGTCCACCAGGTACGTGTAATGATCTTAATGTACTTTATAGCTCACCTATTTTCAATGATATTGTCGAAGGTCTAGCCACAAATATTTGATTTACTATAAATGGTAGAGTAAACAAGCAAGGATATTATCTAGCAGATGGTATATATCCACGTTGGTCAACTATTGTTCAAGCAATTCCCGATCCACAAGGACGCGATAAACAATTATTTACGAGGTTGCAAGAGGCGTATCGAAAGGATGTTGAAAGAACTTTTGGAATTCTTCAATCTCGATTTAAGTTTATTACAGGACCTTGTCCATTATGGCACAATGCACAAATTGATGAAGTTATGAAATGTTGTATAATTCTTAATAATATGACCGTGGAAGACAACCGCAATCAAGAAGGTGACGATTTTGTCGAGCACGTGGAGCAGCAACCTGTTGATCGAGACCCGACAATGATTGCAGAATATTTAAGCAACCGTGCCGGACTTACAGATACAACTCGCTATTTTATGCTCCGAAATGATCTCGTCGAGCATGTCTGGAAAGAGTATCGAGATGAAAATTTGAATGTTTTAATTTCTATCATTGTAATCATGTTGTAAGATGGTTATTCATTGTCTTTTTTTTTTTTTTTTTTGTTCCTTGTATTTTATGGGATATTTGGGTCAACCATATTAATCGTCCTTTTAATTGATTGTCTATAAACTCAATATTTGAAATTATATAAAAAAAATTAACATAAATATTAATAACTTATTAGACATTACTAGAAATTCAAATTAACAATTAAAATAACGACATTTAAGATAATCAACGATAATTAGAAAAATAAACCATCAAAATAACATCAAGATACTTAATCAAATGGAGGCATTTTGTTGTTCAATCAATTATGCTTTCCTCTCCGGAGTTTCAATTGAGGACCTGCTCGTCATCATAAATTTGAAATCTGTTTTAATCTCATTTTTTTCTTGGCAATCCCTCATTACTTTTGCCATTGAATCAGCTTGTCCCGTGGTATCATTTACAGTGCCCTTACTTTTTTGTTTTTTAGCTTTTTTGTGCCCCATCGGCCTTACGTTGGTGTTTGATGATTCAGGTAAATTTTGGGTCTCCGGCACCGAATCCCCTCCATATTCACTCAGACTAGAAAATAGGTTCGGGTTTGAAAGTGATATTTGCACTTTGGGAGAATTGAACTCCGATGATAGCCCTTCATTTTTTGCCATCTAGTAAAATTGTCCAGCAATGATCCAAGTTAAATTTTTTGCGCTCACTACTAAGGTATAATAGTCTTGCGTCATCCAACCGTGAATAACAAAAATAACAAACATTTACTATATAAAATATTAAATAGGGGTTATTTGGCAAAAGCCGCTCGTTAGACTTGTTCAATTAGGATGGGCCCATAATTATTTACCATTTTAAAGATAAATCCATTTTGTTTTTTAATTAACATAATTAATACGGTATCACTATTTTACCCTTATGTTAGTCAGACGTATATTTTCCATATTTATTTGCACGTTCTCATGGAATGTAAATCTCACTCCACAAATCTCGTTCTTTATAGTGGAACCGTTTCACACAGGGAAGAGTTGAATTTAAATAACTTTTTTTCCATTGCGATGGTCCAATATTGACGATGAAACAAATTTTCCAGGCTAGAATTTTGGGTACCAGCCCACCTAAGGAGAAGTATTGGTTGTCGAAATGCCTGCGGCGGCCGACGACAAAGCTTTGCAACAACAGAGTGTGCAGAAGCAAAAATATGGGGAATAGTAAATTTTATATCAAAATTTTAAATTGTTATTTTTCATTTGATTTTACTAGACTTGTAAGTTAATTTAACCCGATTTTTAATTAATTCAATGATTCTCACTCATTGATTTTGGGATTTTCGTTTCGGTGGAATGGGCAAGCCTAATTCTCATAAATTCTCATAAGTTTATTATATGTGTTCGAAATTATGTTCATATGAATGCACTTGTTCCCCCCCCCCCCCAATTGTTATGTGGTTGTTAGCATATAGCCGATCGAACCTTTCAAAATGCAGAGTAGTTTTCACACAATGTCGGATTTCAAAGTTACTTTGAAGTTAGGGGTATAATTGTGCATTTACGCAACAAAATACAGTAGTTTTCAGCAAAATACAGAGTGGTTGTCGTCTCAACAAAATATAGATAATTGAGCAGGAAGTTCGTCTCAACAAAATACAGAGTGGTTTTCGTGTTTTTCTAATACAATGCTGCAAACAATGTGTGGTTTCTAAGTGTTTGTGGTTTCTGGGTGTTATTTACAAAATAAAAAAAAATGTATGTGTTTTTGAATAATGTGGTTTTGATTAATGCAATAATGGTAACTATTTTTTTAGGTTTTTAGTTATAACTAACACCACTTAATTGTAAAACACCTAATGAGAATTGTATAACTGATTTGCCTTGCAGGACTCAATCCGCAGGAGATGTGATGGGATGTTCGATCCACTTGCCGACATGTGCAATTATGATATCTTTTTCATACAGAGTGGTTTTTATGTTGACATATTGTTATACAGAGTGGTTTTCAAGTTACATAGTTGTTATACAGAGTGGCTTTCATATTATATAGTTGTTATATAGAGTGGTTTTCATGTTTATATATGTGTTTATACAGAGTGATTTTCATGTTTATATAGAGGGTTTTTATTTAAAAAAACTGGAAAGAAAATAAAAAACACTATTTTTGAAAAAAAAAATGAAATTAAGAAAATAGAAAAACCATGAAAAAATGAAAATAAAAATAAAATCATTTTTTTAAATTAAAATAAAAAACATGAAAAATATATAAATAAGAAAAAATAATTTAAAAAAAATAATAATAACTACAAAATTTTCTTTTAAATCAAAATAAAGAAAACCATTAAAAAAAATAAAAAAGAAAAGGAAAAAAAAAGGAATTGGCGTGATGAGGGGAATAATTTTTGGAGAAGATTTGGGTGTAGATTATAGGTATAATTTTTTTTAAACTAAATAATTATATTAGTTAATAATTAGTGGGGCATATATGATTTTTCAGGCCCATTGAATTTATCTCAAATATCATTTATAAATAAAGGATTTATCAAGAATTAAAATCCTAATGAAGGGTGTTTGGCATATAGCCCCTATTAAATAAGAAATAAAAAAAACACGACATAAATAACACTCACATTGTCAATGGCACTTGCTCCGCTTCTTGGCCTCAAACTTATTTGAGCAACACATTCATCAAATCTTGTACAACTTTGATTGATTTTCGTCCAGTGGGATTTCAGACTTTTTGATGTTCTCTTTTCACCTCCATCAGACATCAACTTGTGAAATTTTTCTTGTATTCGCTTCCACATTGTAGTTGTTGGTTGATTTTTTCCAATAAGTGGATATTTACTAATCGCTATATAAGTTCGGCATAAAGATGCATCCTCTTCAGAAGAAAACTTATAGCCCCTTGAACTTCCTTCAAGATCTTCCATTACTGTTAAAAAAAAATTAAATAGTAAATAATTAAACTAAATATAAACGAATTAAATTTATTAAACCAAAAAACAAAATAAACTAATTACTCAAGAAAAAAAAAAGAAAAAAGACTAATTAAGTATTTAATAATTATAAGATTTGTAAAACCCCACTCATTGTGACAGCCCTTTCACCTCCACATGTTTTTTTTTTTTTTCTAAGCCTAACGCCTCTCATTCTCCCAATTTACTCTCTGTTTTTACAACCGAGCGAGTAACAGAGAGAATAAAAAAAAAATTGTGCTGCTAATTTCTTCAAGAATTGAAGTAAAACACAACCCCTCTATTTCTAATTTCTTCATTCACTGAGCCATAAACTCAACCAAGTTCCCAATTTCTACAAGTATTGAAGAGAAAAAAAAACTCGCAATCTGAAGATTTAGAAGTGAGGAAGAAGATGAAGAACAATTAGATGTATTTATGCCTTTTGCTTTATTTTTTCTTACCGTTGAAAACCAAAGGTCGTATTTGCAAATCATTCAAATTTTATTTTTTATTTAAACAAAATAAGTTCAGAATTTAAGTTCAAGAAATTTGGTGTTGTTTGAAGGGCCTAATTAAATCAGAGTCTCCAAAATAATGCCTATATTTAGGAACAAGTTTGCATATTTTGCAAAAATCTAAAAATTTAGAGCCCTCTAAATTTCTTGTTGGTGTTGGATTTTGTTGCACAATTTCTATATTAGGGAGCCAAATGGAATTTAGATACTCCATTGGAGATGCCCTAAGGACATCCTTTAAATTTTAGCTCTCTTTATTTTTTAGATGGATAGCTAAAATTTCAAAATTTAGTTAACCATGAACTAGAAATTTGTCATCGTTGGAGATACTCTTAGTATACGAACACAACAATAAATGTTTATGTAGCACAAATAAAATTAAGGGTAAAATTCATTTTTCACCGGTGTACTATACGAAAGGTATTAGTTATCTTCCTGATTTATAGAAACCATCAAAAGCCCTCCTGTTTCTGACGGTCAATGAGTAAACTTTTAATGGTGTTTAATTTGAGTGTGCAATGACTCATCTACCCTGCTTTATGTCTGATATAATCCTTAATTTATTTAGTTGCATTTTTTGTGGATTGTTAACGATTTTAGCGAGCGTTCAAATTAGGTTTTTTTTTGTCAATTTTATTGTTTGATTTTAGGGGTTCACTACAAGAAAATGCAAAATAGGCAACAATTTTAATAGAATCCTAATATTCTATAATATCTAATATAATAATAATACTCTAATACGCCCCCGCAGTCGAAACGTGACGAACGTGAAGACTGATTACATGAAATATATATATTTATTTAGTTGCTTATGGGTTGATTACATGGAATATATATAGAGAAATAATGCAAGGTAATAGAGTTTGACTAGGTAACTAAATCCTAACTAATCTAGGTAACCGAATCATAATAGAATCCTAATATTCTATAATATCTAATAATATAATATACTCTAATAGATTTCTTTATCGACGAAATTAATTTCGTCACCAATAGTTATATTTTAGCAACGATATATATATATATTATTTGTGGCTAATCGTTTTTGTAACAAGATATTTTTGTTGCCTTTGAATCTCATAGGCAACGAAAAATATTGTTGTCAATAGTATCATATATATTTCGCAACGAATTTCATGAAAGACAACAATTTTATTTGTTGCAAAAGAGTATTTCTTTTCGCTACGATATAGACTTGTAGTAAATAAATTTACAATGGAGGTAAACGATGTCCTTGGGGCATTTAAGAAATTTTATGTTTTCTATACATCGGAGGTAAACGATGGTATAAAATGAATATTACCCTAAATTTTTTGAAGTATAAAAGAGATAAGTTTTACTTCATCTTAATATATCACAATACTTACCTTTTGATCACCCTCTTAATTCTTATGCTTATCTCAAATCGGAAAAAGCAAAACATGAAATTCATAAAGTCAAATACGCCCCTCCCCCTCTCTCTCTCTATGTATATATATAAGGTGTATATACACACGCACACACAAAATTGACAACAAAAAAAAAAAAAAAAAATGGGGTTATTAAAATCTGAATGGATTCTTGTAATAACAGTCCTTTCATTTTATGTATGCAACATAAGTTATCAAGTCCGGGCAAATGAGGTTTGGGATTGGGAGCCAATGGCAACAAATAGTCGGAGTGTGGTTGAGTTAGTGAGATATGCTGTGCGCACACAAAATAGTTTGAGGCACACAGATTACAAAAACAAAGGTGTGGTGCAAGCACAAAGCAGACGTGGCTTTGGTAAAATTGATTACAAGATTACAATCAAAGCTGCCGATGGTGCAAGAAACAATGTTGTCAACAATTATGAGGTGTTAATGTATCTTAATACCGTGAATAAAAATAAAATTCTCACTTCCTTTTTAAGAATTTAATAATAATGTAGCTCCCCCGGAGATAATATTTATGTTATATATGTACGTCCAAAATAAATAAATAAAAATGATGAATATCATGTGTCAAAAAAGTTAGCATGATCGGTGATGTATTATTGCAATTTGTAATATGTTTAATCGGCATCTTTTGGTATTTTTTTTACTAAAAAAAAAAAAAAAAGTTGCAGTCTTTGGCTAAATGAAGTGAAATACTCCACACAAAATAAATATTTAATATTCTGGCAAATTATGGCCACCCGAAGTAAAACCAAATTATTATTTTCTCTCTTTTATGCTCGGATGTTAATTTCTCATCTTGCTTTGATGGAGACGTCCATTATAATCACGGGCGGACTCAGGAGGGTTTTTTTTGGACTGAAATATATGGGTAATTTAAGAGAAGAGTTTTATTTTATTTTTGGGAACTAAAGTGTACAGAACTAAAAGTTTGAGGGCCGAAAGTGCATTAACTAATACATAAATAACAAAAAAAAAAAATACTGCTTAAAAATTGTGACTAAATTAGTTGAGTTCCATAAATATATTAGTTGAGTTCCATAAATATAAACATTGTGACTAAATTTTCAATGAGACATGCCTCAGGAACACAATATACTCGTGCGTTTAACATGTCGACATATAACAAATATGTATTATGAGAGTGGTTACAGTTATCCAAATATGATGAGTTTTTTTTTGTAAAAGGAATGGCCGTAATTTACCCTTACTATTTTTATTTCGGTTCAAAACAACCCTAACTCAAGGCATGCTTAGGAAAAATCTCCCACCCAAAACGTACATATATATAATACAATCCTCGAGGTAATATTCTTAGTTTTTGCCAACAATTGTCCATTCTACCAAAGAAACCATTAATAAAAAAGAAAAAAGAAAAAAAAAACCGATATAAAACAAACCCAACATCATGAACAAGAAAAATCATAGGATTTAACTACACAATCCTTAGTAACCTCAAACTAAATTCTCAACTTGTTCAATACATGCAAAACCACCATTTCCTCACAACCTTAGTTCTTACCGTCTCCTACACACTATATAAGCCACTTATCCCAACTCTAATCATTTCCCCCGATTTCGACAAATATGGGATCCCTTTCTAGACTCTCTCGATTCTCCAACGACAATGATTATCGTATTTACGCCCCGTTTTGCTTCAAGAATGCCACACATGATCAAAACACCTCCACCTTCATAGATTGTTACTCTATATCCACTAACTCATGGCATCGAACCACTTCAATCCCAAGTTATGGCGAAAACCTCGTCTTGAAAGACTTTGCAATGATCTCCGTGGGCCACCACATTTACATAATCGGCGGCCGCCTCTGCCGCCGACCGACGGAAAACGATGATGTTTCCGATGCTGAAATAGGGCCCAAGGTTGTCTCATGCGTGCACAGATACAACGTCCGAACGGACCAATGGGAGACATGCTCGCCGATGGCGGAACCGAGATTTAACTTCGCATGCATAGTAAGTAACGGCAAAATCTTTGTGGCCGGTGGACAAAGCACATTGGGTAGTGCAAAGGGAATCTCCTCTGCCGAGGTATATGATATCACTTTGGACCAATGGAGACGTTTGGCCAACATGAGTACCATGAGATACAAATGCGTCGGCGTCGCTTGGCAAGGGAAAATCCACATTGTCGGCGGGTTTGTGGACGGGGGCCCGTTTGTGATGACACGGAGTTCAGCCGAAGTTTACGACCCGGAAAACGACGGGTGGGCATTTGTGGCCCGTATGTGGGAGCTGGATGTCCCCCCCAACCAAATTGTGGCGGTCAATGGGAATCTTTTTAGCTCGGGGGACTGCCTCAAGCCTTGGAAAGGGCATATTGAGTGGTACGATGAGAACGAGAAAATATGGAACGTGGTTCGTGGCTCCCACTTCGACTTCCTATCACCAACGCAGAGATTGTACCTGACAATGACTCCCATTGGGAACCGGTTGTACTTTCTTACGGCGTACAGGTTGTCTGGCGAGGATGCACAGCAGAGGTCGGCGGTTCACGTTTTCGATACGTCGGCTGACAGAAACGGATGGCGTAGCTTTGAGCCGATTGAGGAAGAAGGAGAAAAGTCGCTTTGTGGGCATTGCTGTGTCCTGAAACAAGAATCTTGATCATTTATCAAATTATCGCAGGTGGGATTTTTTTATTGAAGAATTTTATTGCATATTAATCTATAGCATTGCACTAGTTGGTGATAATTTGTGCAATGCAATAGTTGGTGCAATATAATTTGCAATGGAAAAATCTTAAATGCAAGTTATAGGAAGCTGAGGGGCCAAATATATATATATGGAGATTAGAAATCTTATACTTGCATTCATGGCAACAAAAATCAAAGAGATTAATAAAACAGAGTAATCGACTTACATATAATAACTCAAATGAGAAGGAAAAGATAGGAAAACGAAAATTCGAGACGGATCGGATGTCATGGAAAACTGCGAAAGTAAACCATTATTAAATCTAGTTTCTTATACATGTTAAATGTAGCAACATGTATAAATGTTATTTTCTTCTTCTTTAGTTCTGTTTCGGCTATCTTCGATATTGATTCAACGTTCGTTTACTATTATCTATTTGCTCTCATTCATATAAATGAAATTGTATACGCTTCGCATATTAGAAAAAACGCACTACAAGACATGTGTTATATAACTCTAGAGACCAAAAGCTCGGTAAGTAACAATATTCGGTAGACAAAAAACATTCACCGTATTGATTCAATTTCTACGTTAATATATGACAGCGGCGAAAAACAATCGTTCGGGACAAAACAAAACCTATATATAGGTGAGTCCTTTCGTCAAATTGTACGTAAAAATTTCACCTTCAACTCGGGCATTGTACTATATCTTGCCATGGATATAAAACTATCTTGCAATAGTGCAAAATCTATAAATTAATCAACACCCTTCATCAACTCGTTGGTCCATCATTTTCCACTTGGTACAAGTTTATTATACATATAAAATTATTTACGAATTTGTACAAGTTGAATTATTCATCGAAAAATAATATGTGATTTCACACCAAACATTATAGTAGCTATGAAAAATACACTCAATCAGAAGATGTATCATTTTTCATGCATTTCTTTCGCTCAATGTCGTAATGAGAATATTTGATTTAGAACTGCAAAGCAATGAATCAAACAATTTAAAGATTAGGGTTTTCCAATTTGGGGGATTTTGAAATTACCTGATAAATCAACAGTTGGTGAGTGAAATAGATGCAACGGGGGATTGAAGGTCGTATGGAATGCGAGCTCAAGAGTGAAAGTCGAGGAAAGAACCGACCATGTTGCTGGCTTTTGGACGCATGAGAATTAAAAGACGGTGGCAGTTGCTATATTCAGGGTATTTATTAAAAGAAAAAAGGGACTATTAGTCATAACCCCCTCTAGTGTTTTTTTAATAATGAGGGATCCAGCCATATTTTCAATATTGGTAGGAAACCCACTATTTTAATTAATCCCGAAAATAGCCTTTTTGGAGCCACGTTATATCTAATAAAAAAATCACTAAAAATCTGGAAAATAAACTGCTGAAACGTGTGAGATTTTCTCCCCAAATCTCGCTCTTCCTAATCTTTCCATAACTCCCACTGCAAAACCTAATTATTCTAAACAACTACGCCGGCGACAAAATCTATGGGTAGAGAAATTATATTGAATCGCTGCCAAATTCTTAAACTCACTCAACCACCAAAATCTGCGATACAACCACGCTGTTCCGTTCCCTGGGTAAAAAAAAAAAACAAAAGAGCGACGAAACTCCCAAAAAAGTGAAATTCTTGAAGCTATGGACACCCACGCAGCGCAATCGAGAAATAAAGCAACGCCTGGGAGCAGTAAGTATCCCCTGAAATAGTCTTGTTTACTCAGATTCTCTTTTCGATTATATCAACAAACACAGTCTACAAATGTGTTTTTTTTTTACATTTTGTTTTTGTGAACAGGAGAACGCAGGACGAAAGCATTGAACGACATTCGGCTAACCGACGCAGGTAATTATTTTGAATTCCTGCTATAATTTGTGGGATTAGTTTGTATGACTTGAATTCCTGCTATAATTTGTGGGATTTATTAGTAAACTGTTTTTGTTAACTATTAACAGACTATTTAGGTAATCATGCAGTAGTTTTATATGACAATCTGTAAATAGAATATTCTTCGTAGATATTAGTTGACTATTTTGTGAATATACTTTTTTTTTTTAAAATAAGTCAATCTCCATGCCATTGTGATTCCAAATAGTCTATTTGCTTGGATGTCTTGAATGATGTGAAATTATTATTGAACTGTTTTTGTTAACTGTTAATAGACTATTTAACATGACAAAATTGACAGACTATTCTGCCTACATATAAATTGACTATTTTGTGAATAGATTTTTTTTTTAAAATAGGGCAATATCCATGCCATTGTGATTCCAAATAATCTATTTGCCTGGGTGTCTTGAATGATCTGGATTTATTATTGAAATGTTTTTGTTAACTGTTAATAGACTATTTAAGTAATAGTGCAATAGTTTGTACATGAAAATTTGTAAATAGACTATTTTGCCTCGATATAAATAGACTATTTAAGTAATAGTGCAGTAGTTTGTACATGATAATCTGTAAATAGACTATTATGCCTCAATATAAATTGACTATTTAAGTAATAGTGCAGTAGTTTGTACATGACAATCTGTAAATAGACTATTCTGCCTAGATATAAATTGACTATTTTGTGAATAGACTTTTTTTGAAAACAGGTCAATCTCCATGCCATTGTGATTCGAAATAATCTATTATCTTGGTTGTCTTGGATGTTCTGCAATTATTATTAAACTGTTTTTGGTAAGTGGTAAAAAAATATTTTGGAAACAGTTTATTATTATGTAATTAGACAATTCTGAGAAATAGACTATTCTGCCTAGATAGACTATTCTGTAAATTGACTAATAGGTAAATAGATTTTTTTGTTTAAAATAGTTCAATCTGCAAGTGTTGGTTTTGTGAAAATGTATTTTGCAAATCTGTTTTTCTAAAGTTGCCTACTTTGATAATTTAATCAATGTTATTTCTAATTTGTGTAACAGATGGTACTAAAAGGATTGTAAAAAAGAGAAAGACAGAGGGTACTTGGGTTAGACAGTTTCGATCAAACCTTTGGGCAACGTGGTCATTCTTCAGGAACGTTCACCTAACGAAAGCACACTTAATTGCTTAAAACACACCTTTGAGCAAACTTTTAGTTTATTGTATCTGTAAACTTGCGTAGAATGTTTTAGTAGGTATTTTATGTTGACGATGTTTAATTTATGTACTGAACTGATCTTGGTTTATAATAGTTGTTCATTAATAGTTGTATGCTTTTTTTGTTGCTGAAAGCACAATCGTGCATTGTAGTGTAAAGGCATACGTAAAAGGATGCTGCAAAACAACTATATGTTATGTAATGAACTATTTTCACAGTTCTCATGTTATTACAAAAAGGTAATGTCTGTTATATATGAACGTATTATGTACCGAATCTTCATCTATACTTTATGGGAACAAAAACTATGAATACAACTATTATCTAAAAAAAATAGTTGAATAATTTGTACACTGAACACCATATGTTGAAAACATCGCACAAACAAATGAATATGAGCTGCTATGATCGCCAAAGATTAATGCCCTACCTGCGTCAGTCGATCTCCACGCCAAATAATAGCTAATGTCAACTCCAAACTTGTCTCTCACCTGCGTAATTATTTCACGAGGTCGGGTACCTGGCCTTGATCGAATTTCATCCGCAATCAAGTCAATAATAATAGCTGCACTTAATCTCTTCTTATTCGCAGTCCCAAAAAATATACCGCACGTATGATGTTTATCGTACGTCCGAATAGAACAAAACTTGCTATATTTGTCAATAGAAGCGTGTATCCTCCAGCAGCATTGTTTTTCATGTTTGTACTTACACACCGCCGTCACCCTATATGACTCGTTCTTGATATACTCGTACTCAAAGCCCATTTCAATTGAAAACTTAATAAGTGCTTTTCTGAAATCGGCAACACCACCTTCAAAAACCTGACCTACGTCTTTTATCAAATAAATCCAATCAACACTCAACAACTTCTTGCCCTCAACCACCGCAGCCACGTTTTCTAAATCACAATCTTCCGTATCCTCACTATCTTTGTCATAGCTAGGGGTGGTAAACGAGCCGAGCCGACTCGTAAGCTCGACGAGCCGGCTCGTAAAAAGCTCGAACTCGGACTCGAGGTTTTCGAGCTCGAGCTCGAGCTCGCGAGCTCGAGCTTCCTGGCGAGCCGAGCTCGAGCTTCCTGGCGAGCCGAGCTCGAGCCGGATTTTAGTTGTTCATCAGCTCGCGAGCCGGATTAATTATTTTTTTATTTTTTATTTTTTATTTTTTATATGTTATTTTTATTTAAATAATGTATAATAATATAAAATAGTATAGAAATAAATACAAATATTAAAAAAATACATAATCACAATTTAGTTTTTATTTTGTATTTTTTAAAAATAATTTTTAATATTAAAATAATAATTAAAATAATAATTAAAAAATAATTAAAAAATATTTAAAAAAAAAAAAAAAAAAAAAAAAAAATTGGGCTCGAGCTCGAGCTCGAGCTCGACAAAATTAACACGAGCTCGAGCTCGAGCCAAAAAAAGAAGAACTCGACGAGCTCGAGCTCGACAAAATAGACTCGAGCTCGAGCTCGAGCCAGCCAAAAGAGGCGAGCTCGGCTCGAGCTCGGCTCGTTCACACCCCTAGTCATAGCCGATCATTGGCAGGGTCATCTGAGTGTCAACATGCCGAATTGGTGCATCCACATGTTGAATCGGTCGAGTCACAATGCCAGCTACACCCTTCACCTCGATATTTATACGCACCAAAGACAACTCGCGCAACAATGGAAACATGGATACCAAGTCTTCGTCATCCGCGATAATGCATTCTCCACAATCAGCCATCATATAAGTCATGCTTATACTAGATGCATTCAGACATTGCCATTTCGAACACACAAAATCAACCAATACTTGGAAAGTGAGTCCAGAAGATCGTTTCAAAGCAACCAAACCACCGTACTTCACAAATATATTAACACTGTTATCCATCTACAACAAACATAATATTTAAATGAAAACACAGTTAATATAGAATATGCATTAAACAACTATTATTACTTACTGCATAAACGACTATAATTAAACGACTATAAATAAATCAACTATAATAGTAAACGAATTGCGAACATGTTACTGCAAAACCAATAGTCGTGTTATCTGCATAACACGGCTATAAAATCTGAACATACCCAGCACAAAAAAAAAAAACCCTTGGATACATACATAACTGTTCATTCATAGTCCGTACGCTATCGTTTGCACAAACAACGAAACAACAGTTCGCATATATGAAATCAATTAGAAGCCACTTTCTGCAATTACATCAGATTCACCATATATATGAATCCAAATTTGATGCATCGAATCAGCAATAAAACACAACTGCGTTGCAAAAAATAAAAATAAAAAAAACTCGCCTTCTTCAATTACATTCGCCGATTCTCTGAACGGAACGAGATATGAATCTCAACACGCGCCTTTGGAACGGTTCAAAAATTAACACGATGTTTGAGAGAGATGAGGCGGTTATGGAATATGCCGATATATCGTGATCTCAAAGATTTTCTTCAAATCACGTGTTTAAAATAAATTAATTACACAAGGGTGAAAATGTAAATGTCAATTATGAAATTATTCATAAAAAATCGAATTTAATACATGGGGGGGTTTCACTAATTATGAAAAGGGGGTTAAACCCACCCTAATATATGTAAATGATGTGGGGGGTTTTCACTAATTATCCCAAGAAAAAAAGGGTAAATTACACCCACACCCCTGAGGTATACTTAAATAACTTTAAGGTCCCTGTGGTATCGATAATTACACTCACCCCCTTGAAACGTAGTTATAAACTCTAATGGTATAATGCATTGGATACTTTATTACGATAGAGTTCTAACGGACTATTGGTTTCAGAAAGTGGTGGAGACAACAAAGAGTTATGGGTGATTTAAGAAATATTGGGGGAGCCATGTCACCCCACAACTCCCCATAACTCTATGTTATCTCCACCACTAGCTAAAAGTAATAGTCCATTAGAACCCTATCGGAATAATGTATCCAATGCATTATCCCGTTAGAGCTTCTAACTACGTTTCAGGGGGGTGAGTGTAATTATCAATACCACAGAGACCTTAAAATTATTTAAGCATACCTCAGGGGTGTGGGTGTAACCATAATTTTATCTTCAATGTTTACTAATTTTTAGGCCTCCATTGAGAATATGTGTAGCTTAGAAACAATTGCTATGTTGATGGTATTTATAAAATGTGATAATTTGGGACAACCATCACCTACAGAATTATATAAAACTAAATATCAAGGTGATTATACCCCTGTTCAGATTCCTTGATTTTTTTTTTGTTTTTAAATTTGACATATTTCATCGGCTACTTTTTTTTTAAAAAAAAAAAAAAAAAATTAGAGCTTTTCATTATGATACAATATCCAAAAGCACATAAGGTAATTCATGAACAAATTTTAGAGATTCCTTGATTTTTTTTTTTTTACCGAAGTTTCCTTGACAAAGTCGCTATTTCGTGGGCTACTTTATTACCATTACACCGAACGTGTTGAGCTCTAAACTTCGGTAAACTTGCTCTCGACCTCTGTCGCTTTAAGAAGGATGAACGATTTTTTTAGTGAATGATTGTTCTCTTTGGAGGACGTGAAATCACTACAAACTTGTGAATCTTGCCTTAAAAGGGAAAATGACCAAGTCACCCCAAAGGGAAAATGGAACGAGCCGAGGGTCTTTTGGATTTGATCCATACAGACGTATGTGGTCCACTAAGTGTTAGTGCGAAGGGTGGATACAACTACTTCGCTACCTTTACCGACGATTATTCTAGGTATGGGTATGTGTACTTAATGAAGTACAACTTCGAAACATTTGAAAAGTTCAAAGATTTTAGACACGAAGTAGAGTAGCAACTCGGACGAAGTATTAAGAAGCTGCGATCCGATTGTGGTGGAGAATACTTGAGCATCGAGTTCATTGACTATGTAAAAGAGAATGGAATACAATCTCAATGGACTCCACCTGGAACTCCTCAACTCAATGGAGTTTCCGAACGTCGGAATAGAACTTTATTAGATATTGTTCGATCAATTATGGGGTTCACGAACTTACCGGCATACTTGTGGGGTCATGCACTTCGCACTGCCGCGCATTTGCTGAATAGAGTTAACACCAAAGCAGTTAAATCTACACCTTATGAACTTTGGCATTCCCGGAAACCCAACTACAAACATATTAGGATATGGGGTTGTCCCGCTTATGTGAAGCGATTAGTGGGAGACAAGTTGGATAGTAAATCCGACTTGTGCTATTTTGTGGGATATCCCGAAGACTCAATGGGATACGAATTCTATTATGTCAAGGAAGCAAAGACGTTTGTTTCAAGAAATGCCACCTTTTTGGAAAGGGAGTTTCTATCCGATAGAAAAGGCAATATGATAGAACTTGAAGTAGTTCAATAACCGCAAAGTGAAGTTCAAGCGAAAGAACAAGTAATCGAACCAATACAACAATCCACTAATATACCTCCTGAACCTACGGTACGTAGATCCGAAAGAGTTCGGAAAATGCCGGATAGGTTATTCCTCCTCGAAAATGATGAAGATCATGTTGATCTTGGACAAGATCCAAGAACATACAATGAGGCCGTATCGGATGCGGACATGGGACATTGGCTAACTGCCATGAAATCCGAAATGGACTCCATGTACTCCAACAAGGTGTGGACCTTGGTAGATCCACCTAAGGGAATTGTTCCCATAGGCTGCAAGTGGATCTATAAGAAGAAAATTGGAGTGGATGGAAAGGTATCGACCTATAAAGCTAGATTGGTAGCGCAAGGATATACTCAAAGGCAAGGTGTTGACTATGAGGAAACTTTTTCGCCAGTCGCGATGCTGAAGTCCATTAGGATTTTGCTGGCCCTAGCTGCGTGGTACGACTACGAGATATGGCAAATGGATGTGAAGACCGCCTTCCTTAATGGAGACATTGAGGAAGAAATTTACATGGCGCAGCCGGAAGGCTGCATAGCTTCTGGAAGTGAGAAAAAGGTTTGCAAGCTCCAGCGATCCATTTATGGATTGAAACAAGCATCCCGTAGTTGGAACATTAGGTTCGACTCAACTGTGAAAGAGTTTGATTTTGAGAAGAATCCGGAGGAACCTTGTGTATACAAGAAGGTTAGTGGGAGGGCAGTGATATTTTTAGTTCTTTACGTTGATGACATTCTACTCATTGGGAATGACGTAGGAATGTTGCAACAAACGAAAGCATGGTTCTCCACACATTTCTCATTGAAGGATTTGGGAGAAGCATCTTATGTATTAGGAATACGCATCTATAGAGATAGAGCAAGAAAGATGCTTGGCTTATCCCAAAGCCTGTACATAGACACCGTTATGAAACGGTTTAGCATGGAAGAATCGAAGAAGGGATTCTTGTCAATGTCCCATGGGGTTCGTCTCTCGAAATCTATGTGTCCTCAAACACCTAGTGAAATCGAGGAGATGAAAAGGACGCCTTATGCTTCTGCCATAGGAAGCATAATGTATGGCATGCTGTGTACGTGACCCGATATTGCGTATGCTGTGAGTGTCACAAGCTGATATCAGTCTAACCCCGGTCCAGCTCACTACAAGGCCGTGAAATATATCATCAAGTACTTGCGAAGGACTAAGGATATATTTTTGGTCTATGAGGGTGCTGAGTTGAAATTAGAGGGATTCACTGACTCTAGTTTTCAATCGGATGTGGACGACTCAAAGTCGAATTCGGGATTTATATTCACGCTTAATAGTGGTGCCGTGTGTTGGAAGAGTTCGAAGCAAAGCACGACGGCTGATTCCACTACCGAAGCGGAATACATTGCAGCGTCCGAAGCTGCAAAAGAAGGGACATGGATAAGGAAATTCATCCAAGAGTTGGGTGTCATTCCTAATGCTTATGATCCAGTACCGTTGTACTGTGGTAACACCGGAGCCGTGGCGCAAGCTAAGGAGCCGAGATCTCATCAGAAGTCGAAGCATATTCTGAGGAAGTATCATGTGATCAAGAGATCATTGATAGAGGTGAAGTTGAAGTAGAACGAGTTATCTCGAAAGAGAACGTTGCAGACCCCTTCACGAAGCCTTTACCGAGATCGGTCCACGAGAAACATCGAGAGTCGATGGGATTGCGATTCATGGGTAGTTGGCTTTAGGTCAAGTGGGAGATTGTTAGAGTAGGTGACCAACAAGCCAACATGTGGCTGTGGTCTTTCATATTTATTATGGTAATAAACAAACCTTTTTCGTATTAATGATAAAACACATTGGCATTCTATATCTTTGTCCCTTTGTCACAAGCATAGATATAGTCCTTACAGTTATTACAAGTACTAGTAATTGATCGTTAGGATCATGAGATATTTACTTAAGTATTATAACTGTTAAACGTGTTCCTAGTCGAAGGGTTACGACACCAATGAGGATATCGGCCTTTCCCATTAAGAGACTAGCACTTAGTGTATGTGTACTGCATCTCATCAGTAAACGGTATTGTGATATCGGCATGCATAAGTGTGTGCTCGTAAGTTGACGAGTTCACTGAACTCCCTCACCCTTGAAATTTCTAAGTGGTTCCCAATAATCGAGGAGAGATATTTGTGGTATAGTTGTACACCATTAGTCCTTATGACCTAGACATCACCGTGACTTCACTAGAGGACCAGCTGTATCGTGACCTGTCCCTGAGTTCCACCGAGGACCACCCCAAAGGCCAGTGTTCGTGCAGTCTGAAATCTAGTGGGAGGTCTGTGCATTGTAGTCGGGGATTCGATCGCTAGAATAGTCTTGGATATCCTGTGTGTTCTTATAGTTTGTAATCTCTCTAAGTCTCTGGCCAGAGCTGACTAAGTGATGATTAGAGAATTCGATTCTCTAAGTCATGCACGTAACGATTACAACACTTAGAACGATCGCACAGTCATTGAACTACTAAGGAGGTCTCGATGAACCAATGCATCTAGTTCAATCGGGGCATATGAATCGAAGGGATCGTACTGTACGCTAACTATATCAAAAGGTTCTTGCAGGCACTTCATTTGTATCTAGGGAATCATGACGCGTAGTTGCTAGACGCCAATCTTGATTCGTTGGGTGATTAAGGTTAAACGAGCTTCATCTTAATCGTAACTCTAAGGAACGAGTTTTGACTACAAAGGGTTGTGGGCCCACGGCTAGCTTACACCTGAACCATCGAGGGTCACACTGCTCGTGCACATGAGATCTTTGAATGAACGGTCAAAGGTAAAAATGGTTTATCTTTGCATGATTGGAAGTCAATATGATTGGGTCCAGCATTCGTAATTTGGAATTATGAATGAGAATAAGAAAAGGAAAAGAATAGGCGAACATCTTAGTAGACTTTCTAAATCGGGATGTTTCCAAATTTAGAAAGTGCGCTGAATTAGGGTTTCCACTTTTAAAAAGTTGGAAATTGAGAATTGGCACTCGTAATGACGAGGACATTATAATGATTTCGAAAATGTAATTGTTACAATTTTCCGATCATTGAATTGAGAGAAACGAGCGAGTAAAAGAACCAACGAACTTAAGCTGTTGGGCCCGATCCAACTTAAGCCCGTTAAGGTTTTATGCAAGACACTATAAATACTTGATTTATAGGTCTTGAACACAGCACAACTTGAAAACCTAACCCTAGCCGCTCCCTCTCTCGGCCGTTCTCCCCCTCACGGCCAACACCGCCGTTCGTTCGCCGTTAGTTCGCCGGAATCGGCCTCCCCTTGGCCGTTTAATCGTGGTAGATCTTTTTCCTTTTTATTCTTTCCGTTTATTCTAACTATTTCGTGTCTAGTGCCACGATTTAGTAGATCGAAGTATACGAGGTGAAATCCGAGAGGAGGAAGATCGAAGAATCGAGGAGCAGCCCCACGAGCCGACGTCGCACGCGCCCCCACGCGCCGCCCGAAGACAGCGCGTGAGCCACACGCGCCGCCGTAGCTCGCTTCGCCGCTGCTACCATTTCGCCGTTGCTGCCCCGGATTGCACGGATTGGTTTCCATGGCAATCTAACTTTGCTTAGTGCACCTACCTCACGCTTCAAGAGGTAAAGTTACGAATCCGTTGTCGTTCTATTCGGTTTTATTTAAATTAAATATGCATGTTCGTTTAGTAAGTATGTTGTATGATTTTATGTATCTACATGAAATTGTTTAATTACTCCGAGCATGATTATTTGATTTAAACATGACCATGCTAATTGATTTATTTTTGATTAAGTAATTGAGCATGTATGTTGTTTTTAATTTCGCTGGAAGCGCAAAGGTACGCAATTAATTGTTTTCAATTATCGGGCATGTGTTTATGTGTTTTAAATTTGTTTAAATCGCATAAAATTTTTGTTCTCTACTGCGTACACGTGTCTGATTCCCAACATATATATATATATATATATATATATATATATATATATATATATATATATATATATATATATATATATATATATTATATATCGTTTGAGTTGAGATTAGGTTAGCTATTGTTTGTGTGGCGAGGTTATTGTACGATGGATAGTCTGTTAGAGTAGGTGACCAACAAGCCAACATGTGGCTGTGGTCTTTCGTATTTATTATTGTAATAAACGAACCTTTATTCGTATTAATGATTAAAACACCTTGGCATTCTATATCTTTGTCCCTTTGTCACAAGCATAGATATAGTCCTTACAGTTATTACAAGTACTAGTAATTGATCATAAGGATCGTGAGATATTTACTTAAGTATTATAACTGTTAAACGTGTTCCTAGTCGAAGGGTTACGCCACTAATGAGGATATCGGCCTTTCCCATTAAGACTAGCACTTAGTGTACGTGTACTGCATCTCATCAGTAAACGGTATTGTGATATCGGCATGCATAAGTGGGTGCTCGTAAGTTGACGAGTTCACTGAACTCCCTCACCCTAGAAATCTCTAAGTGGTTCCCAATAATCGAGTAGAGATATCTATGGTATAGTTGTACACCATTAGTCCTTATGACCTAGACATCACCGTGACTTCACTAGAGGACCAGCTGTATCGTGACCTGTCCCTGAGTTCCACCGAGGACCATCCCAAGGGCCAGTGTTCGTGCAGTCCGAAATCTAGTGGGAGGTCTGTGCATTGTAGTCAGGGATTCGATCGCTAGAATAGTCTTGGATGTCCTGTGTGTTCTGAAAGTTTGTAATCATTCTAAGTCTCTGCCCAGAGCTGACTAAGTGATGATTAGAGAATTCGATTCTCTAAGTCATGCACGTGACGATTACAACACTTAGAACGATCGCACCGTCATCGAACATATAAAGAGGTCTCGATGAACCAATGCCTCTAGTTCGATCGGGACATATGAATCGAAGGGACCGTACTGTACGTTAACTATATCTGAAGGTTCTTGCAGGCACTTCATTTGTATCTAGGGAATCATGACGCGTAGTTGCTAGACGCCAATCTTGATTCGTTGGGTGATTAAGGTGAAACGAGCTTCATCTTAATCGTAACTCGAAGGGGACGAGTTTTGACCACAAAGGGTTGTGGGCCCACGGCTAGCTTACACCTGAACCATCGAGGGTCACACTGCTCGTGCACATGAGATCTTTGAATAAACGGTCAGAGTTAAAATAGTTTATCTTTGCATGATTGGAAGTCAATATGATTGAGTCCAACATTCATAATTTGGAATTATGAATGAGAATAAGAAAAGGAAAAGAATAGGCGAACGTGTTAGTGAACTTTCTAAATCGGGAAGTTTCCAAATTTAGAAAGTGCACTGAACTAGGGTTTCCACTTTTGGAAAGTTGGAAAATGAAAGATGGCACTCGTATTGACGAGGGAATTATAATGATTCCGAAAATGTAATCGTTGCAATTTTTCGGTCATTGAATTGAGAGAAACGAGCAAGTAAAAGTACTAGCGAACTTAAGCTGTTGGGCCCGGTCCAACTTAAGCCCGCTAGGGTTTTATGCAAGGGACTATAAAGACATGATTTATAGGCCTTGCACAAACACAAAAAAAACCCTAACCCTAAGCGGCCGTCCACTCTCTCTCTCGGCCTCTCTTTCCGCGGCCATCACCGCGCCACCGTCGCCGTTCCGTCGCCGGAATCGGCCGTTCATCGGCTGTTCCTCTTTCGGTATTCTTTCTCTTTTCGTTTCTTCCGTTTTATTCTAACTACTTCGTGTCTAGTGCCACGTTTTAGTAGATCGAAGTATACGAGGTGAAATCCGAGAGGAGGAAGATCGTAGATCGAAGAATCGAGGAGCAACGCACGAGCCGAAGCTGTACGCTGCCCCACGCGCCGCCCCGAAGCCGCGCGTATACCGCACGCGCCGCCGTGACCTCACGCGCCGCTGCTGCCGCTGCACCGCTGCTGCCCCGATTGTACGGATTGGTTTCCGTAGCAATCTCGACGTGTTAAACGCTCCTACCTCACGCGTCAAGAGGTAAATCCACGAAACCCTAGTTTCGTTTCGATTAGGTTTAGACTATGATTTCATGTTTGTTTCGTATGATTTTATGTGATTATGTGTAATCGTTTTAAATCATTACAAGCATGTTATTTGGTTTAAACGCGAGCATGTTAATTGTTTTAAATTCGGTTAAATTTATTAGCATGTATGTTGTTTTTAATTTCGCTGGAAGCGCAAAGGTACGCAATTAATTGATTTAATTTGTCGGGCATGTACTATGTGCGTTTTAAACTCGTTTAATTCGCATAAATTTTTGTTTTCCGCTGCGTATGCGTGCCCGAAACCCAACAGTGGTATCAGAGCTCGTTGCGCAATTAATTGCGTTCGTTATAATATGCTATGATTTTATGCATGTTCGATTTATTAAAGTAGTGATTGTTGTATTATGTAATTGGGAGTTTTCGTAAGTTTAAAATATTTTTGAAATATTGTTTAGAATTTTTCCAGCTTTAAAATTGTTTAAAATTGGAAAATCGGATCTGAAATTGTTTTAAAAATGTCGGTTTTTAATTGTTCGGATCGAACCGGTCGAACCGGCCGGTTCGATGGTTGTGTGCGATCGAAGTGACCGAATCCAAGTGGATTCGGGTCGGTCAGACCGGTTCTCGGTCCGACTGACCCGGCCCACTGATTTGGGTCAGCTGGACCGGACAGAACCGGACCGCTTTGGTCCGAACCGGTCAGACCGGTTGGGCCGAACCGGTTCACTGAAAATAAATAAAAAAAAATAAAAAAATTTTTTATTTCAGATTTCTAAAATTAAACTTAAAACAAATTGATTTTAATTTTTGGAAAATTATTTTCAATTAATCCCAATTAGATAATTGGATCGACAATCATCTATTTTAGTAAATAGGTGTTAGATTAATTAAATTGATTTAAATTGTTAAATTGATTTCAATTAATAGAACATATATATAATATTGATTATAAGTTCAACTTAATTAGTAGTACCTCAACATTATTTGAATGATTTATGCTAGTTGAGGTTCTATAATTATTTTGAAAACTCGATAATTAATTAATGTAATTAATTATGAAATTAGGTCGTATGTTCCTCTTAGGACAATATGCGCTTCCATATACCTTTAGAGAACATAGATGTAGGAATCACATAGACCAATCCAAAACCTTCTGATGAGATAAAACTTTTAATAAAACCCCTCATTCTTAATCTAATTGAGAATCATTTCAAGCTATAAAGAATAACCCAATCTGTTGAGTTATTTCTTTCCTTCTGCCAACGGTTGGATTATGTGTAGCCCTTTACTATAGTGCAGTAAGCCATGTTAGCGGGGAGTGCTATGGTAGAGTAAGCTGTAATTCAATTGACATAGTGATGAAGGTAGCCGTAGAAAAGGGTTATGTTGAATTAACGTGGTCGGCTAGATTAACTAGGGACTGCATTAGTTTGGCATAATCAAGTTCTATGAGCATCTTTGATTGGTAGGTTAGACTTGACACACGACGATTTTGATATTCGCGAGATTAACTTAGGTCATTATCAAGTGTGAGGAAATTTAATTTAGGGTCATATTGTGGATATGATTGATTGTGATCTACCTTTGGGCAAATATAATCGGGCTAGATTAACTACGGGTTATATTTGTCTATTGGACCTAAAGCCCATTAAGAAAAATCAGTTTTCTCGTTTGTCTACTAGAGGGAAGTGGAACTCGATAAAATTAGTGGGAGAACAATTAAATAACATAAGTCCAAACATTTAATTGTAACAATCATTTAACGCGAATCTCTAATAATCCTCTTCTCTATATGTCTCAGATAATCATGTCTAAGAATCCCATAATGTCAATCCTCGACAATAAACTCAATGGCCCTAATTACCTAGATTGGTTGCGTAGTCTTAAGCTTGTGCTAACTGTTGAGGGGCGTCTCTATGTTTTGAACGAGAGGCTTCCCGCCACTATACCTGCCACAGCGACTGATGCTGAAAAGGAAACTTATGAAGTTTGGAAGAAAGATGACACTCATGCTAGGTGCTATATGATAGCCGCCATGGAGCCCGCGCTTGCGAGGAAATATGAGTCTCACTTGCATGCTTTCGATATAAAGGCTCATCTCGATAGCATGTATAGTGAGAATATTAGGGCATCGAGATACGCTGCTACAAAGGAGTTGATCACAGCGAGACTGCGCGAAGGGACTTCGGTCCACGAGCACTGTCTCAAAATGATCACTCTCCTTGAAAAGTTAGTGAATCTTGATGTCACCCTCCCGGCCGAGCTCTCGTTGGATTTGATCCTGTTGTCTCTTCCTAGTTCCTATGAATCGTTCATAGTGAACTTCAACATGAACAAACTAGATCCTCCCTTGGATGATTTAATGAACATGTTGGTCAGCTTCGAGTCCACCATTAAGAAAGAGAAGTTTGTTCTCATTGCTGCTACTTTTGGAAAGAAGAGTTCTTTCCAAAAGAAGAGAAAGGAAAGAGTTCCCTTCCCAAACAGCAAGTTCGAAGTGGGTGAAGGTAGTGGGGGCCCCAAAGCAAAGGTTAGCAAACAAGTTGATGATGCTTGCCATCACTGTGGAAAGAAAGGACATTGGCGCCGCAACTGCAAGGCTTACCTGAAGCAGAAAGGTTCTGAAAAGGGTACGTATTTCATTGACGTAAATTTATCTGTCAACTCTTCTTCTTGGGTATTGGATACGGGCTGTGGCTCACATTTGTGCAATGATTTGCAGCTAATGACAAGAAGTCGAAGACTTAGAGCGGGTGAGACCTACCTAAGGATGGGGAATGGAGCAAGAGTTGCTGCTGAAGCCATTGGCACAATTTACTTAAATGTTTTGGATTCTAGTTTTCCTATTGTTTTGAACGATTGTTTATTTGTTCCGTCGCTCATTAGAAACCTTATTTCTATTCCTGTATTAGATATTGAAGGTTTTACTTTTGTTTTTGGAAATTCGATTTGCATTATACAAAAGAATGAGAATTTAATTTGCAAAGGACGACTATTAAACAACTTGTACGAACTAAATCCAAGTGAAATACCTATTAATGTTATATCAGCAAAACGTAAGGAGATAGATCAAAACCCCGCACAACTTTGGCACGCTAGATTAGGTCATGTCTCTTTAAGAAGGATGAACGATTTTGTTAGTGAAGGATTGTTCTCTTTGGAGGACGTGAAATCACTACAAACTTGTGAATCTTGCCTTAAAGGGAAAATGACCAAGTCACCCTACAAAGGGAAAATGGAACGAGCCGAGGGTCTTTTGGATTTGATTCATACAGACGTATGTGGTCCACTAAGTGTTAGTGCGAAGGGTGGATATAACTACTTCGCCACCTTTACCGACGATTATTCTAGGTATGGGTATGTGTACTTGATGAAGTACAAGTCTGAAACATTTGAAAGGTTCAAAGATTTTAGACATGAAGTAGAAAAGCAACTCGGACGAAGTATTAAGAAGCTGCGATCCGATCGTGGTGGAGAATACTTGAGCATCGAGTTCATTGACTATCTAAAAGAAAATGGGATACAGTCCCAATGGACTCCACCGGGAACTCCTCAACTTAATGGAGTGTCCGAACGTCGGAATCGAACTTTATTAGATATGGTTCGATCAATGATGGGGTTCACGAACTTACCGGCATACTTGTGGGGTCATGCACTCCGTACTGCCGCGTATTTGCTGAATAGAGTTAACACCAAAGCAGTTAAATCCACACCTTATGAACTTTGGCATTCCCGGAAACCCAATTACAAACATATTAGGATATGGGGTTGTCCCGCTTATGTGAAGCGATTAGTGGGAGATAAGTTAGATAGTAAATCCGACTTGTGCTATTTTGTGGGGTATCCCGAAGACTCAATGGGATACGAGTTTTATTATGTCAAAGAAGCAAAGACGTTTGTTTCTAGAAATGCCACCTTTTTGGAAAGGGAGTTTCTATTCGATAGAAAGGGCAGCATGATAGAACTTGAAGTAGTTCAAGAACCACAAAGTGAAGTTCAAACGCAAGAACAAGTAATCGAACCAATACAACAAACCACTAATATACCTCCTGAACCTACGGTACGTAGATCCGAAAGAGTTCGGAAAATGCCGGATAGGTTATTCCTCCTCGAAAATGATGAAGATCATGTTGAGCTTGGACGAGATCCAAGAACATACAATGAGGCCGTATCGGATGCGGACATGGGACATTGGCTAACTGCCATGAAATCCGAAATGGACTCCATGTACTCCAACAAGGGATGGACCTTGGTAGATCCACCCAAAGGAATTGTTCCTATAGGCTGCACGTGGATCTATAAGAAGAAAATTGGAGTTGATGGAAAGGTATCGACCTCTAAAGCTAGATTGGTAGCAAAAGGATACACTCAAAGGCAAGGTGTTGACTATGAGGAAACCTTTTCGCCAGTCGCGATGCTGAAGTCCATTAGGATTTTGCTGGCCATAGCTGCGTGGTACGACTACGAGATATGGCAAATGGAGGTGAAGACCGCCTTCCTTAATGGAGATATTGAGGAAGAAATTTACATGGCGCAGCCGGAAGGCTTCATATCTTCTGGAAGTGAGCAAAAGGTTTGCAAGCTCCAGCGATCCATTTATGGATTGAAACAAGCATCCCGAAGTTGGAACATTAGGTTCGACTCAACTATCAAAGATTTTGATTTTGAGAAGAATCCGGAGGAACCTTGTGTATACAAGAAGGTTAGTGGGAGGGCAGTGATATTTTTAGTGCTTAACGTTGATGACATTCTACTCATTGGGAATGACGTAGGAATGTTGCAACAAACGAAAGCATGGTTGTCCACACGTTTCTCAATGAAGGATTTGGGAGAAGCATCTTATGTATTAGGAATACGCATCTATAGAGATAGAGCAAGAAAGATGCTTGGCTTATCCCAAAGCCTGTACATAGACACCGTTATGAAACGGTTTAGCATGGAAGAATCCAAGAAGGGATTCTTGCCAATGTCCCATGGGGTTCGTCTCTCGAAATCTATGTGTCCCCAAACATCTAGTGAAATCGAAGAGATGAAAAGGACGCCCTATGCTTCTGCCATAGGAAGCATAATGTATGGCATGCTATGTACGAGACCCGATATTGCGTATGCTGTGAGTGTCACAAGCAGATATCAGTCTAACCCCGGCCCGGCTCACTGGAAAGCCGTGAAAGATATCCTCAAGTACTTGCGAAGAACTAAGGATATATTTTTGGTCTATGGGGGTGCCGAGTTGAAATTAGAGGGTTTTACCGACTCTAGTTTTCAATCGGACGTGGACGACTCAAAGTCGAATTCTGGATTTATATTCACGCTGAATGGTGGTGCCGTGTGTTGGAAGAGTTCCAAGCAAAGCACGACGGCCGATTCCACTACTGAAGCGGAATACATTGCAGCGTCTGAAGCTGCAAAAGAAGGGACTTGGATAAGGAAGTTCATCCAAGAGTTGGGTGTCATTCCTGATGCTAGTGATCCAGTACCGTTGTACTGTGATAACACCGGAGCCGTGGCACAAGCTAAGGAGCCACGATCTCATCAGAAGTCGAAGCATATTCTGAGGAAATATCACGTGATCCGAGAGATCATTGATAGAGGTGAAGTTAAGGTAGAACGAGTCACCTCGGAAGAGAACGTTGCAGACCCCTTCACGAAGCCTTTACCAAGATCGGTCCATGAGAAACATCGAGAGTCGATGGGATTGCGGTTTATGGGTAGTTGGCTTTAGGTCAAGTGGGAGATTGTTAGAGTAGGTGACCAACAAGCCAACATGTGGCTGTGGTCTTTCGTATTTATTATTGTAATAAACGAACCTTTATTCGTATTAATGATTAAAACACCTTGGCATTCTATATCTTTGTCCCTTTGTCACAAGCATAGATATAGTCCTTACAGTTATTACAAGTACTAGTAATTGATCATAAGGATCGTGAGATATTTACTTAAGTATTATAACTGTTAAACGTGTTCCTAGTCGAAGGGTTACGCCACTAATGAGGATATCGGCCTTTCCCATTAAGACTAGCACTTAGTGTACGTGTACTGCATCTCATCAGTAAACGGTATTGTGATATCGGCATGCATAAGTGGGTGCTCGTAAGTTGACGAGTTCACTGAACTCCCTCACCCTAGAAATCTCTAAGTGGTTCCCAATAATCGAGTAGAGATATCTATGGTATAGTTGTACACCATTAGTCCTTATGACCTAGACATCACCGTGACTTCACTAGAGGACCAGCTGTATCGTGACCTGTCCCTGAGTTCCACCGAGGACCATCCCAAGGGCCAGTGTTCGTGCAGTCCGAAATCTAGTGGGAGGTCTGTGCATTGTAGTCAGGGATTCGATCGCTAGAATAGTCTTGGATGTCCTGTGTGTTCTGAAAGTTTGTAATCATTCTAAGTCTCTGCCCAGAGCTGACTAAGTGATGATTAGAGAATTCGATTCTCTAAGTCATGCACGTGACGATTACAACACTTAGAACGATCGCACCGTCATCGAACATATAAAGAGGTCTCGATGAACCAATGCCTCTAGTTCGATCGGGACATATGAATCGAAGGGACCGTACTGTACGTTAACTATATCTGAAGGTTCTTGCAGGCACTTCATTTGTATCTAGGGAATCATGACGCGTAGTTGCTAGACGCCAATCTTGATTCGTTGGGTGATTAAGGTGAAACGAGCTTCATCTTAATCGTAACTCGAAGGGGACGAGTTTTGACCACAAAGGGTTGTGGGCCCACGGCTAGCTTACACCTGAACCATCGAGGGTCACACTGCTCGTGCACATGAGATCTTTGAATAAACGGTCAGAGTTAAAATAGTTTATCTTTGCATGATTGGAAGTCAATATGATTGAGTCCAACATTCATAATTTGGAATTATGAATGAGAATAAGAAAAGGAAAAGAATAGGCGAACGTGTTAGTGAACTTTCTAAATCGGGAAGTTTCCAAATTTAGAAAGTGCACTGAACTAGGGTTTCCACTTTTGGAAAGTTGGAAAATGAAAGATGGCACTCGTAATGACGAGGGAATTATAATGATTCCGAAAATGTAATCGTTGCAATTTTTCGGTCATTGAATTGAGAGAAACGAGCAAGTAAAAGTACTAGCGAACTTAAGCTGTTGGGCCCGGTCCAACTTAAGGCCGCTAGGGTTTTATGCAAGGGACTATAAATACATGATTTATAGGCCTTGCACAAACACAAAAAAAACCCTAACCCTAAGCGGCCGTCCACTCTCTCTCTCGGCCTCTCTTTCCGCGGCCATCACCGCGCCACCGTCGCCGTTCCGTCGCCGGAATCGGCCGTTCATCGGCTGTTCCTCTTTCGGTATTCTTTCTCTTTTTGTTTCTTCCGTTTTATTCTAACTACTTCGTGTCTAGTGCCACGTTTTAGTAGATCGAAGTATACGAGGTGAAATCCGAGAGGAGGAAGATCGTAGATCGAAGAATCGAGGAGCAACGCACGAGCCGAAGCTGCACGCTGCCCCACGCGCCGCCCCGAAGCCGCGCGTATACCGCACGCGCCGCCGTGACCTCACGCGCCGCTGCTGCCGCTGCACCGCTGCTGCCCCGATTGTACGGATTGGTTTCCGTAGCAATCTCGACGTGTTAAACGCTCCTACCTCACGCGTCAAGAGGTAAATCCACGAAACCCTAGTTTCGTTTCGATTAGGTTTAGACTATGATTTCATGTTTGTTTCGTATGATTTTATGTGATTATGTGTAATCGTTTTAAATCATTACAAGCATGTTATTTGGTTTAAACGCGAGCATGTTAATTGTTTTAAATTCGGTTAAATTTATTAGCATGTATGTTGTTTTTAATTTCGCTGGAAGCGCAAAGGTACGCAATTAATTGATTTAATTTGCCGGGCATGTACTATGTGCGTTTTAAACTCGTTTAATTCGCATAAATTTTTGTTTTCCGCTGCGTATGCGTGCCCGAAACCCAACAGTGTCACGCGTGCTTACAGTGGTTGCGACCACTAGACTGACATGAGTGAACCATTTATATGCAATACCCAGGGGACTGTTCCGCGTGCATGCACTGGTTGCGACTGCTGGACAGACATGAGTGAACTATCCTTATAGATGGTCAGAAAAATATTGACATGCCCTATATATGGATGACAGAGGAGTTGATCTGCTTTTGTAGCCTATTTCTGATCCGAGTGACCTTTTTATGTGATGGGTGGAGTAGGAGTGACCCTACCTGTGTAGCCTATATTTAGTCTCTATGACCGTCCATACGTGGACTTATATTATCCTGTGTGGAGTCGGTACACAACAGTAGGCTAAGAGCCCAAACAATATTATAGAGGTCAGAGTGGCATGCGGTGAGGTATCAGTGGTAAGGGACATGAGTTGCATAACTACCTTCACGTCCATGCATGATGCTTATTAGGCATTAGCTCATACATTTCTGCATTGCAGGTAAATTTATTCCTAGGTAAGCCTCTAGCTTGAGAGGCAGATTGCTGGAGGTTCAGTGGGAGGCTGATGATCCGTGGGTGTGAGCTTTATTTTGCTTTTTGCTAGCTAATGTGTATTCTATTGAACTAGAGTACTTCGTTTGGATTGAAGTTGTTTTCATATGATATTTATTATTGGTTGTTCGTGTGGTTGTCGTTTTGGTGTAGTGATGGAGTGATCGATTATGTTGGTAAAAATATGTACATATGTTAGGTTTTGAAGTATTATTACACATGCTATGGAGATCTATATTAGCGGATGTGTATATAACTCGTGTTTTTGGTAAAGTAAGTTGCTTCCTTTACACATTTATAGATAGGATCTTATCTTTAATACCACTCTACAAATATATTCTTGTTGATTCTATTAAGAGGAAAAAAAAAAGGCAGAGCGCCATTATTATTCTCCATTCATCGAGTCTTTTACTCGAAAATTAAATAAGGGTGTTACACAATTTTCATTTTAATAAATTCAGAATTCAAAAATCCATTCCGATTCCAGGATAGCTCATAATTTTGAGAATTTTGGAAAATTACTATAGTTTCTTGTTTCAAATTCAACAATAAAAATCCCAACACACCCGCATGAACAACACAATGCAACATAATCCAACAAAATCTAATATGGTCCAAAGGAGTATTTTTTTTCATATAACATACAACCTCATTCCCAAATTAAATGGCACACAAAATTACACAGATTACGAAATCTAATTAGTAGCCTATTTTTTAATAGAAAAGCCCCAAATTACCCTTTGCAATGCTATTAAGTGAGCTCTTAGTAAAACTCAACAAATGTATATAATTAATATTCTCTCCGCTCATTTATAATTGTCGTTTTTAGATTCTGTACAAGGATTAAGAATCTCAATAAATATTGGGGGCAATTTGCTATAGGACCCTCTATATTATAATTTATGTGTGTAGATACAAGTCAAAATTTCCATATTTTAATAAATTAATAATTTTTATTGTGACAAAAATACTCTTAGTTAAAATCAAATCAAATCCCAAAAAATCTCTCAATCAAAAAAAATTCCCAAAAATCTCTCTTCCAAATATTAAATAAAAAATGAAATTATTCATAAAAAATATATATAATTTATTTTACAAACTCATACTCTAAAAACGCTATCGATGACTCCGGGAACTGTGACGCTTCCCGCGACGCCTATGAGCACTGCAAATAGCAAAATGAAAATTAGATTTTGTATTATTGAATTGGAAACAACGAAATACCTATGATTTCATCAAATGCAAACAGCAAACTGAAGAAACAAAAATCCTGAATTTACATTATTAAATTGCAAACAAAACAATTACCTATGACTTCTTCAAATGCAAACAGCAAACTGAAGAAAAAAATTCAGCAGTACTTGCATTATTAATTGCAAGCAATAAACAACATATAACTTTACCAAAATTCAAACAACAAACTGGAAAAAAAATCATCATCATTAAAAACACCAATAAAAAAATTGTTTATAGAACACGTTGCAAACAAAAAAAATATTAAACAAAGTGTTTGTAAAATGTAACTTAAGACATACCTTGCAAATAGTAAACCAGATGAATCGAACCTTAATACCAAACGCAATTCTTCAAACAACAAACGAATTTAAACCAACCTGCAAACGGAAACTGCTAACAACAAACGATGGGAAAGTTCTACATACGGGAGACACAATGCGAATTTTGGCTAGAATTTTGGATTTTTGAATTTCTTTTTAGGAGAGGAGGGGATGTTTGTTGTCCTCTTTAATTTTTTCACCAAGAAATCATCTCATAATCTAAAAACATCCCTGTTTTTTCCTTCTCTACAATATCTCTTCGTAAAAAAAATAAAGAAAAAGAAAAAAAAAGACAGAGAAAAACGAGAGAGAGAGAGAGAGAGAGAGAGAGAGAGAGAGAGAGAGAGAGAGAGAGAGAGAGAGAGAGAGAGAGAGAGAGAGAGAGAGAGAGAGAGAGAGGGGGGGGAGAGATGAAGGATTAAATATAGGGTGAGAGAAACGTGAGATTAGAGAGAGAGAGGATATATGAGATTTGTTTTCTTATTAATTGAGGGTGTCTATGTCTATATACTAATTATATTATTTTATTTATATTATTTTTATGGGTCAAGGGACCTATGCCTATATTCATCTAGCAACTAGGATCTCTACATATATAAGTCCAAAATAAGGGGTGTCTAGCAAATTTCCCCTAAATATTGCTTAATTTTAGGAAATTATATGCTTTTATACTAAAATGCCCTTACCAATAATTAATGTGAGAGAGTGTTGGAGATAGTTAATAAGGGTAAAATTGATAATTACTAAATTAATGCAGTATTGAAAATCTAAAGTGACAGATATTATGGAACAAAAAATTTATTAAAAGTGACAGATATTGTGGAACAGATGGAGTACGACCATCCATTAATATCACTCTCCCTCAAAAGATTACAATTGAAATTTTCTATTATCCGCTGCAAAACAAAACAAGCAACTAAAATGAGAATTTTAATTTTACTTCCCAATAAAATTTTTAGGAACATAAAAAGATTAAAAAAAATCACTTCCCACTAAAAGTTTTGAAGACGAAACGAGATTAAAAAATTCACTTCCCACAAACATTGCCAATAAACCTAAGTCTGACTTTAACTATTGAAATTAAAAAAAAAAAAAATCACTTGCCACCAAAATTGTCTATAAAACGAAGTATGACTTTAACTTTTAAGTATAAAAAAAACGAGAGAACCCTTAGTTGAATTAGATTTAAATATAGAGTTATCAGAAGCTGATAGTAACAATGGAAATTGGCAACAAGACCAGGAAGCTAGAATTAGTTTACCGGATCTTAATATTGTTGCCCCAGAGTTTGTTGAGGAATATAATCTCAATCTAAATTCTTCAACAGCTAAGGTATTTCATGTGGATGATTTTTCACAAGGCCTAAATGATGTTCCATCCGTAGAAACTTTTGAGGAAGATCGATTGAATACGGGTACTTCTTTATTTACTGCTTATGAAAATTACTATATGTTCGCAAATTAATTCTTTTAATGTTTCAATATTATTTTCTTTTTCTTTATATTTTTTTAGTAGACGAACACATAAATGACGAAAACGAGGAATCATCACATACACCAATTGGTCATACGAGGAATTGGAAGAACTTAAGTAACGACAAATATAGAGCCATCTACAATATGTTACTACAAAAAAGTATCAACGGAAAATTGAAGAGAGGAGTGACAAAGATGGTGGCTTTACAATTTTCAGTTTTCTTACAGACTGTCCAACGCATTTGGAAACAGTCAAATAAAGGTAGAAACAACGATGTATCTCATAGAAGGGTAAGTAATCGCGGTCGAAAGAGAATTCAGATTGATTGTGATCATATACGTGAGATTCCTTTAAACCGAATGATAATGTTGGAGTCTTTAGCTCGTTGTTTGAACACCAGCAAAAGCACTTGTTTAGGAATTTTAAGTCGGGAGATATACGACGGCATTCAAACGCTATAAAGCCATATTTGAAAGAGGAAAACAAAAGATCTCGTTTACAATTCTTCTTGTCAATGCTTGAAGGTACACACAATATATGATCCACTTTTTAGTGGTATGTGTTGACATCAAAATTGAGATTAAATTACGAATTAATGGCCTAAATAAATTGGTTATTAATTCGGATCTCAGTTAAAAGTCCATAATAAATTTGGGCTTATATCAGTTTTTTTTAGATTAAATTACAAATTAATAACCCAAATAAATCGGTTATTAATTTGGATCTCAAATCAAAGTCCGTGAAGAATTTGGGTTTTTTTATCGAAGTCCACACTAAATTTGGGCTCCGCAAATGTGCGATGTGAGTTAACTCAAAATAAGTACTGAATTCTTATTCATTTGGGTTAACTATTTAGGCTCATAAAATCTAGCCCACATTAAGTTGCAAGTGTTCAGGCCCACCGACCCAAGTTTCAAGTCAAGAAACCCTAAACTGAGCCTATAAAAGGAGACACATACACAAAGACACGAGCATCAAGCAAGGCGTACATCAAGCACTCAAAAGCTCTCAAGTCTCGAGCTCATGCCACGACGAAGAACAACAACCACGGAGGTTCTACATCTTCATCAAGGCACCAAATCCACAAGACCTAGAAATCCCCAAATCGATTTCTAGATATTCATATCTACTTCCGCAAATCAACGGTGGAATCAAGCTCTCAATTCAAGAACAAGCTTCGGCCCTTGGATTATATCTCGGAGAAGAATCAGAGGAATCAACAAAGATTGTAACCCATTTTCGTTTTGATTAAAATATATTTATTTGTTCCTATTTTTTCTTGTCTTGTAATTTATTTTGCAGACATTTAAATTTGAGGTTAACAAATTGGCACGCCCAGTGGGACTACTTTGCCTCTCATCTCCTCTCCTACATTGAAGCGCACATTCTTTTGTTCAAAGATCCAATGGCTCCAAAGAAGAACCAAAACTCTTTGATCCAAAAGGCTGCCGATATTGCCAGCGCTGTTGGTTTATCATCCACCGGGGGCAAGATGGATGACACAATTACGCAAAATGGATCAAGCTCCTCAGGCTCGGAAGAGATCGACTCCAAATCTCAAGCCTTCACCACATTGCCGGTCATGGTGGTTGACGCGACTTCCGTGGATGAGCAATTGGCGCACTTGACCCAAACAATGGCTAATCTTCAAAAAATAGTCGAAGACAAAGACATGAAAATCGCTCAATTAATGGATAAGTTGGAACAGTCAGAGGTTGGGGAGTTTAGCCTAAAGCACGAATCTTACCCGCTTCGGGGCGAGAAAGCAAAGCAAGTGGAAGAAGCACAGCCTAAGCCGGACTTTGTGCAAGGCGCCGCTCATTCTTCGATGTCTGTTGCCGCACTGTCTGTTCAACAATTGCAAGAGATGATTGCCAATACCATCAAAGCGCAATATGGCGGACCATCTCAAGTCTCACCCATGTATTCAAAGCCGTACACTAAGCGGTTCGATGCATTGAGGATGCCAGCGGGATACCAACCCCCAAAACTTCAACAATTCGATGGTAAGGGGAACCCCAAGCAACATATTACTCATTTCATCGAAACTTGCAACAATGCGGGGACTAACGGGGATCTCTTGGTGAAACAATTCGTAAGATCACTCAAGGGAAATGCTTTCGATTGGTATGTCGATTTGGATCCCGAGTCCATCAACAGTTGGGAAGAGATGGAACATGAATTCTTGAATCGCTTCTACAGCACGCGTCGTACTGTGAGTATGATCGAGCTGACCAATGCGAAGCAGTGGAAAGATGAACCGGTTGTGGATTACATCAACCGTTGGCGTGCACTAAGTCTAAATTGCAAGGATAAGCTATCGGAAGTGTCGGCAATTGAGATGTGTATCCAAGGGATGCATTGGGGCTTCTCTACATCTTACAGGGGATTAAGCCTAGGAATTTTGAAGAATTTGCTACGCGTCCCCATGATATGGAGTTGAGTATCGCAAACCATAAGAGTGCACTCCCGCTAGATGGTCAAAAAGGGGAAAGAAAGGAGTTTAAGAGAAACGAAAAATTCTCTAAAACTTCTACCAAGGAGTCAATGGCCATAAAAGCAGTGGGTTTGAAAATTCCTTCGAAGAACGAAGATGAAAAAACCGGTGAACATCGAATATCAAACGACAGACGTCGACCCGCGTTGAAGGAAATGCAAGAGAAAGAATACTCTTTTCCGGAATCGGACGTCTCCCATATCTTTGATGAGCTGCTGGCAAGGAAATTGATTGACTTGCCGGAACCAAAACGGCCCGAAGAAGTAGGAATGATGGATGACCCAAAGTATTCCAAATATCATCGAGTTGTCGGTCATCCCATAGAAAAATGCTTCGTGGTCAAAGAGAAGATCATGAGACTCGCGAGAGATGGCAAAATAATACTAGATACTGAAGATGTTGCCAACTCGAATGTTACAAGTGTCACTCCACTCTCAAGCGACAAATATCCCGCATGGAACACCAAAAAATGCCCGGCTGCACCTGCGAAGAAAGTGTCTGTATTTCAATTTGGGAGTTTGGAACCACAATTGGTAAGGGCTTTATTCCACGAGGAGGAAGTTCTACACGATGAAAACCCCATTTCTGCTATTGAGGATGAGGGAGAATGGATTCTAGTGACACGTCGGCAGAGACAAAGGGGACGTGTTGACAAACTTCATGTAATGCCATCACGAAACCCACAGCCAATAAAATACATTCACCGTGCCAAATCGAACAAAGACTCAAAGGTGAGTGATGATGCTTCAAGAAAATCTTACGGAAGTTCGGTTCCCAAGCACGTGACTTTGAAAGAGTTCTTTCCGAAAGAGTTCTTCCTGCAAAAAGTTGAAAGAGCGTACGTTAATTCGGACGAGAGCGACAATCAACATTATATTCCTTGTTGTGCTACTATGACTTTCACGGACGATGACTTGTTGTTGGGATCTAAACCTCACAATCGTCCGCTCTTTGTTTCGGGATTCATACACGAGCAAAAAATTAACCGTATACTCGTAGATGGAGGGTCAGCTTTCAATATCCTACCAAAATCCACCATGAGACAGTTGGGGATCGCTACCGAAGATTTGTCTCGCAGCCGCCTTACTATTCAAGGATTTAACCAAGAAGGCCAAAGAGCTATTGGGATGGTTCGTTTAGACCTCACAATTGAAGAGCTAGCGGTAAGTACACTATTCCATGTGATTGATGCAAGAACCTCTTATCACTTGTTATTAGGAAGGCCATGGCTTCACGAAAATGGAATTGTCCCATCTACCCTTCCTCAATGCTTCAAATACCTGAGGAATGTAGAAATGATGAAGGTCGATGCTAATGCGAAGCCCTTTACCGAGGCAGAATCACACTTTGCGGATGCCAAATTGTATCTAGAGTCAAACCTGAAGTGCGAAACGGTGATTTCAAAAACGCCGATATGCCAGCCTATTAATGGAAGTCATTTGGAACTCGTACCGACGAAGATCGGTTGCACAGAGGACGAGAAGGTGGCCACTTCAGTTGAAGCTCCGATGAGCAAAAATGACGGAGCTATGAGGAATTTGAGTTTGCCAGTGTTTCGTTGCGCTCCCCGGTCACGCCAAGGAAGCCCAATTTTGTTCGGTGAATGCACCACGTTATTGGAGGATGGACAAGAACGACCGAGGGAGCAAGAGCCAAGCCACTGCCACCTTATTAGGGAAGATTTAATCATGCCTATTATCGGCTTAAGTCCATTGGCGCATGAGCAGACACATGATGTTGTACCCCAGTCTCAATGGCCTAGGGAGGCGTATGATCCAAAATCATATAATTTATTAGCTAAGTCTGGTTACAACTTCTCTAATCCATCTCGGCTAGGCAAACTAAAACCTGAGTTGACGGGCGAAAAAATTCATGGGTTAAATGAAACACAAAAGAAATTAAGAAGACAAGGTTTTCGTGTTAATCAACCCAGAGTCGGTTTGGGATTCACTCCCATCGAGCCTGTTAGAATACGCGTGTCAAGGAAAAAAGGGTACGCCAACGTCCATCATATCACCATAAAGGGTGATGGAAATCAAAAGAAAACCAGCGGTCGCATTTATGCTTTTGATCGAATTGAGGCTCCTACCGCCCAATCTTCTGTCTTTGAAAGACTTTACACTCATGTTGCGCGACCCTCGATCTTTGAAAGGCTTGGTCCTTCTAATAATGTATCGAGTGCGCACGATAGACTTTCTACAGACACTCGTTCAGTGTTCTCACGACTGGGAAATCACAATAGGAACCAACCTGGAAAAAGAGTGCGAGAGCATGAGATAGATGTGTTTGAATCAACGGATGAAGCTCAAGCTCGTCAAATGCTTCGATCACGCCAAAGGGACCAACCGCTCTTAGTTATTGCCATGAATGGATCAGTGAAGGTGAAACAACGTGTTACCAGCCATCATGCCTCTAAAAAGAATGGAAATCGAAGCGAAGACGAAGTCGAAATTGTCGTCAGCAATCATTATGCAAGTATTGTTGATGATCAAGAGGAACTTTCGGAAAATGAAATACAAGAGGCCCCTGTGCAACTGGAGGATGGAGGGCAAGCTACTGTTGATGAGTTATAGGAACTGAACCTAGGCACATTGGATGACCCCTGCCTGATATTCATGAGTGCAATTTTGAGTTCTGAAGAGGAGCAACAATATCTTGAGATATTAGGCGAATACAAAAAAAGATGTGTTTGCATGGACATACAAAGAAATGCCCGGGATGGATCCCAAAATTGCAATCCATCACCTTGGTATAAAAAATGGAGCGCGCCCTGTAAAACAATCGCAACGTGTACTTCGTTCCGAGTTAATTCCTCGAATTGAAGCCGAAGTTAACAAGCTCATAGATGCTGGATTCATCAGGGAGGTCAAGTATCCAACTTGGATCTCTAGCATTGTGCCAGTCAAGAAGAAGAATGGTCAAATACGCATTTGTGTTGATTTTCGGGACTTGAACAAGGCTTGTCCTAAGGATGATTTCCCCTTACCTATCATCGAGCTCATGGTTGATGCGACAACCGGACATGAAGCATTATCTTTTATGGATGGCTCTTCCGGCTACAATCAAATTAGAATGGCTCCGGAAGATGAAGAATACACGGCATTTCGCACGCCAAAGGGAATTTACTGCTACAAAGTAATGCCGTTTGGACTAAAGAATGCAAGCGCCACCTACCAGCGTGCCATGCAAAACATCTTTGACGACATGCTGCACAAAAGAGTGGAGTGTTATGTCGATGACCTCGTTGTCAAAACAAAGAAGAGAGATGACCATTTGAGGGACCTTCGGATTGTATTCGAACGCTTGAGAAAATACAACTTAAAGATGAATCCTCTTAAGTGTGTTTTTGGTGTCTCTTCCGGCAAGTTTCTTGGCTTCATAGTTCGTCATCGTGGTATAGAGGTTGACCCCTCTAAGATAGATGCCATTCAAAACATGCCTGCGCCTAGAAATTTGAAAGGGTTGAGAAGTTTACAAGGAAATCTCGCATTCATCAGAAGGTTTATATCAAATCTCGCTGGGGGATGTCAACCGTTCAATCATCTCATCAAGAAAGACACACCTTTCGAATGGGACGAAGGATGTCAAAATGATTTTGAAAACATAAAGAAGTACTTATTAAATCTGCCCGTCTTAGGGGCTCCTATACCCGAAAAGCCACTCATATTATACATAGCAGCTCAAGAAAGGTCCGTCGGTGCTCTTATGGCACAAGAAAATGAAAGCGGCAAAGAGTGTGCCTTGTACTACTTGAGTAGAACTCTAACGGAGAATGAATTGAGATATTCCCCGGTGGAGAAAATTTGCTTGGCACTATTCTATGCAATTAAGAAATTGAGGCATTACTTCGAAGCATACTCCATACAACTCATTTCACGTGCCGATCCAGTCAAATTTGTGATGTCAAAGCCAGTGTTATCTGGAAGGTTAGCAAAGTGGTCTATCATGTTCAATCAATATGAGATCACGTATTTGCCTCAAAAATCTGTTAAAGGGCAGGCGCTGGCTAATTTCCTAGCCGACCACCCTATTCCGGCAGAATGGGAGTTATCCGATGACCTTTCTGATGAAGACATTTTCTTTACCGAAGTTCTTCCGGCATGGGAAATGTTCTTTGATGGGGCCGCACGGTCTGATGGATCGGGGGCAGGAGTTGTTTTTGTGTCACCCAAGAAACAAGTTTTGACATACTCGGTGGTACTGGGCGAGCTCTGCTCCAATAATGTGGCCGAGTATCAAGCTTTGATCATTGGTCTTGAAATGGCTTTAGAAATGAATATTACGGAGATTGAAGTTTATGGTGACTCAAAATTGGTTATCAACCAACTTTTGAAAGTATACGAGGTTAGGAAAGAAGACCTTATTCCTTTCTGTCAACACGCTTCGGACATGATGGCGAAGTTTGAAAAGGTCGTGTTAAATCACATTCCGAGGAAAGATAATAGGATGGCCGATGCGCTAGCTAATCTAGCAACTATTTTAGCTTTGTCGGAAGGAGAGACAATAAGTGTTCTTGTGTGTAATCGTTGGATTGTACCATCATTCGTTGAAGTCAGTCATGAAGACGCTAACGCTACGTCAATTTCAATCAATGATGATCAAGATTGGAGAAAACCATTGATCAATTACTTGAAGAATGGAGAGTTACCCGAGGAAGTTCGTCATAAGACGGAAGTACGAAAAAGGGCGCCTCGTTTCATCCTTTACAAGGATACGCTTTATCGTCGGTCTTTTGAAGGCAATTACCAGCGCTGTTTGTACGGTGAAGAGACGGCTGAAGCAATGATGGAAGCACATTCCGGGGTTTGTGGTGCTCATCAGTCCGGTCCGAAGCTACACTTTCAAATTAAAAGAATGGGCTATTATTGGCCTACGATGGTCAAAGATTGCTTGGATTATGCGAGGAGATGTGAGGCTTGTCAATTACACGCGAACTTCATACACCAACCTCCGGAGCCCTTACATCCTACAGTCGCCTCATGGCCATTTGATTCGTGGGGTCTTGACGTCGTGGGACCTATTTCTCCGAAGTCGTCCGGAGGTCACGCTTATATATTGGCAGCTACTGACTACTTCTCCAAATGGGCGGAGGTTGTTCCTTTGAAGGAAGTGAAGAAGGAAACAGTGGTCGAGTTCATTCGTTCCCATCTTATCTTTAGGTATGGAATACCTCGATACATCATTACCGATAATGGAAAACCATTTTACAACAAGTTGATGGATAAGTTATGTGTGCAATTTGGGTTTAAGTAACACAACTCCTCAGTGTATAATGCGGCTGCGAATGGTCTAGCAGAGGCGTTCAACGAAACTTTGTGCAATCTTTTGAAGAAAGTGGTCTCAAAGTCAAAGAAAGATTGGCACGAGAGGGTCGGGGAAGCTTTATGGGCGTATAGGACAACATACCGGACTGCCACTCAAGCCACTCCGTATTCCTTGGTATATGGGGTAGAAGCTATCCTCCCACTTGAAAGTCAAATACCTTCGCTTCTTATTGCTGTGCAAGAAGGGTTAACCGCCGAGGATAATGCTCGTCTTAGACTTGAGGAGCTGGAGGCACTAGATGAGAAAAGATTAGAAGCTCAGCAACAACTTGAATGCTATCAAGCCCGCATGACTAAAGCATTCAATAAAAAGGTCCGCCCTTGATCATTTCAAGTTGGAGATTTGGTTTTGGCAGTAAGAAGGCCAATTACCGTCACCCAACGAATGGGGAACAAATTCGCGTCGAAATGGGACGGCCCCTACGTAGTGAAGGAAACTTATACAAGCGGCGCTTACAAGTTGGTGGACAATGATGGATTACGAATTGGCCCCATAAATGGCAAATTCTTGAAGCGTTACTACCCTTGAAGAAACATCTACCTTCGAGGAAAAGAACATGGTGAATTGATGTTGCTTGTTCGCTTGAACTACGTTATGACTTAATCCCTTGAGGAGGGTTCGTAGGCAGCTTAGACCCATATTCTAAGTTCAGTCAAACCAAAAAAAAAAAATGTTCTAAGTTGTTCGCTTGAACTACGTTATGACTTGATCCCTTTGAGGAGGGTACGTAGGCAGCTTAGACCCATATTCTAAGTTCAGTCAAACCAAAAAAAAAAAATTGTTCTAAGTTGTTCGCTTGAACTACGTTATGACTTGATCCCTTTGAGGAGGGTACATAGGCAGCTTAGACACATATTCTAAGTTCAGTCAAACCAAAAAAAAAAATTGTTCTAAGTTGTTCGCTTGAACTACGTTATGACTTGATCCCTTTGAGGATGGTACGTAGGCAGCTTATACCCATATTCTAAGTTCAGTCAAACCAAAAAAAAAAATTGTTCTAAGTTGTTCGCTTGAACTGCGTTAAGACTTGATCCCTTTGAGGAGGGTACGTAGGAAGCTTAGACCCATATTCTAAGTTCAGTCAAACAAAAAAAAAAAAAATTCTTCGTTGTAACTGCGTTTATTCTAAGCAAGTTTGGTTAATTTTCTATTAAGTTAACCAATTTGTAAAATCAGGCGGATCCAAAAGTGTGCACAATGTAATCATCCAAAGTTATCACTTGCTACATAATGATGAAAGAGGGATGCCAAGACGATAGTAAGGCCTTATGAGAAGCAAGAGAAAATTATATTGCATAAAAAAGATGGAATGTTCTTTTACATCGAAAGGTAGTAACGCGACATAAGCCAAAAAAAAAAAAGTAGCACTTAAGCGAACAAATCAAAAGCTTATAGCTCCCATCGAGATTCTTCAAGTAGTGCTTCCATCTTCTCCAAAGCTTCCGTCTCATGGTTAGATAAGAACGGCGTATTCCCAAGACGAGAAATATTATCTCTTTTCATAGCCACAACCTGGTGCATCTTGGCCAAATCCTCTTCGACCTTACCAAGGGATGAACTTACTGATTCTTTCTTGTTCCTCAGCTCTTCTAGTTGCTTGCTGATTTCAAGAATTTCAGCCTTCACGTCGTTCGCCGTCTCGACGAGCTCACTCTCTTGCAGTTCAGCCTCGGAAAGATCTCGTTGCGCAAGCAAAAGAGACTTCTCGTGCATCTCTTGTGTCTCTCTCTGCATGAAATCCGATTTGACCTTTGTGTATTGCGAAATATCTTCAAAATATGATTTCAAGCGCTTCTCCAACGGTGATATGTCTTTCATGTAAGCTTGCATGTCTTTGAGCACCTTCTCGATCGCTGGCTTTATCTCGGAAAGTTGTTGAAATGAAGTATTCATGATCTTTTGGGAAATCCTTTGCCAATAGAAATTCAAAAGTACTCTTTCAGCTTCACTTTTGATGATCTGAGGAGAAAACTCGGAGACCTCAACATATGCCTTCTCGCTTGCGGGAATGGGCAAAACCGTCTTTTGTTGTTGTTCGGTAAAAATCCTCTCTACTGCGAGAGAAGTTGTTTTTTGTCGTTTGTCTTGAGGACGTGAGGTGGCACATGTTTCATGTAAACCCAAAAAGTTTGCCTCGTTTACCGACCCCAAACTGACCTGAGAAGTAAGACGAACACCCTCTTCGAAATCGGGAAGCTATATAAAAAAAAAATTAAAAAAAAATATAATAATAATAATAAAAAAAATAATAAAGAAAAATAGGGTGATTTATTTTACTGATCCGTCTAAAGGCAATGAAGAACTGGGCACGCCCTAAAAAAATGAGGAATTTGCAATGGCTAAGTCAAAAACCTTGGATGTCTCTTTCGATGGACATTGGTTGCTAGACTCGTCGTTCGAAGGTAAAAGCGCAGAGATGATCTTATTCCCTTCACCATGAACAGCTTCGAATGCGGGATTAGAGGCCACTTTATCAAGAGGAATACGCCGCTTCCTAGTAGAAGTCTCCGCAGCTTGCGCGATGTTTCCCTTTCCGATAGATGAAGAAACATAAGGTTCTTTGAGATCTTTCACTGAAGCTTTTTGAATAGTGCGACCAAGTTTGAGTGATAACTTAGTGTTTGCTCCTAAAGAAGTTTTCCAGCTTTTTGCCCACCATTCCGTATATTCTTTTGTCACCAAAGGAAAGGAAGATGTGTCACTTGGCATAATAAGATTGGAGGATGTGCCCAATAAAGTGCAAGATTTCCAAAATCGGATGAGTTCGTGCAACTCACAAGTCAATATCTATTTATTTAAGTCACCCGGAATGCTTTGGCAAAAACCATGTTGGCGGCTGAATCTATGAGGATTGTACGCTTCAATGATGTGTTCTGCTTCACAACGGAATGTCAAATAGCTGGATCGCAAAGCCACAAGAATATCTTTGCATTTGCTGGAGAGTTTGGCATCGTCTGTGACTAAAATTTCTTGCTTGGAATACCATAAGTCTCGAAGCTTTGACATATTGATATTATGAAACAAGTCGATCGAGATCAAAATGTTTAGCCATGTTCTCTCCCGCATATTTCACCATATTAGCGCCGATTATCTCGAGTTTGGAATGAAAGTGAGTCTCGAGAGTGTGTCCTATCCATGCATAGAGATAATGAATGGGGAAGATAATGAGAGACTCGCCTAAGTTCTCCGATGTGGATATTCCCCTTAAGCGGTGGTAGATGCTTGCTAGTATAGGAACTGCAACGAAAAATATTCTGCTCTAGCCATTCGACTTGAAACCTTGAAAACAGAGGCGCATATCTTATCAATTGATCCATGAGGGAGAGCAAAACTACAAAGCCAACATGCAATGAACGCGGCCAAGTAAGTTTCTTCTTTAACATCCTCCTCGATTTTGAGCGTTGCAAACGGTATGTCGTATTCCTTGGGGCGAGATAACTTTGATGCATCGACCTTTCCACAAGGATTGCGAGAAAGTTTTGGCGTAGAAGTCCTCTTTCTTGATAGCCTTAAAGGAGGCTCGCTGTGTCTGGTTGGTCTTTTGAACCAAGAGTCAATCCAATCGGAGAGTAGTACGCCACTGGAATCCTTTGAAAGTTTGTGGTACGCCATGAATAAGTATTTGCAACTACGAGGTAAAAAAGTTCCACGAGAGTCATTATTGAGGAGCTCTTTCGCTGAAGGAACCACTTCGTCGTAGAAGTCTCCATGAATGGGCAGCCCGCACAGTCCGCGTATGTCCCATAGGGAGATCAAGGGCACCATAGTTCAAGGAAAGCTCGAAGAACCTTTTTGTTGCAGACGTACGTGAATAGCGAGGCATGAACAACTGCATATATCTTGGCTTGGCGAAGGGTATCCTCATAATGGCCTAGCACGTCTTCCGTCCACTCCCAAAAGCCGACGTGAAAGGACACCTCTCTGAAGTTGGACGGTGGGATCTTCCACGAGCTTCCCTTAAATGAGAAACGACGATGTGGGAGTATAAAATCCACAGGTTTAGCTTTTTCGTCGTGAAGCGAGGACCTCAGCAGCAAGACTCGTGAGCGGGAAGAAGAGCCGGAACGAGAGTCAATTGTTTCCCTAGTAGCCTCCTCGGACCAATTGGAGAGGTGCATGGATTTTTCGATAGATCGTGACTGGGAAGATGAGCAGTTTGAAGCCGGGTCATGAACGCGCAAGGTTGTACCTTTGATTTTGAAGTTGTCCATATCATTACGAATAACGATGCATGGGAAAGGTTCATCTCGATCTTCGATATACATCTCTGCGAGTTCCCTAAAGATTTTCAAAAAAAATATAAATAAATAAAAAAATAAAAAAATAAAAAAAATAAAAAAAATTGATCAGAAGCAAGAAGCAGGAAAAGGAATGATAATACAATTCTACTGGAAGAAAGTTGAATGCAAATTCAGATATAAACGGCAATTTGGATTTTTTTTTCTTCATTGAGTCAAATTCACAAACACGTTGTATGCGTTGCTCTTCAAGATTTTTGTTTGCGTTAAGATGGGACAAAGCTTACCGTTTGATCAAGCAAAATACTACGAAGAAGAAAAAAAAGATTACTACTGCTTATGCAATGCGTGGATGGAGAATAAAGACTACATCTAAAGCTCTTTTATAGTTTTCTTTCGAATTGTTGATCAAGAAAGCATTAAAGATTGCCAAGGAAATTTCACAAGGCAAAGATTTTTTTTCTTGATATGAATCGTTGTGTTCGGAGGAGGATTCACGTTCAGAAGGAATCTCCCAAATCATTAATTTTAATTAGCAAAAAAAAAAAAAAAAAAAATTGGTCTGTTAAGCAAATTTCCTTTATTGGGTTCTGTTAAGCAATCTAGAGAAGCCTTGGAGTCATCTCACGTATTTGGTCTACAAAGGCCATAGATGATGGGGCCCGCCATAACAATTTTTGAAAAATAATAATAATAATAATAATAATAATAATAATAATAATAATAATAATAATAATAATAATAATAATAATAATAATAATAATAATAATAATAATAATAATAATAATAATAATAATAATAATAATAAAAAGAAAAAGAAATTTGCTTCATTTCTGAGGATTGCTGTAAGTTCCCTACTTGTTCAAGTAGACCCCATTAATATTGTGGCCAAGTAACATGTGGGTACGGGCCCAAATTTATGTGGTATGGGCCGCGCGAAATCCATGGCTTTCATTCTCTGGCACGGTTCGATCTTTGTTTTCCAATGACGGCATAAATGGAATGCAATTCGCAAAAAAAAAAAAAAAAAAAAAAAAAGTACTTCAAGTCTCCGCTCATAAATAGTCGGCATATTCTTCGCTGATCCTAGAAGTGGGGGCATTTGTTGACATCAAAATTGAGATTAAATTACGAATTAATGGCTTAAATAAATTGGTTATTAAATCGGATCTCGGTTAAAAGTCAATAATAAATTTGGGCTTATATCAGTTTTTTTTAGATTAAATTACAAATTAATAACCCAAATAAAATCGATTATTAATTTGGATCTCAAATCAAAGTCCGTGAAGAATTTGGGCTTTTTATCGAAGTCCACACTAAATTTGGGCTCCGCGAATGTGCGATGTGAGTTAACTCAAAATAAGTACTGAATTCTTAATCATTTGGGTTAACTATTTGGGCTCATAAAATCTAGCCCACATTAAGTTGCAAGTGTTCAGGCCCACCGACCCAAGTTTCAAGTCAATAAACCCTAAACTGAGCCTATAAAAGGAGACACATACACAAAGACACGAGCATCAAGCAAGGCGTACATCAAGCACTCAAAATCTCTCAAGTCTCGAGCTCTTGCCACGACGAAGAACAACAACCGCGGAAGTTCTACATCTTCATCAAGGCACCAAATCCACAAGACCTAGAAATCCCCAAATTGATTTCTAGATATTCATATCTACTTCCGCAAATCAACGGTGGAATCAAGCTCTCAATTCAAGAACAAGCTTCGGCCCTTGGATTATATCTAGGAGAAGAATCAGAGGAATCAACAAAGATTGTAACCCATTTTCGTTTTGATTAAAATATATTTATTTGCTCCTATTTTTTCTTGTCTTGTAATTTATTTTGCAGACATTTAAATTTGAGGTTAACAGTATGTATAACAGTATTTACATCGACGTGAAGTGCTTCAATCTTACAAAAAAATTCAGAGCATTTCCACTTGTTACCCGATGAAGAAGATACACATCGCACTTGGAAAAGTAAATACTTCATTGCAATGATGATGTTATTGTTCGTCCAAGATTTTATGATCAAGAAAACGAACATTTTTCTGGAAAAATAGGCGGGTTTCCTTTTGTTACACAAGAGCTAGAGAGAATGACTAGCGTAAATAGAGTTGTTGGCACAATTGATACAAAACCAATAACCTCGGTAAATAGAGATATTATAAGGTCATACTTGATTGACAAAGTCATTCGTGCTATCAAGGAAAAATGGCCATGGGAGGATTCAAGATATCCAATATTTATTCAGCAAGACAATGCAAATCACATATTGGTCAAAATGATGACGATTTTCTCCGAGCAGTAGTATAAGATGGATTTGATATTCAGGATTAAATGTTCTTGATCTTGGGATTTTGCTGCTATTCAATCACTACATTATAAAGAAGCGCCTAAAAATATTGATGAAATTGTTAATGCTGTTGTCCATGCATTCGAAATTTTTTCGATGGAAAAGTCTAATCGTATATTTCTGACATTGCAATTGTGTATGATAGAGATTATGCGAGCAAAAGGTTCGAACAAGTACAAGATTCTGCGTATCAACAAACATTGTTAGAAAGAGAGGGTCATCTTTAGAAATATTAACATAAATCAATACACCATATGGACGAATGTCAGCCAATATATTAACATAACTGACATGAAAATAATGAATCCCCAAACCCTAACCCTTAAATGGAGTACTTCACCAAAAGGCTGGTTCAAATTGAATATTGATGGATCAGCACTGTCAAACCCCGGGATTGCAGGAATTGGAGGTGTCATTCGTTACCACTTGGGAAAATATTGGGATTGCGTCTAATAATAAAGCAGAAGCGTGGGCTCTTTGCATGAGACTCAAAATACCAGTTGACATTGATATAAATAAACTCATTATTGAAACTGATTCAATATTTCTTATCTCTTGTGTTGACAGGAAGTAGGCCCTTCACAACTCCCTCCAGACTCTGCTCGAGGACTCATGGAAGATATTGACTAGGTTTGATCAAGTTCAGATGACGTTCTCATACAGGGAGTTGAATAGTGCGGCGGATATTTTAGCTAAAAAAAGAACTACTATGCAACCGAACGAACTTATGTTTTGTTGAAATTTGCCCTGATTTTATTTAGGAAATTTTGTATAAGGATATATCCTCTTTATTTTCCCGTTGTACTACAAATCCCTGTAAGCGTACTTTTTTTTTTAATGTATAATTAATATATATATATATATATATATATATATATATATATATATATATATATATATATATATATATATATATATATATATATATATCATGTTTTGTTGTTAAAAAAAAGAGAGGGTCGACTTCCCGTTCAAATGAGATGTAATCGCAAGGTAGTACAAGAAGTTCTAAGTTTTTTTGGTTGAATTGTTTTTTGAATTTACTGAACTAGTAAATTAGATTATTGTCACTTAATCAACTGTTATTCAAGAGCCTTATGGATTTCTTTTTTATTTTTATTTTTTTAGAACAAAAAAGCCTTATGGAAATAATCAGAAGAATAGGACGTTTATTTAAAGAAATATAAGTAAATAAAAAATCTTCTACTGGAAAATTAACAAGATAAACGAGAGTAATAATGAAATAATTTAAGAAAATTCACATCATAAACAATTCAATGCATACAAAGACTTTTAAACATGCTGGTCTTTTCTTAAACAATCTTTAAAACATTAAAATAAAGAAAAAGGGTTGGAGATGGTGAAGAGATTGACTAATCATAAACTAGTAAAAATTGGGTAGATATATATTCAGCATGATCCTAACCGTCTGTTGGATTTCTTGAATCTGAAAAGCTTGTTCTCCTTCATCGGGAAATTTGTTCAAATAAAATTCACGATCTGCACAAACATTCAAATCAAAGTCTCTTATAATTTCTTGTTTGAATGTACTTCTTGCAAAGCTTCCATGTCTAAATTCATGGTGTTTTCAATTTTTCTAGCATCATCGTGAAAATTTTCAATCTTCATATTTTTTGTTCGTATGAGATGTTTGATATTCACAGTATGAAATAGTATATTATTGTTAACATATCATATGTTATGTGGACCTTTGAACTTTTCACTAATCTCATTATTTTCCCATTAATTATTCTTGAAGAAAGATATTTAGTTGTACAAATTAATGACTTTGAACGATCAATGATAAAGGGTAAACTTGGTAAAAAGAATAATTAATAGAGTAAAAAGAAGTTTGCCCCCTAAACAAATGGCCGTTTTGCACTTTGCCCCCCAAACAAAAAAAATTTGCACGTTCTTACCTAAACTTCGGTTTTTGTTGCACGGTGCCTCAAAATTGGAATATTCCAACCATTTTGACCGGAATCTTACACACGTGCTTTTCACGTGAGTTTTAAAGGGGCAAAAGAGTCTATTCACTTACATTCTTCGTAAATTAAAAAAAAAAAAAAAAAAAAAAAAAAAAGAAGTAAGACGAACACCCTCTTCGAAATCGGGAAGCTATATAAAAAAAAAAATTAAAAAAAAATATAATAATAATAATAAAAAAAATAATAAAGAAAAATAGGGTGATTTATTTTACTGATCCGTCTAAAGGCAATAAAGAACTGGGCACGCCCTAAAAAAATGAGGAATTTGCAATGGCTAAGTCAAAAACCTTGGATGTCTCTTTCGATGGACATTGGTTGCTAGACTCGTCGTTCGAAGGTAAAAGCGCAGAGATGATCTTATTCCCTTCACCATGAACAGCTTCGAATGCGGGATTAGAGGCCACTTTATCAAGAGGAATACGCCGCTTCCTAGTAGAAGTCTCCGCAGCTTGCGCGATGTTTCCCTTTCCGATAGATGAAGAAACATAAGGTTCTTTGAGATCTTTCACTGAAGCTTTTTGAATAGTGCGACCAAGTTTGAGTGATAACTTAGTGTTTGCTCCTAAAGAAGTTTTCCAGCTTTTTGCCCACCATTCCGTATATTCTTTTGTCACCAAAGGAAAGGAAGATGTGTCACTTGGCATAATAAGATTGGAGGATGTGCCCAATAAAGTGCAAGATTTCCAAAATCGGATGAGTTCGTGCAACTCACAAGTCAATATCTATTTATTTAAGTCACCCGGAATGCTTTGGCAAAAACCATGTTGGCGGCTGAATCTATGAGGATTGTACGCTTCAATGATGTGTTCTGCTTCACAACGGAATGTCAAATAGCTGGATCGCAAAGCCACAAGAATATCTTTGCATTTGCTGGAGAGTTTGGCATCGTCTGTGACTAAAATTTCTTGCTTGGAATACCATAAGTCTCGAAGCTTTGACATATTGATATTATGAAACAAGTCGATCGAGATCAAAATGTTTAGCCATGTTCTCTCCCGCATATTTCACCATATTAGCGCCGATTATCTCGAGTTTGGAATGAAAGTGAGTCTCGAGAGTGTGTCCTATCCATGCATAGAGATAATGAATGGGGAAGATAATGAGAGACTCGCCTAAGTTCTCCGATGTGGATATTCCCCTTAAGCGGTGGTAGATGCTTGCTAGTATAGGAACTGCAACGAAAAATATTCTGCTCTAGCCATTCGACTTGAAACCTTGAAAACAGAGGCGCATATCTTATCAATTGATCCATGAGGGAGAGCAAAACTACAAAGCCAACATGCAATGAACGCGGCCAAGTAAGTTTCTTCTTTAACATCCTCCTCGATTTTGAGCGTTGCAAACGGTATGTCGTATTCCTTGGGGCGAGATAACTTTGATGCATCGACCTTTCCACAAGGATTGCGAGAAAGTTTTGGCGTAGAAGTCCTCTTTCTTGATAGCCTTAAAGGAGGCTCGCTGTGTCTGGTTGGTCTTTTGAACCAAGAGTCAATCCAATCGGAGAGTAGTACGCCACTGGAATCCTTTGAAAGTTTGTGGTACGCCATGAATAAGTATTTGCAACTACGAGGTAAAAAAGTTCCACGAGAGTCATTATTGAGGAGCTCTTTCGCTGAAGGAACCACTTCGTCGTAGAAGTCTCCATGAATGGGCAGCCCGCACAGTCCGCGTATGTCCCATAGGGAGATCAAGGGCACCATAGTTCAAGGAAAGCTCGAAGAACCTTTTTGTTGCAGACGTACGTGAATAGCGAGGCATGAACAACTGCATATATCTTGGCTTGGCGAAGGGTATCCTCATAATGGCCTAGCACGTCTTCCGTCCACTCCCAAAAGCCGACGTGAAAGGACACCTCTCTGAAGTTGGACGGTGGGATCTTCCACGAGCTTCCCTTAAATGAGAAACGACGATGTGGGAGTATAAAATCCACAGGTTTAGCTTTTTCGTCGTGAAGCGAGGACCTCAGCAGCAAGACTCGTGAGCGGGAAGAAGAGCCGGAACGAGAGTCAATTGTTTCCCTAGTAGCCTCCTCGGACCAATTGGAGAGGTGCATGGATTTTTCGATAGATCGTGACTGGGAAGATGAGCAGTTTGAAGCCGGGTCATGAACGCGCAAGGTTGTACCTTTGATTTTGAAGTTGTCCATATCATTACGAATAACGATGCATGGGAAAGGTTCATCTCGATCTTCGATATACATCTCTGCGAGTTCCCTAAAGATTTTCAAAAAAAATATAAATAAATAAAAAAATAAAAAAATAAAAAAAATAAAAAAAATTGATCAGAAGCAAGAAGCAGGAAAAGGAATGATAATACAATTCTACTGGAAGAAAGTTGAATGCAAATTCAGATATAAACGGCAATTTGGATTTTTTTTTCTTCATTGAGTCAAATTCACAAACACGTTGTATGCGTTGCTCTTCAAGATTTTTGTTTGCGTTAAGATGGGACAAAGCTTACCGTTTGATCAAGCAAAATACTACGAAGAAGAAAAAAAAGATTACTACTGCTTATGCAATGCGTGGATGGAGAATAAAGACTACATCTAAAGCTCTTTTATAGTTTTCTTTCGAATTGTTGATCAAGAAAGCATTAAAGATTGCCAAGGAAATTTCACAAGGCAAAGATTTTTTTTCTTGATATGAATCGTTGTGTTCGGAGGAGGATTCACGTTCAGAAGGAATCTCCCAAATCATTAATTTTAATTAGCAAAAAAAAAAAAAAAAAAATTGGTCTGTTAAGCAAATTTCCTTTATTGGGTTCTGTTAAGCAATCTAGAGAAGCCTTGGAGTCATCTCACGTATTTGGTCTACAAAGGCCATAGATGATGGGGCCCGCCATAACAATTTTTGAAAAATAATAATAATAATAATAATAATAATAATAATAATAATAATAATAATAATAATAATAATAATAATAATAATAATAATAATAATAATAATAATAATAATAATAATAATAATAATAATAATAATAATAATAATAATAATAAAAAAGAAAAAGAAATTTGCTTCATTTCTGAGGATTGCTGTAAGTTCCCTACTTGTTCAAGTAGACCCCATTAATATTGTGGCCAAGTAACATGTGGGTACGGGCCCAAATTTATGTGGTATGGGCCGCGCGAAATCCATGGCTTTCATTCTCTGGCACGGTTCGATCTTTGTTTTCCAATGACGGCATAAATGGAATGCAATTCGCAAAAAAAAAAAAAAAAAAAAAAAAAAGTACTTCAAGTCTCCGCTCATAAATAGTCGGCATATTCTTCGCTGATCCTAGAAGTGGGGGCATTTGTTGACATCAAAATTGAGATTAAATTACGAATTAATGGCTTAAATAAATTGGTTATTAAATCGGATCTCGGTTAAAAGTCAATAATAAATTTGGGCTTATATCAGTTTTTTTTAGATTAAATTACAAATTAATAACCCAAATAAAATCGATTATTAATTTGGATCTCAAATCAAAGTCCGTGAAGAATTTGGGCTTTCTATCGAAGTCCACACTAAATTTGGGCTCCGCGAATGTGCGATGTGAGTTAACTCAAAATAAGTACTGAATTCTTAATCATTTGGGTTAACTATTTGGGCTCATAAAATCTAGCCCACATTAAGTTGCAAGTGTTCAGGCCCACCGACCCAAGTTTCAAGTCAATAAACCCTAAACTGAGCCTATAAAAGGAGACACATACACAAAGACACGAGCATCAAGCAAGGCGTACATCAAGCACTCAAAATCTCTCAAGTCTCGAGCTCTTGCCACGACGAAGAACAACAACCGCGGAAGTTCTACATCTTCATCAAGGCACCAAATCCACAAGACCTAGAAATCCCCAAATTGATTTCTAGATATTCATATCTACTTCCGCAAATCAACGGTGGAATCAAGCTCTCAATTCAAGAACAAGCTTCGGCCCTTGGATTATATCTAGGAGAAGAATCAGAGGAATCAACAAAGATTGTAACCCATTTTCGTTTTGATTAAAATATATTTATTTGCTCCTATTTTTTCTTGTCTTGTAATTTATTTTGCAGACATTTAAATTTGAGGTTAACAGTATGTATAACAGTATTTACATCGACGTGAAGTGCTTCAATCTTACAAAAAAATTCAGAGCATTTCCACTTGTTACCCGATGAAGAAGATACACATCGCACTTGGAAAAGTAAATACTTCATTGCAATGATGATGTTATTGTTCGTCCAAGATTTTATGATCAAGAAAACGAACATTTTTCTGGAAAAATAGGCGGGTTTCCTTTTGTTACACAAGAGCTAGAGAGAATGACTAGCGTAAATAGAGTTGTTGGCACAATTGATACAAAACCAATAACCTCGGTAAATAGAGATATTATAAGGTCATACTTGATTGACAAAGTCATTCGTGCTATCAAGGAAAAATGGCCATGGGAGGATTCAAGATATCCAATATTTATTCAGCAAGACAATGCAAATCACATATTGGTCAAAATGATGACGATTTTCTCCGAGCAGTAGTATAAGATGGATTTGATATTCAGGATTAAATGTTCTTGATCTTGGGATTTTGCTGCTATTCAATCACTACATTATAAAGAAGCGCCTAAAAATATTGATGAAATTGTTAATGCTGTTGTCCATGCATTCGAAATTTTTTCGATGGAAAAGTCTAATCGTATATTTCTGACATTGCAATTGTGTATGATAGAGATTATGCAAGCAAAAGGTTCGAACAAGTACAAGATTCTGCGTATCAACAAACATTGTTAGAAAGAGAGGGTCATCTTTAGAAATATTAACATAAATCAATACACCATATGGACGAATGTCAGCCAATATATTAACATAACTGACATGAAAATAATGAATCCCCAAACCCTAACCCTTAAATGGAGTACTTCACCAAAAGGCTGGTTCAAATTGAATATTGATGGATCAGCACTGTCAAACCCCGGGATTGCAGGAATTGGAGGTGTCATTCGTTACCACTTGGGAAAATATTGGGATTGCGTCTAATAATAAAGCAGAAGCGTGGGCTCTTTGCATGAGACTCAAAATACCAGTTGACATTGATATAAATAAACTCATTATTGAAACTGATTCAATATTTCTTATCTCTTGTGTTGACAGGAAGTAGGCCCTTCACAACTCCCTCCAGACTCTGCTCGAGGACTCATGGAAGATATTGACTAGGTTTGATCAAGTTCAGATGACGTTCTCATACAGGGAGTTGAATAGTGCGGCGGATATTTTAGCTAAAAAAAGAACTACTATGCAACCGAACGAACTTATGTTTTGTTGAAATTTGCCCTGATTTTATTTAGGAAATTTTGTATAAGGATATATCCTCTTTATTTTCCCGTTGTACTACAAATCCCTGTAAGCGTACTTTTTTTTTTAATGTATAATTAATATATATATATATATATATATATATATATATATATATATATATATATATATATATATATATATATATATATCATGTTTTGTTGTTAAAAAAAAGAGAGGGTCGACTTCCCGTTCAAATGAGATGTAATCGCAAGGTAGTACAAGAAGTTCTAAGTTTTTTTGGTTGAATTGTTTTTTGAATTTACTGAACTAGTAAATTAGATTATTGTCACTTAATCAACTGTTATTCAAGAGCCTTATGGATTTCTTTTTTATTTTTATTTTTTTAGAACAAAAAAGCCTTATGGAAATAATCAGAAGAATAGGACGTTTATTTAAAGAAATATAAGTAAATAAAAAATCTTCTACTGGAAAATTAACAAGATAAACGAGAGTAATAATGAAATAATTTAAGAAAATTCACATCATAAACAATTCAATGCATACAAAGACTTTTAAACATGCTGGTCTTTTCTTAAACAATCTTTAAAACATTAAAATAAAGAAAAAGGGTTGGAGATGGTGAAGAGATTGACTAATCATAAACTAGTAAAAATTGGGTAGATATATATTCAGCATGATCCTAACCGTCTGTTGGATTTCTTGAATCTGAAAAGCTTGTTCTCCTTCATCGGGAAATTTGTTCAAATAAAATTCACGATCTGCACAAACATTCAAATCAAAGTCTCTTATAATTTCTTGTTTGAATGTACTTCTTGCAAAGCTTCCATGTCTAAATTCATGGTGTTTTCAATTTTTCTAGCATCATCGTGAAAATTTTCAATCTTCATATTTTTTGTTCGTATGAGATGTTTGATATTCACAGTATGAAATAGTATATTATTGTTAACATATCATATGTTATGTGGACCTTTGAACTTTTCACTAATCTCATTATTTTCCCATTAATTATTCTTGAAGAAAGATATTTAGTTGTACAAATTAATGACTTTGAACGATCAATGATAAAGGGTAAACTTGGTAAAAAGAATAATTAATAGAGTAAAAAGAAGTTTGCCCCCTAAACAAATGGCCGTTTTGCACTTTGCCCCCCAAACAAAAAAAATTTGCACGTTCTTACCTAAACTTCGGTTTTTGTTGCACGGTGCCTCAAAATTGGAATATTCCAACCATTTTGACCGGAATCTTACACACGTGCTTTTCACGTGAGTTTTAAAGGGGCAAAAGAGTCTATTCACTTACATTCTTCGTAAATTTAAAAAAAAAAAAAAAGAAAAAAGAAAAAGAAGAAGAAGAAGACGACGACTATTGGAAGATGGAGGGGGTGTGCCAGCATTAGCAAATCACCCCAACCTTTCTTCTCCCATTTGTACTCCAAAGAGAAGGGCTTCGTGAAAACGGCGTCGCCTCTCACAGGGTAGCACGAGCTGAATCGGTCGAGTACGGAATCGAATTTGGGGTCGGAATTAGGCAACGCTGCAATTCTGATCACTCCGGAGAACACACTGGAGGTAATGTCTGGTTGTTATTAAGCTTGATTGTATACTTTGTGCACGAGCTGTTTGGGGTTAATTCAATAACGGCGTGAACAGTTGAGATCGAGAGGGAAACGGAATTAATCACGCTGCAGGTTAAGAAGGGGTTGCCTCTGACGAGGAAGAATCTGAGATTGCCGGAGGGGAAGTCTAGAGTCACACCTAGGTCACTGAACGACGATACGACGTGGTTTGCGTTTGGATTAGGGTTATTCGAATTTGAAATTGTGAGATCGGAGATGAAGGATTGGTAAATGAAGGCGGGGCTTTTGAACTGCGATGGGTAGCAGAGTGTGAGCGACGATTGAGACGATTTGATCAGGTATGGGTGGATGTACTCCGGCTGATCGCCATTTTTGAGGACGAAGTTCTTCTTCTTCTTTTTCTTTCTTTCTTTTTTTTTTTTTTTTTTAATTTATGAAGAATGTAAGTGAATAGACTATTTTGCCCCTTTAAAACTCACGTGAAAAGCACGTGCGTAAGATTCCGGTCAAAATGGCCGGAATATTCCAATTTTGAGGCACCGTGCAACAAAAACCGAAGTTTAGGTAAGAACGTGCAAATTTTTTTTGTTTGGGGGGCAAAGTGCAAAACGGCCATTTGTTTAGGGGGCAAACTGCTTTTTACTCTAATTAATATTTCCTTCAAAACTTAAAATGACACTTAATATGGGAAATATGTTTTTGGCTAAAATGCCACTTAATTCGGGAAGGAGGTAGTATTTCATACTTTGAATATCAAACATCTCATATGAACAAAAAATATGAAGATTGAAAATTTTCACGCGATGATGCTAGAAAAATTGAAAACACCATGAATTAAGAGCTGGAAGCTTTGCAAGAAGTACATTCAAACAAGAAAAATCTAAGAGACTTTGATTTGAATGTTTGTGCAGACAGTGAATATGATTTGAACAAATTTCCCGATGAAGGAGAAGAAGCTTTTCAGATTGAAAAAAATCCAGCAGACGGTTAGTATCATGCCGATTACATATCTACCCAATTTTTACTAGTTTATGATTAGTCAATCTCTTCACCGTCTCCAACCATTTTTCTTTATTTTAATGTTTTGAAGCATGTTTAAGAAAAGACGAGCATGTTTAAAAGTCTCTGTATGCATTGAATTGTTTATGAACTAAATATCTCTTAAATTATTTCTTTATTACTCTCGTTTATCTTGTTAATATTCCAGTAGAAGATTTTTTATTTATTTATATTTTTTTAATAAACGTCCTATTCTCCTGATTATTTCCCATAAGGTTTTTTTGTTCTAAAAAATAAAATAGAAGAGAAATCCATAAGGCTCTTGAATAACAGTTGATTAAGTGACAATAATCTAATTCACTAGTTCAGTGAATTCAAAAAACAATTCAACCTAAAAAACTTAGAACTTCTTGTACTAACTCGCGATTACATCTCATTTGAACGGGAAGTCGACCCTCTCTTTCTAACATTGCTTTGTTGATATGCCGAATCTTGTACTTGTTCGAACCTTTTGCTCGCATCATCTCTATCGTACACAATTGCAATGTTAGAAATATACGATTAGGTTTTGCCGTCGAAAAAATTTCGAATGCATGGACAACGGTATTAACAAGCTCATCCATATTTTTAGGCGCTTCTTTATATGTTAGTTACTGAATAGCAGCAAAACACCGAGATCAAGAACATTTAAATGTGGAGAGTTCGGAGGCTGACACATCAAGCGAATATCAAATTCACCTTGTACCGTTGCTCGGAGAAACTCGTCATCATTTTGACCAATATGTGATCTTGCATTGTCTTGCTGAATAAATATTGGATATATTGAATCCTCCCATGGCCATTTTTCCTTGATAGCAGCAATGACTTTGTCAATCAAATACGACCTTATAATATCTATATTTACCGAGGTTATTGGTTTTGTCTCAATTGTGCCAGCAACTCTATTTACGCTCGTCCTTCTCGCTGGCTCTTGTGTAACAAAAGGAATCGCGCCTATTTTTCCATAAAAAAGTTCGTTTCCTTGTTCATAAGACCTTGTATGAGCAATAGAAACTAAGAACATCACCTTTACAATGAAGTTTTTAATTTTGCAAGTGCGATGTGGATCTTCTTCATCGGGTAACAAGTGGTAATGCTCTGATTTCTTTGTAAGATTGAACCACTTCTCGTCGATGTGAATAATGTTATACATCTCACTATTTTAGTGGATCACGTTGTGTATAATCACCTTCAAGCATTGACAAGCTGAATTGTAAACGATATATTTTGTTTTCCTCTTTTAAATATGGTTTTATAGCGTTTGAACGCCGTCGTATATCTCCCGACTTAAAAGGCCTACACAATGTGCTTTTGCCCGTGTTCAAAGAACGAGCTAAAGACTCCAACATTGACATTCGGTTTAAAGGAATTCCACGTATTTGATCACAATCAATCTGAATTCTCTTTTGATGGCAATTGTTTACCCTTCTATGAGATACACCGTTTTTTCTACCCTTATCTGACTGTTTCCAAATGCGTTGACAGTTCGCAAGGAAACTGAAAATTGTAAAGCTACCATCTTTGTCACTCCTCTCTTCAATTTTTCGTTGTTACTTTTTGGTAGTAACATATTGTTGATTGCTCTACGTTTGTCATTACTTAAGTTTTTGTCATTCCTTAAGTTCTTCCAATTCCTCGTATGACCAATTGGTGGATGTGATAATTCCTCATTTTCATCATTTATGTTTTCGTCTGCTAGAAAAAATATAAAGAAAAAGAGAAGAATATCGAAACATAAAAGGAATTAATTTGCGAACATAAAGTAATATTTTTATAAGCAGTAAATAAAGAAGAAGTACCCGTATTCAATCGAACTTCCTCAAAAGTTTCTACGAATGGAACATCATTTAGGCCTTGTGAAAAATCATCCACTTGAAATATCTCAGTTATTACTCATCAACAAACTCTGGAGCAACAATATTAAGATGCGGTAAATTAATTGTAGCTTCCTAATCTTGTTGCCAATTTCCATTGTTACTATCAGCTTCTGATAACTCTATATTTAAATCTAATTCAACTAAGGGTTCTCTCATTTTTTTATACTCAAAAGTTAAAGTCAGACTTTGTTTTATAGACAATTTTGGTGGCAAGTGAATTTTTTTAATCTCAATAGTTAAAGTCAGACTTAGGTTTATTGGCAATTTTGGTGTGAAGTGAATTTTTTTAATCTCTTTTTGTCTCCAAAACTTTTAGTGGGAAGTGATTTTTTTTAATCTTTTTATGTTTCCAAAAAATTTAGTGGGAAGTGAAATTAAAATTTTCATTTTATTGGCTTGTGTTGTTTTGCAGCGGATAATAGAAAATTTCAATTGTAATCTTTTGTAGAAGAGTGATATTAATGGATGATAGTATCAATTATATACATTTGTTGAGTTTTACCAAGAGCTCATTTAATAGCATTGCAAAGGGTAATTTGGGGTTTTTCTATTAAAAATAGGTCATTAATTAGGTTTCTTAATATGTGTGATTTTGGGTAAAATGTCACTAAATTTGGGAAGGATGTAGTAGTATATTACTCTAACATACGACCAATGTTTTGAAACCCGGACCGGACCGGCCGGTTCGACCGGTTTAACCGCGAACCGCGGCCTTGTCCGGTCCGGTTGGCACTATAAATCTGAAAGTTGCAAAAAAAACGGTTTAAATGGTAAAACCCGGATTTTTGGCCGGTCGAACCGTAAACCTGGAAACCGGTAAAAAACCGGTTTTTTGTGAAGTCAATAATAGATCTGAGTAAGATAGGGGAGGAAGAAGAAAAACAAACGAAAATTGCCGCTAAATCAGGCAGAGGGCTTGGGTAGCGCTAGATCTCAGGCTAAATCATGACTCTCGAGATGTTGGGTCGATCTCCAATGGTGGCTTGATGGGTGGTGGTGATTGGGGAAGAAAAAAGCAACTAGGGGTGGTTTCGGTACGGTTACCGAACATTTTGTTCAATACCGTGTACCTACCGTATCTTTCGGTATTGAAAAATTCTATACCGTTACCGTACCAACAATTGCGGTATACCGTTATTCGGTATACCGTTAGTTTCGGTATGGTATGATCGGTACGTGGTAATCTACCGTACATCATTTTGTTGATGAACTCGGAATAATTAAGATAAATACTAATTAAATGCATAAATACAATAAATTAAGCAAATGAATATGGTAATCAAACAATTTACATGGATATACATTATATGACCGTAATAACGTATGTTGCTTCAATTAACTAATGATTACTAAGATATCTATAGAAAAATTGTAGAAACTAATGAGCAAAAAGTTTCATGGTTTAAGTAAGATAAATAAAAAAAATTATGTTGTAATAATGCAAATGAAACAAAAGGGTGGGAACTTAGGGGGAAAAGAAAGGGAGGAGAAAATTATGGCAAAAAATATTCCACCAATAAGAGATTAGTTGGACTTTGAAACTAAAGAAGTAAGTGAAATAAACAACTTTAACGAGAACCAAATTAAATATTGAGTTTGCATAAATATATGAAAAAAAAAAATAGAATTATGTATATATAATATATATATAGGATGTATATTATTCTTGTTTTTAATTTTTATTTTATAATATTTGTTGACTATATTTTTTATATTTACAATATAAAGGGTAAAATATATTAACTAATTTTTATAATACAAAGTTACGGTACGGTACGGTATTACCATGGTATTGAAGATACAATACCGCTACCGTACCATAAGATAATGGTACGGTACCGATACCGTACCAAATGTAGTGGTAACCGATAGTTCGGTATTTATTCGGTAATTGTTGGTAGGTATACCGTGGTAATCGGTATTTGGTAATTTTTGTCCAGTCCTAGAAGCAACAGTCAGACGGCAGGGGAAAGAGAAAAATAAGGGTTTTATGTTTGAGGTGGGTTGGTGGGCAAATATATTTCTTATACGGGAGATGTTTTTCATTGTATTTTATTTTATTATAGTATATTAGTATAGTGATAGGGATTAATGAAATAAAAAAATAAAAAAAGGAAAATTTAAAAGAGTATAAAAAAATATATTAATATTAATTTTAAATATAAATTAAATTATTTACTGTTTTGTAGCCTGTAGATGTTTAATAAATTATTAATAACTGTTGAATATAAATTAATGATGAATATTAAAATACATTTTATGAAGAAAATATATTATAATTATTTATAAATAATTAAAAATAGAAAATATAAAAAAAACTCGGTTGGACCCCGGTTGAACCGGTCCAACCGCGACCCAATAGGCTATCAGGTTCTATGTTCGGTCCGGTTTTCAAAACATTGCATACGACATGTTATGTGATCTTTGAACTTTTCACTAATCTAATTATTTTCACATTAATTGTTCTTGAAGAAAGATAATTAGTTGTACAAATTAATGACTTTAAATGATAAAGGGTAACCTTCGTAAAAAATAATTATTTTTTCCTTGAAAACTTAAAATGACACTTAATATGAGAAATTGTTTTTTTAGCTAAAATACCACTTAATTCGAGAAGGAGGTAGTATACATAAATCAAATTATATTGTGGTTTTACAGTATTTCATAAAATTGTAATATACATAAATGAATAAAATATTATATATTTCGAAAAAAATATTGTAATGTACAGAACTAAACTCGAATTGAAAATCATAATTTGCAATATTTTATATACAATTCCAATTATGTTCCAAAAAAATTGGGAAAAATTGAAAAATCAAAGTTTCAAAGAAAAAAAAAAAGAATATAGTTCCAAATTCAGAATTTTTTTTATTTCGGATCCGAATCCACAATACTAGAAATTTTAATTTCAATTTCCAGCACCAGACAAGGGGGGCTTTTACTCTTGGAACAATTGGTCGAGCCAAAAGGTCGTTTTTTTTTTTTTTTTTTTTTTTTTTGGGTTAAAGATAGAAAAGGAGTAAAGCGAATTAATTAGCAATTCCCACAATTTATTCATGATAATGAAATGCCAAATAATTAGCACCACCTTGGGTTTGTCAAGAGTCAAATCCCCCCGTCTTGTAGACAGTGAACAAGAACTCAATCCCCAACTTCAAAATCACTTTCTCTCTCTTCTTCTTGAAAATCAATCTTTCATCAACTCCGTGAAGATTACTAAATATAAAGTGCCAAATTAAAACCCTACCCCCCCCCCCCCCCCCCTTTTTTTTTTTTTTTTTTTTTATTAATTAGTACTAGTAGAAGAATTCTAAGTCTCGAAATTTGTAGGAAAAATCGCAATGCATTTATGCACGTAATTATTTTCATTGACCAACATTGCAAATACCACAATCCCATTTACCAAATCAAAATCTCTGTTTCTTATCCTTTAATTTTTTAAATTAAAGACCGACAATCCATGGTGAAAAATCAAAATTTCAAAGCTTGATTGAGTTGAAATAGTGGTTTCTCTTCTGATATTATATGTATAAGGATTATTGGTTCAATGGTAAGGGTGGTTACTGCTGGTATCAGTATTGTAGCTGCGCCGAGAATGGCGCCTCCGGCGGTGGTGAGCGGCGGCGGTGTTGACAGGGAGGATGATTGGAGGAGCTTTGACAACTCCGCCAGTGCTGTGTCGTTTGGCTTCGTCGCCACCGTTGTTCTTATCTGCATGTTTCTTGTCATGGCCATTTTCGAGAAGTTTCTCCGTCCCCGATCTCCCGCCGCCGCCGGCCACAACCCGGCCAGCGACGACGAGGCAAATGTGACAAAATTAGAGTACCCGCCTTCTCCAAAGGTACATCAAATTCGTATTGAACAATTTTATTGAATTAAACAATTATTTTTTATTTGAAGATTGTCAAGTAAATATGTTTCTCAAGTTCTTGTTGGTGTAAGGTATAAGAATTAGTCAATAGGGTACTTACTGCATTCTACTCTCAAATTTTTAATGCTCAGTCTCGTTTGGTTGTGGAGATTAGTTATTCTTAACTAAATTATTAACTAAATAATAGGATTTTGTTTGATGTTTGGTATATTGTCTGGTCGAGCCGCAAATATCATATTATTATGGTTTTTTTTGCCTTCTAGACATGTTTTTTTATTGGATTTTCCAATGTCTAAGGGCTCGTTCGGTTACCTATATTGGATTACATGAGATTGAATTAATTCCCTACTGACTAATTAATTATTTAGTTAGTAGCATGTTCGGTTTCTTAGATTAGATTTTCTATTAAATTTGTTAAAATCAGTTATTATATATGAATTGTCTATAAAATCACTCAGTTTATAATAATAAAATATGATTTTAAGGATAAAATTGTAGTTTTCCTTTTTAGTCACCCGCTATAAAATTAATCTCAGTGGAGGAGGGGTGCTACTAAATTAATGATATAGTAGCATTTAATAGTGGGCTTTGATTTTAGTAGCGGGTTTGAAAAAGTGTGAATCTTGCCAACCGGACATGTTATTAGCCCCTACTATTTAGTCAGTAGAACCTTATAGCGGTAACCGAACGAGCCCTAATAGTACAATTGAGTTTCATTAGGTTATTTAATCTTATATTGGTTAATCTTATCTTGGCAACCAGACGAGGCCTAAAATTCTTAATTTGGAATATTTTTCTTTATACCATTATATAAGCTACTATGTTGAACCAAAATATAAACTAGTGTTAGACAATACATAACAAACATATCAGGGCCCCTTTATTTCAATATAATAAAAAGCCATCTAATAAGCCTTGTATTGACACCTCATGTGCTCTTGTCCCATAATGTGCAAATTAAGTTATATAATTACAAGATTTTATCTTTTCCGTTTTTTTAATTCGTAAATGTCAAAACTATGTTACGCCCGGTGAAATATACACCGCATTAAGATTTGTCGTCTATCTGCGCGCACATTAACATGGATGTGTGTGTGTTTTTTGTTTGTGATACAACATTCGCGTGTTCATGAAATTAATATTTGAAAAATAGAATCGCTAAGGCACTTTGGATGTAATAACCTATGATAAAGATAATTCGTATAACGAAGCACAATACGAAATTATGGGAGTACGTGCAAGTATGTGTGCCATTTTGTAAATGTCTTGATGAGTTCAAACTAAGCAATCTAAAGTAGGAGAATATTTAATAATGTAATATTTATTTATGCATTAAGCATTGTTGTCAATCTTGCTGGAAAGTTGTTGCATCTGCATTTGTTGTTTCATCGTTATTAGCCTGATTCCCATTAGTCTTATTAGTATCTGTCTTTTTCTTCAAAAAAATTAAATTAAATAATTAATATCTGCCTTTACCACAATTTTAAATTCTTACTTTGTGACACCAGCATGAGACATTATAATCTGCTTTAATTTCTCATGGTCTTTTGTTTGTGGTTTAGTAGGACCCTTCTTTGTCATAATAATTAACATGTGATTCTGTCCAAGAGTCATTAGTTGTTTAATTTTCTTAAAACAATCATATCGTTGCTCTTTTTACTCTTACGTTCGGGTCCTCTCCACAATCACCGCATAATTTTTTTCATCTTCAATATATATATATATATATATATATATATATATATATATATATATATATATATATATATATATATGACTACATGTCATTCTTTGTGGCTTGTTGTTTCATCATGGTTAGACATTCCGATCCGACGTCGACCTTTTTATAAGTACTGAGAATATATTTAGCATCGTCGGGATATTTATCTGTCATGTTGCCATATTTGAAAGTGACACATCAAATTCGTAGAATCTTTCCTCATATAAGTTAATTACGTAGCATGTATGTGTTTATTTCATGCTACACGCGGTGGAATATACTAGGTATATCGTAATCATTCATTCACATAAAACACACATATCCATGTTGGTGTGTATGTAGATGAACGGTAGATCTTTACCCGGTGTATGTGTGTGTGTGTGTGTGTGTGTCTATATATATATATTGCTTGGTATTTTGACTATTTGTTTGCTAATCACAACTTTATTGTTCGCCAAAGATTGATTTCTCGTTGTATGAATTTTATTTAATTTTAAATGTAAATCGTAAAACAACCTTGTTTAATTAATATGTTTTTAAATGTTTCAGGTGACTGTTTATCCACAAGGAGTGTCTGTATTAATGCCAGGAGAAAGGATTCCTACTTTCCTTGCACATCCGGCACCGGTAAACAAGACCGGTGAATCGGGTTTTTTGTAATCTTAATTATGGAAGTGATTAGAAGGCAATTCTATATTTACAATCTATTGTATATATTTTGTCTCAAAGTTGAAATATATTATTAATCCATGCTTCTTCCCTCAGTTTATTAAGGTTATTTATATACTACAACCGTTGAAGGTCACACCGAGTGGATTTTTACCGTTGATTTTATACTATGCTACACTGGTTGAAATGCATCAGGTAGATCTTTACCATTCATGTGTGTCTGTGTTTGTGTATATATGAATGGTAAAGATCTACCTGATGTATTTCAACTAGTGTAGCATAGTATATATACCGTTTATTAACATTTCAGCTTTGGGTTATTTTGTTGCCTTTGTTATTTACACAGCTTTTGGGAAAAAAACATGGGAGTTATGGGCCACTATTCTCTTGTTTTCGAAAAAATGATACTCTCCATTTCGAATTAATTGTCGTTTACAATTTCTGCACACATAAATAAGTTTTGAATTTCACAAATCAAAAGTTCTCACTTTACATATTTTCGATTTTGTTTAACGCCTCTTTTGACTGTTTCATTTTCCTAAAACTTATTTTTTGTAAGTGATATCTAATGTTTGCCGATCATCGCTAGCGATCTACCTTTTAAACTTTACTATTATAGTAGTTAAATAACATTAATGATATATTTGTATTATTCAATTTATATAACATGTAACCTTTTATAATATTGTATTTGAATTTTGACATTTGTATGTCGTAAATAAACAAGTAAAATATATATAATAAAAGTTAAAAACTAATATTAAATGTTAACGGGTCTATGAGTCTAGCAATCAGATCCGTTATGTTCGGGGATGAGTTAGGCCGAGTCTATTTATGTTAAGGCGAGTTGGGACGAGCCTAAGTTTTAAATATTTTTTACCTGTCGGGTTTCAAGTTTAGGAAAACTCGTCCCGTTATCGATCCATAATCATCTGGTCCCTAACTTCATTAAATGTTGTTTAAGGTTCTGATAAATATATTAAGAAACCTAATAGACATATATGAATTTTATGAATGTTATATGACTAAAAAATATCCTTTCATTTAAATCTCCTTCAATAATTACTTTTTTTGTTAGTGAAAATTAGTAAGCTTATAATAAATTAAAAATAAGAATCAAACATTGAAATTTTAAAGGCACGTATATGGAACAAAGATATTGTTCAAAAGAGACGTTTAATTTAAACATTTGATTTGCATCTCATTCATATTAATTTACTAAATATTAATTATTCAATATCAAGATCAACAATTGTTTCTAGATTGGGTCCAAGTTCTTCAAAGTGAGACGACAAGTAAGAATAAGATGATATATGGTAACCAAATGCATGTCTTGTTGTAGTATGAGCAGCCATCAAACAACAAAATAACTAATATCAATATCAAAATGATTTTTTGTGCGCATAATAACATCATTCACTGTCCAATTAGAATTGGCTTTAAGGTAATTTACAATGACCTATGTAGCACCGAAACTTCAACTTGTTAACGTATGTGCGTTTAGTACACGTTTTGCGCCGACACTCGAGGACACCTGTCAAACACCTTATGGGTCATTTTATAATTTCTAAAAAGTTACAAACATGTTTGAATTATACATTTTCAAATATTTTTATTGCTTCTCTAATTAATTATATAATTTAATGATCAATTGCTAATTGATAGCTGATAATAATATTTATTTTTAATATATTTGTATGGAAATATATTAAAAAAATACATAAATAAAAACTTATATATGTTCATATAGTATATTTATGAATACACACTTATACTTTTAATATTTATACGTTTCTCCCAAATTCTGGTAACTCCATTTGGGACATGTCGTTTCCCTATTTTCCCGTTTCGCCATTTTCGTATCCGTGCTACATAGCAATCAATTCAGCAATAATGTCAAGGTCATCAAGCTCGTGAGCCAATGATCTACTTTGCTCTTCCAGCTCCTCCTACTTCATTCATTTAACGTGATCTATTTCTAACATCATCACAATGGCGCCGTCTGTGGGAACGGCAGACGAGATCACGTATCGCGCAAGATAACCTTGAGACATCTGCTCGGGGGAAGCATGACATAACTAACAACCTCCCGCCTCGGCGAGCTATGGCTTGCCACTTCCCTCTTCCCGCATTCGGGATCCAACAAAAGCTCGTCCTCGTGAGGCCCCCACTGGGTCCTCCACAAGATCAACTTCTTCTTACTCCTCGAATGGTTCAGATAACTAAAGAGGACCTTCAGCGTATGATCGCGAAAGCTTCAAATCGTGCTGTCACTGAAGTAGTGTCACCGTCCATCACCACAACGAGAGCCAACGCTCCTCCTCGCGAGGCCCCACTGGGTGCTCTACACGATCCACTTCTCATTGCTCCTCGAACGGTTCAGATAACCAAAGAGGACCTTCAGCGTATGATCGCGGAAGCTTCAACTCGTGATGTCACTGAAGCAATGGCACAATACATCGCTATAGGAGGAGCCAACGCTCCTCATTCAGCTCCACCCATGGCACAACCACCGCTATAAGGTAACGACCACCAAGAGAGTATGTCGTGGGCATCCACTTCGCACCATAGATTTTGGATGCAACAATCCACTCATCGCAAAGAAACGCGAACTGGGCAACAACGCCCATACTCACCTCCGAGAGGCAACGCCTCTCCCTTACGAGCTCCTCCTTCCAACGATGTCAATGACATTTGGAGTCTTTTAAGACCATAATAAAGTTCGTGATCGCCTCATCCTAAGTTGGGGGCTATCTCACCCCAAGGTTAGGCATCTCATCCCAATGGTTGGACATCTTATCTCAAGGGAGGTACACCCCCTTACATTTCTACCCAAAGGATTAGACACCCCATCCTAAGAGTTGCGTATCATCTCTCTACCCCAAGGATAAAAAATCCCCACATGGGTGGACATCAACCACATAAAAAAATGAAAAGAAATAGCTAGCGCGTGCACAACACGTGTGCGTGGAAGACACACACTTGTGCGCGCGCATAAAAAAAAAACAATAAAGCGCTTGCACAGCACTCGCGCGTGGAAGACACGTGTCTGCCCACACCCCAAGATTCGCGCGTGAGCGCAAACAAAAAAAGAAAAGAATGAGAAAAACGCGTGTTCAACACGCGCGCATGAAAATCCACACCATTCTACGTGGTGGACACGCACCTGCCAAGCGCGCGCCTTCCAAGGCCACATCCCATCGCGCGTCAGCCCCCTCCACTCAATCGTGCACGGTTCTCGATGCGCGCCTCATTTCGCACACCTGCTACCAAAAAAATAAAAAAAATGAAGGGGACGAACGATAATATCTTTATTATTATTATTATTCCACGACAATGATTAACACAAAACTACAACACTAATCTACTCTCAGCTCGATCCGGTACCCCGCGCGCCTCCAGTCATGCCCCGTTCGCCCAGCTGCGCCCCCGCACGCGCTATCCATGCCTCGCGCCTTTCGCGCACGCCGATATGTTCGCATGAGCCAACGCCTCCACCATGCGACATCGATTTACGCGCTCCTCCGCCGCCCAACCTCGATCCGCGTGCTTATACGTCGTGCAACTTAGATCTGAGCGCTCCTACGCAGCGCGACCTAGATGTGCGCTCTCTTTCAACCGCCGTCAACAAACGCACCAACTACCTTGCTGCGAGACAACTCCCACGAGGATACAACTCGCTCGGCGCTAGCAACCCGCAGTGAGACAACTTCCACGAGGAGCCAACTCGCTCGTGTCTAGGTACCCGTTGCGAGACAACTTCCACGAGGAGACAACTCGCTCGGCACTAGCAACCCGCAGTGAGACAACTTCCACGAGGAGCCAACTCGCTCGTATCTAGGAACCCGTTGCGAGACAACTCCCACGAGGAGACAACTCGCTCGACGCGACCAACCCGCTGCGAGACAACTCCCACGAGGAGACAACTCGCTTAGAGCGACCTCAATCCATATGCTTCTCCGTCGCGCGTCATCGAACACTCCAACAACCTCGCTGCGAGACAACTCCCTCGCCACTCACTCACAATCAGTGAATAAACAAATTCACTACACAATCACCACCTCAAGTTAACACAATTACAACCCTAGGAACACTTAAAGAAATTGTGGGGATCTATATAGCTTGGCCAGCTTGATTACTCAAATTTCTCTACTTAATTTCGACGGGTCCTTGATTAAAACGTGGCCACGGTCCAAACATACACACGACCCATGAGGTCTAACAAGGGGCACAATCCCCATCAAAAAATCTTGAGAGCCTGATCCCCTTATTAAGTACATCATGACCAAGGCTAAATGTAAACAAATACAAGCCACACGTCAAACTATTGACAATGTCAACAAATAACAACTCCCACGAGGAGATAACTCGCTCCATGCCACTACATTGTCGCGAGACAACTCCCATGAGGAGATAACTCGATCAAATCTACTACCCCGCGACACGGCAACAATCACGAGGAGATAACTCACTCTGTGTTACTACATTGTCGCGAGACAACTCCGCCGACTCAAATAACTTGCATGGCGACAACTTGGTCGCACCCTGTGCCACCGTCGCACGACTCCGGCCATTCTCCAACGCGCGCCTCCGGGCCATACGCCAACACACCTTCGCGCGCCTCCGGCCTTCGCGCCCCTCCGACTCACGCTCCAACGCATTTTTGCGCACCACCGGGCCATGCGCCAACGCGAGACCACTATAATTATTACACTCGACACAATTTGGAACCCCTTTCGACATGGCCCCTTAGTCTACTCGAGAGTTGGGGGCTTAATGATATGCCTAATTGGGCCAACCCAATGGGCCTACAACTTCTTTACGTACTGGGCCACGAGCCCAATATTGAAGACTACTACCACCGAGGCCCAATCACCTTCAAATACGGTTTGGGCCCGACAATCTCAACTAATTACGACTTTTGCTATCCACGCAGCTGACTTGAGCGTCGGAGGGGTTTCCGCCGGATCAACCCCCGCCTTAGTTTACGTGTTCTCTGATCGCAGATATCTCAAGGTCATCAAGCTCGTGAGCCAGTCATCCACTTTGCTCTTCCAGCTCCTCCTGCTTCAATCATTTAAGGTGATCTATTTCTACCATCATCATTTTTCTTTGTTAAGACGCACGTTTTATGTGGAACATGCGAGGTTAATGCAATCTTGAAAGTAAAGTCAAGTAACATGTTGTCTTAAAACTGATTCTTTAAGGATATATTCAATACCCCGTGTGGCCGAGGGTTATGTCAAATTTAAAAATGTGTAATCCAAAATTCCACATGATAGTTAATTTTATATAGGGCACGTTACAAATAAGCCCATCATGGCATATTTATTCATAAAGGGGTCCAGACAAAAAACTATTTTACAATAAAGTTCACACATTGTCCTGAGGTGTGTAAAAGACTAAAATAGCCACTCACATTTTAATATGCTCAAATTTCATCATTTAATTTAATTTAACCTCAATTTGACTCCAAATTTTACAAATTATTCAATTTTGACCTAAAACTCAATTTTGAGTACAATTTCCCGTCGTCGCAGGTCTCTAGCGTTGACTTTTTGGGGAAAAAAATTCTGCTTCAAACGCCGCTAACCGACAGTCAACACTGGTCTCCGGCAGCGTTGGTCTTTTTTTTGGAATTGTGGAATTTTTTTTCTTTAGCATCTGTTTGCCTTGTTTAAACAACAATATTATTGTGGTTGACAGTCATATTTATATTACTTCGACACAATATTATTAACAATACTATAGTTTAACACAGTAATATTGCTATATTAACTCTAGCATAGTAATATTAACACAACAAAAGTCATTATTATTGTGTAATAGAGTAACATTAATATGTTGACCGTTGAACAAAAGTAAATATAATAAAAAAACAAAATAACTAATATTAATGTGGTTGACAGTAATATTAATGTCATTCACAGTAATAATACTGTAACAACAATGATATTATCGTCAACCACAGTAATATTATTGTGTTTACAGTAATATTATTACGTTAATGCGTCAACAACTCAAACAAAACAAAAAAGCCAAAAAAAAAATTAATATTGATGTAGTTGACAATAATATTGTTATGTTTATAGTTATTTTACCATCAACTACAGTAATATAATTACGTTGATTTATCAACAAATCAAACCGGGAAAAAAAATTAATAGTAATAATATTGTCGTCGACTGTAATTGTATTGTCAATGACAGTACAATTACATAAATGTACTGTCAAGGGCAGTACAATTACAGTCAGCGACAATATAATTACTGTTAATGACAGTACAATTACTGTCAACGATTAGCGGCGGACGTAAAAAATGATTAAAGAAGGAAAAAAACACTTAAAAAATTAACGCTGGAAACCGGCGGTCAACCCGAAAAACCGGCGGCGGAAAAAAAAAATCGAAAAGGTCCATGCTGGAAACCGGCGGCGAAAAAAGAATTTTAGAAACAAAAATGTTAAAACAAAAGAGTCAAAATTGAATTTTTGTGGTCAAAATTGATTACATTGGAGTTACAATTAATAATTAAGTGTAAAGGGTTGGGGGTAATTTTGTCATATACATTAATTTTTCATTTATTTATATAATACATATTAAAGGGACGGGCTTATTGACGAAAGAGATATAACCCCTGAACCTGGAATAATAAAGATAATTGGTCAGAGACTTATAAACAAAAACTCTTTTTATATAATTCCAAAATGAGCGGCTCCCTCAAATAATCCCTAAAATATATGATGTATAAGTGAAATTTGCATCAACCCTCATTACGAGAGTTGGTACCTAGTCTTTACCAATAGAGTAAAGGTCTAGGGTTCGAGTCCCCATCTCCCCTACTTTCCCTTGTAATGGACTTGAATTACTCAAAAAAATATATATATATATTCTTAAAAAAAATATTTTACTTAATATTACTGTATTGGCTGCTAAATTACTGTATCCAGCAGTCATTAACTGTCAGAAACAATAATTTAACTATTAATTGACTTTTGTTTTTCCTTGTAATTTTGTGAGACAGTAATATTACTATATTAATTAATTTTATCGTCTTGGGCGGCATTTTTACTGTCTTCGAGTGTAATATTATTGTCCCCGACCGTAATATTACTGTCTCATGCAATAATATTACTGTTCAAACAGTAATATTAATATTATTGTTCAAACAGTAATATTAGTAATATTACTGTTCGGGAAAATAGTATTCACAATATTACTGTCCCAAATAGTTATATTAGTGTTTGAGACAGTAATTTAGCAGTCAAAGACAATAATATTAATTAAAATATTTGTTTATAAGAAAAAACAAAATTTCAAAAAAAAAAAATCAACGCCGGAGACCGGCGGTTGACCGGCTAGAAAAAAATTTCAAAAAAAAAAAGTTAACGCCGGAAAACTGTCCGGTCAACGCCGGAATCTGGCCGGAAAAAAATTATTTCTAAAAAAATTAATTTTTCAAAAAATTATTAAAATGGGGATTAATGTGATATATTTCTTCAAATCTGGGGTCAATGTGTAATATTAAGAAAGTTAGAGTGTAATGGATGAAATTGATAAAATTATATTATGGAGGGTATTTAGACTAAAAACATGAGGATGAGTTTATGTGAAATACTATTTTATTTGTGGACCAATGTGCATTTAAGTCCATTGTCATGTCTTTTTTGTCATTTGCCCTATTTTTTTAGGTACGAATCGCCAATCTATATTATTTGTACAGTAGAACATCGATAAATTAATAAACTCAATTAAATAATAGTCTCTCTCGGTCCCGACTCGGTGAAAACGTGTTAAATTATTAACTCGATAATTTAATAATTCGCTAAATTAATAGAATTTCCATAATCCCAACTGTATTAATTTATTGAGGTTTAACTATAGAATACAAAACGCAATACACCGGTTAAAAAAAAAAGATGTGTATCACCACGTGAACATTACATAATACTGGACAACTAATTAATATCAATAATATCTGGATCTTCGAACCATTAAATTACAACATTAAACAATTATTTAACCATGTTCTAATTAATATTAGTTTTTATCTAATGGGGGCATAAGAAGTAGATTCCAATGCTTTTGTCCAACAAATCACACATCTCAATGGAGAGGGATCCAATCTCAAGAAATACACTCCTCTTATCAAAGCATACAGTTAAAAGGAGAAATAGTTTTGTTTCTCTCTAGTCATTTCTATTATTTTTCTTTTTAAATCGTTTTAGTGATGTAAGGGCCCAAAAGAAATGGAAAGTTGGAAACTATGAAAACCTTTTGACAATTTCAGGAAAAAATACAGTTGTCTTCCTTTAATTTTGCACCGATTTCATATTTAGTTCTTATGTTCACAAAAAACAGGTTTGGTCCCTCATGTTTTAAAAATAAACACTTTTAGTTATTTTAGTCAATTTTTTGTTAGTACTAACAGAATCAAGAGTGTCACCGATAAATTAACGGAAATAATCAAAAGTGTTAAATTATTAAAATATGAGAGGCCAAAAAATTTGCACCCTCAAACTATGCTGTATTGACACTTTACACCCTTAAATTGTAAAATTAACAGAATGCACCCTTGAAATATAAATTGCTTTGCAAAATGCACGCAAATTCATTTTTTTATTGAACAAGGTACCAACAACTTGTTTGCTAAATAAAAAAAAAAGGTCAAATTTGTCATCTGCTATTATCCTCCCCTCGACTATTCATCACTTTTCTGATAGAAGCAATTGGATGAAGGGGAATTGGAATAGGGTTTTTCTGATTGAAGAAAAAATTCACTGCATCGCAATGCAAATCAAACGAGATTGCAGCGTGGTTAAAAGATGAAAAAATTAGAGAAAACCCCCATATAGGAAATATAGTTAATGAAACACCCTTTCCAAAATAATTAGAGAAAAATCCCCTTAGCTAATATTCCACCTATGTGATATTTTCATAATTTCAAAACTACCCTTAATTGTCTATTATACTCTTTCAAAACCCTAATCTTATTTTTCATTACCTATTCCGCTTTTTCGTTTCCAGCTTTCTCCCTTCTCTGTTTTTTCTTCTTCTTTTTTTCTCTGTTTTCTCCGGCAAATCTTCTCCCCGCCATCGTCGCCGCTGGAAGATGGAGAAAGAAAGAAGGGAAGCACTCGTCGTCGGCGTGTGGAGGAGAAGCACTCTTCTTTCTCAACAGCTTGTTCCACACCGTCGGCGTGTGGATGAAGAAGTAGAGGAACAGGCTGTTGAGAAAGAAGAGAAAGTACTCTTCGTCAAAGGAAAATCAACGGAAATTGTTGATTAAGGTATTTGTTTTTTTCTTTTTTCTTTTTTTTTTTTTTACTTTTATTATTTTTTTAGTGTTTGTTTTGTCATGTGTTTACAAATTGTTTATGGTGTCTAGTAATGGGTGACAAATACTTTGAAATGTTCCTTTTTTTTTTGTGGACATTGAAATGTCAATTTATGTTTTTTTTTATGAATTATTTATTTTATTTGTGTTAGGGATTAGTTGAATAGTGTGGTGTGGCGGCGGTGTGGTGACGATGGGGAGGCAGATCTTTTTTGGTGAATCGCGCGAAGGACGGCGTGTGTAGAGAAACTCCCAGGCTAGAACCTTAATCGACTATGTACATGTTCAATAGTCGATTAAGTTAATGGACTATGCTCTGTTAGATGATTAAGGTTGATCTACTCCAAATTTTTTAGTTTTTTTTTTTGGATTTTTTTGTTTATTTATTCCAATTGTATACATCAATTATAATGTTTGTATATTTTTTGTTTTTCTAAAATGTAGTTGATTTTGCATTTTTTTGCAGTTGTGATTTGTTATTTTTAGTAGCTGATTCTTAATCGACTATGCTTCATCATAATCGATTAATATACCTGATATAGAAAAAAAATTAATAAACAAATTTTTTTAAATTTTTTTTAAAGAATTTCTTTAATCGACTATGCTTCATAGTCGATATACCTTAATCGACTATGATTCATAGTCGATTAATAAAAAAAAAAAAAAAAAAAAAAAGTCGTTGATGACCAGCGTATGACGCAGTGATGATGTGGCGGGCGGGAATAAAATTGGAAAAGACAATGACTGGAAATGGGTATAGATTTTTCTCAAATGGAGAGAATTATTTTGGACAGTAATAAGAAAGTTTCCTCTAAGAGTCCCGTTAAAAGATACGTCATTTATTATTTTACTTAAAAAGAATAGCTAAAAGGGATCTTCTCATTTAGACTTGTTAAAGGTATTAGTACTATCTAATTGAATTTAGAAAATAATAGAATTTGTTTTTATAGAAACAAGTATATCAGATAGATGTTTTATTTTCCAATTTTATTAATTTTGTTTCCTTTTTTTTCTTTTCAAAACTATGTGACTTAGAATATTATTTCATAGGTTCAGTAGTTCAGTTTAACTTTTAGTTAAAATTGAACTCTATGGGATGTGTAAGTAATACTTTTTACATATGAAGGGTCTTTATGTAATTAAATCAAGGGGTGTTAGGATGTGAAGTTTAGGAGTCAATGAAAATTCGCAAGAGGTTCTAGATTAGCTGGTTTTAATTTTATTAACATGCTCTGATTAGATTCGTTTAAAGAGGAATAAATCTAATCTAGCAACTTACTGTTTTCGCGAGCAGATTCGTTTCTATCTTCGGCGCACGAACGAGGATCCACATCAAGCCTTCAATCCTCGAAAAACTGATGTCCAGAAATTTCCAGCCATCTTCCTTCAGTGATATCTCCGAGATGGTTGATCTGATTGAGAAACCTTTCGGACGGATTATAATACTGTGGGTTAGGAAGCTACTGTATACATTTCAAGCCTATCCGATGAAAAACTGATGTCCAGAAATTTCCATCCATCTTCCTTCAGTGATATCTCCGAGATGGTTGATCTGATTGAGAAACCTTTCGGACGGATTATAATACTGTGGGTTAGGAAGCTACTGTATACATTTCAAGCATATCCGATGAAAGGTTGATTTATGGTGAATTTCCTTGCAGGACTGCTCAGAAATTTCGGGAATTATAGTTTTTTCTAAAAACCTATAATCTTCTATGATATATCCCGGATTAATAATTCATCTACAAGGGTGGACTTGTACTTGAAGAAATCTAAACCTATAATCGAGAAATCTAGGGAGAAAAGAAGAAGAGAATCCAACGTGAAATAGGCGTGTAGCATTATCCATTTCTCATCAACCTAATCTCTATTATATATAGCACAAGGAATTAGAGTTACACATAAAGAGGATTACATGGAAACAAATCTCACTCCTTCTATAACTCTATATAGTCGAAAATTGCAGTGCAATGTGGACTTAATTTTCGGCTATATTAATTCCAATATATAATATTGGTTGAACTTTATTTTCTCGACTAATTAGAAAATCCATTGGGCTACAATAGGGACTAAAGGAGAAAATATAAATCGGGCAACTAATAATTAATTAAATCCGAAAACTCTTAAAAGAATTCATTTTATAATCATTAAATAATTATTTATTCTCCACTACCAAATAATTATTGAACTCACATTTATATTCTCAAATATTACATTCGAGCTTCGATCGATCTTTACTTAGATTCTCCCCACATTAAGAAGTCTTATAACCACTAAATAATTTATTGAGTGATAAATAAATTAAAAGGTTTCTTTTCATGAATCTTACCCGCTTAACTTATTTGAGTATGACGGATACGAAATCCACCTGGCCAGAACTTGGCATAAACAAATCTTATAAGCTACTCAAGGGTTATTATCAATCCCAACCTTTATCTTTATATTCTAAACGAACTTTCAAAATGATCTTTATGTGCACCGTAGCACACCATTTCGAATACAATTAGAATATTAGACTTATGCTTTTAATTAATTGAATACCCTAGTGCAGATTCTCATAAAATGATAATAAACTATTTCATTAATTCAATAATAAAAATGTAGCTAAAAGCGAGACTTTTAGTCTATTATTCTAACGGGGGGATTTAATCTATGTGGGTCGATTTATGGTTGGAAACCGAACATTTGGTTCCGGAATAGGTTGGTTGACGGGTTATACCCACCACCTAATTCACTTAAAAAAATTCAAATTTTGAAGTAAAAATATGCACATTTTGCGTAATGTGATTGCAAGATCATCTTTTATTAGTTCAAAATAATTAATAAAAAAATACAAGTAAGAATTTCAAAGTAATTAAGAAAAACACACCCTTAATTATATATTTTTTAATAAAGTTTTAATAATACAATTGGTTGACCGGTAATTATCGGTCAGCCAACTTTTGATAATACTAGAAACCACCAACCAATCCATCATAGATGGATTGGTTGAAATTTTTTGACCCAATCCAATGGGTCGGTTAAAAAATTATTATCCGCCTAAAAATATTGTCGATAATGGGTCGGTTGGTGGATAAAAACCAATCCAGTCCCAACCTATGATTAGATGCGTTAATAACAAAATTGCCCTTCTAGTTTTCATCTTTTTATCACAACTAGCATTTTTTCCCCGTGCAATGCCCTGGATATTATTTCAAGAGTGAAACAACAAATCAATTTAATGCATAATAAAAAAATATAGTTCAAGCACATAGTAAAATTTAATAATGTAGTATTATTCATATTTAATTTTATATAACATTAGTTTGTTTAAATTTTACATATCAAGATTTATAATCCAAATATATAGATTAAGATTTAACAAATCGAATTTCTATCTTTATCTCTTAAGATTTGAGATATATTTTTTGATAAAAAATAGGAGATTGATAATTATTGAAAATTATTAGAGAAAAAATATTAAAAATAAATAATTAAAGAAATACCATTAGGGTTTTCTAGGGTTACCCAGCGTTTCTTTCTTTTTTATATAAGATAACATATTCAATTATTTTTTTCAATAATTAATATAAAATAAATACTAATAAAATTCGAAAAACCAAAACAAAATCAAAAAAAGAAAAATCAAAAGAATAAAAAATAAAATATTTTTATCGAAAAATAATTTTTTTTCGAAAAAACTAAAAAAATATTTTTTCTAAAAAAATCAAAGATTTTTGAAAAGTCAAAAAAATAATCGAATTTTTATAAAAAATAATAAAATATTATTTTTGAAAAAAAATCAAAAGAAAAAAAATTCGGAATATAATTCTTTTTTCGAAAAATAAATCGTCCTTTTTTTTCGAAAAATAAATCGTCCTTTTTTTCTGAAAAATAAAAAGAATATCTGAAAAACTAAAGAAAAAGAAATTTGAAAAAAAATTCTAAAAAAGATCGAAAAATAATAAAAAAAATATTTTTTTCGAAAATAATTTTTTTTATAAAAAAATGAAAAATATTTTTATTCCGAAAAAAGTTAAAAAATAAATCCGACAAACAGAAGAAAAAAAATTCGAAAAAATAAAAATAAAATATTTTTTCGGAAAAATAACAAATAACAAAATATAAATATTAAAAAGAAGAAGAAAAAACTATGTACAATAAGAAAGGGTAATTCGGTCATTTTAAAATAATTGGGTTGATGTTAAGGAAACCAAATATCAAAACATTATTAAATAATGGGTGAGATAAAAAAATCAAAATATGATAACAAAAATCTTATAAAATAAGAGGCATATTATTTTATAGGGGCTCTTTGATATAACCCCTCAATACTTGTTTTAATAGTGAAAGACCCAAATTATTTTGCACCAATTTGAGAAAAACTCACTCTTAATTTTAGCTACCCATTTCCCAATTATGTCCCTCCACCTTACACACTATCTGCCCATTCCGCCCATGACCATCAGCGTATCTTTCTTTTTTTATTATTTATTATTATTTTATTATTTTATTATTATTTTTTTATCCTTTTTTTTCGTTTTTTAATTTTTTTTCTCTATCAGGTATATTAATCGACTATGAAGCATATTAAATCGACTGTGATGAACTATAGTCGATTAAGGAACAGACTACTAAAAGAAAAAAAATGTAGTCGATGAACCTTAATCGATTAATTAGCTTAATCGACTATGAACATGTACATAGTCGATTAAGGTTTCATGCGCGAAATTCTCTACACGCGCCGTCATCCGCCCAATCCACCAAAGAACCCTAAATCTGCCTCGCCATCGTCACCACACCGCCGCCACAACACACCATCACCACCTAATTACTTTGATATTATGACGGTTTTTTTTATTAAAAATAAATAAATAAAATCACAACTCGCACCACCACCCAAATCAGAACCACCACCCATCAAAATTCGATTCCGGCGACAAATCGATAATTTTACCTATTTTCGCCGCCGATGTAGCAATCGTGGCATTCGAACTCAGAATCGCTATCAAAATCATCATCATCATCTTTATGGCTTTTGTTAAGATCTGCAACGACGACGACCCCAACAGCGACGGCGATGGAGGCGGCAACGACGACGATGGCTCCAACGGAATTGACATCGTTGTTCTGGCGGTGATGTTGGTTCTTCATCTTTCGATCAAGAGAGAATAATCTAAAGAATTGAGAGAGAAAAGCATAATAGAGAGAAACAAAAAAGTAGAGAAGAGACGGGAGAAGAAGAGACGGAGAGAAGAGAAAATAAGATTAGGGTTTTGAAAGAGTATAATAGACAATTAAGGGTAGTTTTGGAATTATGAAAATATCAGTTGGGTGGAATATTAGCTAAGATGGTTTTCTCTAATTATTTTTAGGATGGGGTATTTCCTTAACTCATTTTCCTAGATGGGGGGTTTTCTCTAATTTTCTCTTATTTTATAGAGACAATTATCTTATCTTGGCTAATCTTATCTTGACAACCAAACGAGACCAATATGTATAAAATAATGAGAAAGATCTTTGCATTTTAGGAAAAAAGGTATAGAGTAAATTAAGGCCACCCTTTGAGATAATGTCAAATTACGAAAAAAATTCATCTTGTTTGGGTAATTACAACCACCCCCTTCAACTATGGATCTTCTTACACATCAACTCTTGGAGTTTAAAATTTAGTGGAATCTTCTAGTATTGTGGAATATTCTCCAGTTTGTACCAATTTTACACCATTCGAGCTCCACATTTTGAAACAAGGTGATCATAAGTGTGTCTCTTGGCTTATAAAAAAAATTAGATTGTGGTGCATCAAAAAACTGTATATTTGCACAAAATGAGTACAAACTAGAGAACATTTCACATAATATAGAAGATTATGTTGAATTTAACACCATAAAGATGGATGTATAAGCAAATTTATAGTTAAGGTGATTGTAATTACCCAAATAAGATAAATTTTATTTCGTAATTTGACCTTACCTCAGGGTTGACCAGAATTTATCCAAGGGTATAATATGTATAAAATGATTTTCGAGGTAAATATTTTAGTAATGGAGGGTAGTTAAAAATATTCAAATGGTAATTACGTAGTTTGTTTCTCGTTAACTAAATTGTTAGTGAGAATATACACACACAATTACACACCAAAAAAGGGAAGAAAAGAAAAAGAAACTCTTAAACGACATCGTTTGGCACAATAAATTAGGGGAAGAAATCCCTCACAAAAAGATAAAGCACTCTAAAGAGACAACAGGGTTCTCAAGCGACTCAGCTTCCTCCGCCGGTACGACGTCGTCTGGGGGTTCCCTTTTAGCCATCGGACGCTTCTCATCGTTCACATTCCGCCGCTCACCTACCTCCTCCCGCCTCACCGGAGACCTCAACCTCCTGCCGGAATCCTCCCCCGGGTCTCTCCTCCGGCCGTTTTCCTCCGCCACATTCCTTGGCTGCCCCGCCATTGTCCTTCCGCGAACTGGCCTTAACGGCGCCACCTGACCCCTCTTTTCCGGCGAAGGCGCCGCCGCCGCACCTCTTCTGGCGACGCCGCCCCTCCCCTTTCCTCCGGTGGGCGGCGCTCGCCGTTTCCTCAACGGCGGCCTCTGGTTGACCACGCCGTCGTCGTCGTCCTCTCTCTTATCCTGCGCCGCCGTCGTCGCATTGGAGAAGCTCTCACTGTAACTACACATTTCCGACACCTCAGAAACCTCGGAAATTATAATTTCTTCGTTACCTTTCTTCGGTGGAATATCGGCGGCAATCGTCACCGCCGCCGGTCCAGACTCCACCTTCCAATCCTGATTCCCCGGCGGCGGTTCTTTAATTCGTTCGTCAACCAGCTTGGGAGCAATAATGGGTGTCTCCAACAACAACACTTCCTTTACAGTTTCTTCTTCTAATACAGACGGCGGCGGCGACTTGGAATGCCCTCCGCCGCTGGAATGGCGGTGCTCCGTCTCAGGATGGTGATCTCCGGTGCTACTGAAACAGCAGCCCATTTTTCAGTACTTGAGAAAATTGTGAAAGAAAGCAACTAAATTAAATGGGCATTAGAGTCTAGAGAGAGGAAATAGAAGTGAAGAGAGGAGAGAGAGAGGAGAGAGAGAGAGAGAGAGAGGAGAGAGAGAGATATGAGAGGGGGGGCAAAGGTGATGTGAGAGAAAATGTAGTGTTTGTAAAAGGTGAAGAGGGATTAGTGGTATTCCCGCGTGGTGTGCTCCAAATTTCATTTTAACTTTTTGCTAATTTTGCATGTTCTATTGTAGCCCACTTTCACTCAATCATTGCAAAATTTAAAACAATTTAGATAGACCAGAACCGAATCTCTATAAATTAATAATATCGAGTAAATAATAGTTTTTCTTGGGTCCGGCTTAAAGAAAATGTGTTAAATTATTAATTCGATAATTTAATAATTCGCTAAATCAATACTCTCTCTGTCTCAATTTAAATGTCTTTTTGGATTGTTTTGCACATATTAAGAAAATCAATTAATGTGCATAGATTATAGTAAAAAAAACAGATACAATTACTAAAATATCCTCGACATTTAACTGATTCTCAACTAATTAATTAGGAGTAATTAAGGATAAAATTGAAAATAATGCAATTAATACTTCATTGAAAATCTAAAATGACAAATAATTTGGGACAAAAAAACTCTCTAAAAAGACATAATATATGGGACAGAGGGAGTAGAATCTTTCTAGTTCCAATTGTATAAATTTGTAGAGGTTTATCTGTATATATTAAACTAAAACATTTTCAATTTTTCAGATCTTTCTTACAAATCGAGATTTTGGTTTTGTTCTTAAAAAAACTCTAATATCTGAATTTATTCTTTTCAAAATTTTGAGTCTAGTTTGTTGAAGTAATTGTTGGTTTGCTATGTAGCACGGATACAAAAATCGCGGTCCATGAAAACAGTAAAATAGACACGAGGAAAAGGCATATCTCCAAAATGTGTGAGAGGTCAGGGGACATGTAATATTAAAATTATAAGGATATATTTATAAATATGCTATATAAATATATATAACTTTTTATTTTGTGTATAAATTCTTATGTATTTTATACAAATATATTCAAAATAAATTTTACTATCGACTATCAATTTACAGTTAACATTAAATTATGTAAATAATTAGGGAAATAGGAAAAGTATTTCAATATTTGTTATTCAAACATGTCTATCACTTTTCAGAAAATTGCAAAATAACTCGTAAAGTCTCCAACATGAGTTCTAGAGTATCAGACAAAAATTATCCGAAACACGAAAATATTAAGAAGTTAAATTTTCGTATTGCGTAGTTTGTTTGTACATGATATTATTTTTTTATTATCTAATAAGTTATCTGATTTTTTTTTTATATAAGTAAATAAATGCATTAACTTTTTACTTTTTTTTATAGAAAATAAATGCATTAAAATTAAATAATAAGAGAGTCAACAATGAGATAACCTCCCACAAAATCTACACCCAAATTTATGGTGGCAAAGAAACAATGGATTTGATTGTTTTATTGAAAAAGATGATTTTGTCGGTTTCCATGATTGTTAACCTTTGTTGGTCTGTTTTCAACTATAGATTCCTTAAATTCAGGAACAGCTCTACAATTTGTAAATTATTTGATCTACTAATTCACCCATTCAAATTTCACCAACGGTTGTTGAAGAAAGTTATTAACTAATTTAATTTTCAATTATTCCCTATTACAATTAAATGTGTAGCATTATGTAGCTATAAGTAATCTATATCTTTTGATATAATTGTAGCTCGATTTATTCTGCACAATGATTTGAAAACTTTTGAGAAGAAAAGTAGCATAATTTTTTTTTTTATTCCGGTCTTTTATTTTGGGATTTTGCTGCGCAACTTATTTCTATTTGCGCCATCTTCACCATATTTTCCATAACAGTACGAGAAGATCGATACATACATGAGGTGATTTTTATTGCACTTCCGCCTAGTAGCGTGTGACGACTATGTTGATTGAAAGTAAGAAATAATGTGACTAAATTGATGATACATACAAAAAATGCATACATGTGCATAGTTGATTAACTCCCCCATTATTTTGTTAGCAAAGAAACGGTGACAGGTGAGACCGCGAGCCAGAAAACGATAGGCTTTGGCGTTGAAACCATTTTCTAAGAATTGAATATTCCGATCTTGATATTGGACTTGGTACCATCTACAGATGTATACTTGTTTACGGATTGATGGATGGAGCATAAAAGCTATGATATCGTATGGAAATTGGCAGGAAATAAGATTTACCGCCAATCCTTAAACTTTAGTGCATTTGAATTTGGATCGGAGAATTTGTCATTTGAGGGAGAGATCCTATTATTTGACAAGAAATTTGGCGCCAATCTCCTTAACCTAATATTTTCCATTCCGAATTTAAATATTTCCCAACTCGATTATTCTTTCTGAAATTTATGATTTTGGAATAAGTTTTCTCTTTCCAATTTCCGGGATTTCGGTTTTCAACTTTTTCATTTTTTTAACGCAATTGGAATTAATTTTCCATTTCGGAAAAAAAAGGAAATATTTTGGACATGTACTACTTCTGAGCCGAGACCGATTACACACCTATGTGCGTGTGTTGTATGGCCTTGTTATAAGGTTAATTTATTTATGGGTAAATTACACCAACACCCCTGAGGTATGCTTAAATAACTTTAAGGTCCGTATGGTATGGATAATTACACTCACCCCCCTGAAACGTAGTTAGAAACTATAACGGGATAATGCATTGGATACATTATTCCGATAGGGTTCTAATGGACTATTACTTTTAGCTAGTTGTGGAGATAACATAGAGTTATGGGTAGTTATGGGGTGACACGGCTCCCCCAATATTTCTTAAATCACCCATAATTTTTTGTTGTTTCTACCAATTCCTGAAACTAATAGTCCGTTAGAACTCTACCGTAATAACGTATCTAATGCATTATCTCATTAGAGTTTATAACTACGTTTCAAGGGGGTGAGTGTAATTATCGATACCACAGGGACTTTAAAGTTATTTAAGCTTACCTCAAGAGTGTGGGTGTAATTTACCCTTCATTTATTTTAGTTGACTTGATGATAATGATGATGATGATGATGATGATGATGATGATGATGATGATGGATGATGATGATGATGATGATGATGATGGATGATGATGATGATGATGATGATGATGATGATGATGATGATGATGATGATGATGATGATTCTTCCTCAACTTTCAAATTCAAATCCCGCCCACATAGGTCTCCAACTGGCAATGTTGCTTCTCGGAGTCATTACTTTCTCTCTAGGGGTCGGAATTGGATGGTTTAACTACCGTTAGATTCTTTTTGTCGAAATCTTTCTTTTGGTGGTGATTTCATACAATTTGAAGATTTAGATATGTTTCTACAATCGTTTTACAGTCGCCGGGTATTTCAAAGGTGGGCGTCTGACCGGAGGTGTAATCTGTGTTCCGGCAATCGTAATTTGTTGGCTACCCACCGTTGGATTCCGCTCTTCGAGATCTATATTTTTATGGCAATTTTGTTCAATCTTTTATGTTAGATTTATTTCAATAATTTTTTTCATTGCGAGCGCAGAACCTTGGGTGGTTAGCGGTGGCTAGGATTTTGGTAGGAGGTAGTTGGGGTGAGGACTCGTTGGCGGTTTGGTCTAAAATTCGTAGCATTTCGCAGCTATGACCCGTCTCTCTCTCTCTCTCTCTCGCTCTCTCTCTCTCTCTCTCTCTCTCTCTCTCTCTCTCTCTCTTAGTGTTTGTCGATTTTTTAGTGTTTTGATGTTTCTTCAATTTTTGTTAATTTGCACTAAAATAATTATTTTTTGATTTTGCAATTGCTGCTTAATGGAAGCCATTGATACTCTCCTTGAAGGTGTTAAATAATTTGATTGATGTTGTAGACGAATTTGTGAATTTGACATATGCTTCAAGTTATAGTGTTCTACATGCTGCATTACTACACATTACTAGCAAAAATATAGTAATATGCAGTTGCATATGCATGTAATTTTGTATTTTCGACTTGTATAATATAAATATTTAAATTGAGAATTTTTGTTGTTGGTGTTTATGATTTTTATTTTTTTGTATAAACGTTGATATTCGTGTTTGCACACAATTGGTTGTTACAGTAGGTGACCAACAAGCCAACATGTGGCTGTGGTTTTTCGTATTTATTATTGTAATAAACGAACCTTTATTCGTATTAATGATAAAACACCTTGGCATTCTATATCTTTGTCCCTTTGTCACAAGCATATATAGTCCTTACAGTTATTACAAGTACTAGTAATTGATCGTTAGGATCGTGAGATATTTACTTAAGTATTATAACTGTTAAACGTGTTCCTAGTCGAAGGGTTACGCCACTAATGAGGATATCGGCCTTTCCCATTAAGACTAGCACTTAGTGTATGTGTACTGCATCTCATCAGTAAACGGTATTGTGATATCGGCATGCATAAGTGGGTGCTCGTAAGTTGACGAGTTCACTGAACTCCCTCACCCTAGAAATCTCTAAGTGGTTCCCAATAATCGAGTAGAGATATCTATGGTATAGTTGTACACCATTAGTCCTTATGACCTAGACATCACTGTGACTTCACTAGAGGACCAGCTGTATCGTGGCCTGTCCCTGAGTTCCACCGAGGACCATCCCAATGGCCAGTGTTCGTGCAGTCCGAAATCTAGTGGGAGGTCTGTGCATTGTAGTCGGGGATTCGATCGCTAGAATAGTCTTGGATGTCCTGTGTGTTCTGAAAGTTTGTAATCATTCTAAGTCTCTGGCTAGAGCTGACTAAGTGATGATTAGAGAATTCGATTCTCTAAGTCATGCACGTGACGATTACAACACTTGGAACGATCGCACCGTCATCGAACATATAAAGAGGTCTCGATGAACCAATGCCTCTAGTTCGATCGGGACATATGTATCGAAGGGACCTTACTGTACGTTAACTATATCTGAAGGTTCTTGCAGGCACTTCATTTGTATCTAGGGAATCATGACGCGTAGTTGCTAGACGCCAATCTTGATTCGTTGGGTGATTAAGGTGAAACAAGCTTCATCTTAATCGTAAATCTAAGGGACGAGTTTTGACCACAAAGAGTTGTGGGCCCACGGCTAGCTTACACCTGAACCATCGAGGGTCACACTGCTCGTGCACATGAGATCTTTGAATAAACGGTCAGAGATAAAATAGTTTATCTTTGCATAATTGGAAGTCAATACGATTGAGTCTAACATTCGTAATTTGGAATTACGAATGAGAATAAGAAAAGGAAAAGACTAGGCGAGCGTTGTAGTGGACTTTCTAAATCGAGAAGTTTCCAAATTTAGAAAGTGCACTGAACTAGGGTTTCCACTTTTAAAAAGTTGGAAAATGAGAATTGACACTCGTAATGACGAGGACTTTATAATGATTCCGAAAATGTAATCGTTGCAATTTTTCGGTCATTGGATTGAGAGAAACGAGCAAGTAAAAGTACTAGCGAACTTAAGCTGTTGGGCCCGGTCCAACTTAAGCCCGCTAGGGTTTTATGCAAGACACTATAAATACAAGATTTATAGGTCTTGCACAAACAACTGTAAACCCTAACCCTAGCAGCCGTTACCTCTCTCTCTCTCTCTCGCCCTCTCTCCCGCGGCCGTCACCGGCGCCGTCGCCGGAACTTCACCGGAATCGGCTGTTCATCGGCCGATTGCTTCGGTAGCTTCTTTCCTTCTCTTTTTCTTCCATTAATTCTAACTATTACGTGTCTAGTGCCACGTGTTTAGTAGATCGAAGTATACGAGGTGAAATCCGAGAGGAGGAAGATCGAATATCGAAGAATCGAGGAGCAGCGCACAAGCCGAAGCCGCACGCTACCCCACGCGCCGCCCCGGAAGACCGCGCGTGAGATTCACGCGCCGCCGTGGCCGTCTCGCCGCTGCTGCCGCTGCACCGCTGCTGCCCCGGATTGTACGGATTGGTTTCCGTAGCAATCTCGACTTGCTTAGCGCTCCTACCTCACGCTTCAAGAGGTAAACACACGAACTCAATGTTCTTGATTCGTTTACGTTTAAACACTATATATTCATGTTTGCTTTCGTATGATTTTATGTGATTACGTGTAATCGTTTTAATCATTGCGAGCATGTTATTTGGTTTAAACACGAGCATGTTAATTGATTTAAATTCGGTTAAATAAATTAGCATGTATGTTGTTATTTAATTTCGCTGGAAGCGCAAAGGTACGCAATTAATTGATTTATATTATCGGGCATGTGCTTATGTGATTTAAAACTCGTTTAATTCGCATAAAATTTTTGTTTTCCGCTGCGTACGCGTGCCTGAAACCCAACAGTGGTATCAGAGCTCGTTGCGCAATTAATTGCGTTCGTATTAATATGCTATGATTTTATGCATGTTCGATTTATTAAAGTAGTGATTGTTGTATTATGTAATTGGGAGTTTTCGTAAGTTTAAAATATTTTTGAAATATTGTTTAGAATTTTTCCAGCTTTAAAATTGTTTGAAATTGGAAAAACGGATCTGAAATTATTTTAAAATGTCGGTTTTTCAATTGTTCGGATCGAACCGGTCGAACCGGCCGGTTCGATGGTTGTGCACGATCCAATCGACCGAATCCAAGTGGATTCGGGTCGGTCAGACCGGTTCTCGGTCCGACTGACCCGGCCCACTGATTTGGGTCAATTGGACCGGGCAGAACCGGACCGTTTCGGTCCGAACCGGTCAGACTGGTCGGCCGAACCGGTTCACTGAAAAAAAAAATAAAAAAAAAATAAAAAAAAATTATTTCAAATTTCTAAAATTAAAATTAAAACAAATTGATTTTAATTTTTGGAAAATTATTTTCAATTATTTTAGTAAATAGGTGTTAGATTAATTAATTAATTTAAATTGTTAAATTGATTTCAATTGATAGAACACATTCATAATTTTGATTATGGTTCAACTTAATTTTTAGCCCCTCCACATTATTTGAATGATTTATGCTAGTTGAGGTTCTATAATTATTTTGAAAAACTCGATAATTAATTAATGTAATTAATTATGAAATTAGGTCGTATGTTCCTCTTAGGACAATATGCGTTTCCATATACCTTTAGAGAACATAGATGTAGGAATCACATAGACCAATCCAAACCTTCTGATGAGATAAAACATTTTAATAAAAATCCCTCATTCTTAATTTAATTAAGAATCATTTCAAGCTATAAAGAAAAACCCAATCTGTTGAGTTATTTCTTTCCTTCTGCCAACGGTTGGATTATGTGTAGCCCTTTACTATAGTGCAGTAAGCCGTGTTAGCGGGGAGTGCTATGGTAGAGTAAGCTGTAATTCAATTGACATAACGATGAAGGTAGCCGTAGAAAAGGGTTATGTTGAATTAACGTGGTCGGCTAGATTAACTAGGGACTGCATTAGTTTGGCATAATCAAGTTCTATGAGCATATTTGATTGGTAGGTTAGACTTGACACACAACGATTTTGATATTCGCGAGATTAACTTAGGTCATTATCAAGTGTGAGGAAAATTAATTTAGGGTCATATTGTGGATATGATTGATTGTGATCTACCTTTGGGCAAATATAATCGGGCTAGATTAACTACGGGTTATATTTGTCTATTGGACCTAAAGCCCATTAAGAAAAATCAGTTTTCTCGTTTGTCTACTAGAGGGAAGTGGAACTCGATAAAATTAGTGGGAGAACAATTAAATAACATAAGTCCAAACATTTAATTGTAACAATCATTTAACGCGAATCTCTAATAATCCTCTTCTCTATATGTCTCAGATAATCATGTCTAAGAATCCCATAATGTCAATCCTCGACAATAAACTCAATGGCCCTAATTACCTAGATTGGTTGCGTAGTCTTAAGCTTGTACTAACCGTTGAGGGGCGTCTCTATGTTTTGAACGAGAGACTTCCCGCCACTATACCTGACACATCGACTGATGCTGAGAAGGAAACTTATGAAGTTTGGAAGAAAGATGACACTCATGCTAGGTGCTATATGATAGCCGCCATGGAGCCCGCGCTTGCGAGGAAATATGAGTCTCACTTGCATGCTTTCGATATAAAGGCTCATCTCGATAGCATGTATAGTGAGAATATTAGGGCATCGAGGTACGCTGCTACAAAGGAGTTGATCACGGCAAGACTGCGCGAAGGGACTTCGGTCCACGAGCACTGTCTCAAAATGATCACTCTCCTTGGAAAGCTAGTGAATCTTGATGTCACCCTCCCGGCCGAGCTCTCGTTGGATTTGATCCTGTTATCTCTCCCTAGTTCCTATGAATCGTTCATAGTGAACTTCAACATGAACAAACTAGATCCTCCCTTGGATGAGTTAATGAACATGTTGGTCAGCTTCGAGTCCACCATTAAGAAAGAGAAGTCTGTTCTCATTGCTGCTACTTCTGGAAAGAAGAGTTCTTTCCAAAAGAAGAGAAATGAAAGAGTTCCCTTCCCAAACAGCAAGTTCGAAGTGGGTGAAGGTAGTGGGGGCCCCAAAGCAAAGGTTAGCAAACAAATTGATGATGCTTGCCATCACTGTGGAAAGAAAGGACATTGGCGCCGCAACTGCAAGGCTTACCTGAAGCAGAAAGGTTCTGAAAAGGGTACGTATTTCATTGACGTAAATTTGTCTGTCAACTCTTCTTCTTGGGTATTGGATACGGGCTGTGGCTCACATTTGTGCAATGATTTGCAGCTAATGACAAGAAGTCGAAGACTTAGAGCGGGTGAGACCTTCCTAAGGATGGGGAATGGAGCAAGAGTTGCTGCTGAAGCCATTGGCACAATTTACTTAAATGTTTTGGATTCTAGTTTTCCTATTGTTTTGAACGATTGTTTATTTGTTCCGTCCCTCATTAGAAACCTTATTTCTATTCCTGTATTAGATATTGAAGGTTTTACTTTTGTTTATGGAAATTCGATTTGCATTATACAAAAGAATGAGAATTTGATTTGCAAAGGACGACTATTAAACAACTTGTATGAACTAAATCCAAATGAAATACCTATTAATGTTATATCAGCAAAACGTAAGGAGATAGATCAAAACCCCGCACAACTTTGGCACGCTAGATTAGGTCATGTCTCTTTAAGAAGGATGAACGATTTTGTCAGTGAAGGATTGTTCTCTTTGGAGGACGTGAAATCACTACAAACTTGTGAATCTTGCCTTAAAGGGAAAATGACCAAATCACCCTACAAAGGGAAAATGGAACGAGCCGAGGGTCTTTTGGATTTGATCCATACAGACGTATGTGGTCCACTAAGTGTTAGTACGAAGGGTGGATATAACTACTTCGCTACCTTTACCGACGATTATTCTAGGTATGGGTATGTGTACTTGATGAAGTACAAGTCTGAAACATTTGAAAGGTTCAAAGATTTTAGACACGAAGTGGAAAAGCAACTCGGACGAAGTATTAAGAAGCTGCGATCCGATCGTGGTGGAGAATACTTGAGCATCGAGTTCATTGACTATCTAAAAGAGAATGGGATACAATCCCAATGGACTCCACCGGGAACTCCTCAACTTAATGGAGTCTCCAAACGTCGGAATCGAACTTTATTAGATATGGTTCGATCAATGATGGGGTTCACGAACTTACCAGCATACTTGTGGGGTCATGCACTTCGCACTGCCGCGTATTTGCTGAATAGAGTTAACACCAAAGCAGTTAAATCCACACCGTATGAACTTTGGCATTCCCGGAAACCCAACTACAAACATATTAGGATATGGGGTTGTCCCGCTTATGTGAAGCGGTTAGTGGGAGATAAGTTGGATAGTAAATCCGACTTGTGCTATTTTGTGGGGTATCCCGAAGACTCAATGGGATACGAGTTTTATTATGTCAAAGAAGCAATGACGTTTGTTTCAAGAAATGCCACCTTTTTGGAAAGGGAGTTTCTATCCGATAGAAAGGGCAGCATGATAGAACTTGAAGTAGTTCAAGAACCACAAAGTGAAGTTCAAACGCAAGAACAAGAAATCGAACCAATACAACAAACCACTAATATACCTCCTGAACCTACGGTACGTAGATCCCAAAGAGTTCGGAAATTGCCGGATAGGTTATTCCTCCTCGAAAATGATGAAGATCATGTTGATCTTGGACGAGATCGAAGAACATACAATGAGGCCGTATCGGATGCGGACATGGGACATTGGCTAACTGCCATGAAATCCGAAATGGACTCCATGTACTCCAACAAGGTGTGGACCTTGGTAGATCCACCTAAGGGAATTGTTCCTATAGGCTGCAAGTGGATCTATAAGAAGAAAATTGGAGTGGATGGAAACGTATCGACCTATAAAGCTAGATTGGTAGCGAAATGTTACACTCAAAGGCAAGGCGTTGACTATGAGGAAACTTTTTCGCCAGTCGCGATGCTGAAGTCCATTAGGATTTTGCTGGCCATAGCTGCGTGGTACGACTACGAGATATGGCAAATGGATGTGAAGACCGTCTTCCTTAATGGAGATATTGAGGAATAAATTTACATGGCGCAGCCGGAAGGCTTCATATCTTCTGGAAGTGAGCAAAAGGTTTGCAAGCTCCAGCGATCCATTTATGGATTGAAACAAGCATCCTGAAGTTGGAACATTAGGTTCGACTCAACTATCAAAGAGTTTGATTTTGAGAAGAATCCGGAGGAACCTTGTGTATACAAGAAGGTTAGTGGGAGGGCAGTGATATTTTTAGTGCTTTACGTTGACGACATTCTACTCATTGGGAATGATGTAGGAATGTTGCAGCAAACGAAAGCATGGTTGTCCACACGTTTCTCAATGAAGGATTTGGGAGAAGCATCTTATGTATTAGGAATACGCATCTATAGAGATAGAGCGAGAAAGATGCTTGGTTTATCCCAAAGCCTGTACATTGACACCGTTATGAAACGGTTTAGCATGGAAGAATCCAAGAAGGGATTCTTGCCAATGTCCCATGGGGTTCGTCTCTCGAAATCTATGTGTCCGCAAACACGTAGTGAAGTCGAGGAGATGAAAAGGACGCCCTATGCTTCTGCCATAGGAAGCATAATGTATGGCATGCTATGTACGAGACCCGATATTGCGTATGCTGTGAGTGTCACAAGCAGATATCAGTCTAACCCCGGCCCGGCTCACTGGAAAGCCGTGAAAGATATCCTCAAGTACTTGCGAAGGACTAAGGATATATTTTTGGTCTATGGGGGTGCCGAATTGAAATTAGAGGGTTTTACTTACTCTAGTTTTCAATCGGACGTGGACGACTCAAAGTCGAATTCTGGATTTATATTCACGCTTAATGGTGGTGCCGTGTGTTGGAAGAGTTCCAAGCAAAACACGACGGCCGATTCCACTACCGAAGCGGAATACATTGCAGCGTCCGTAGCTGCAAAGGAAGGGACTTGGATAAGGAAATTCATCCAAGAGTTGGGTGTCATTCCTGATGCTAGTGATCCAGTACCGTTGTACTGTGATAACACCGGAGCCGTCGCACAAGCTAAGGAGCCGCGATCTCATCAGAAGTCGAAGCATATTCTGAGGAAGTATCACGTGATCCGAGAGATCATTGATAGAGGTGAAGTTAAGGTAGAACGAGTCACCTCGGAAGAGAACGTTGCAGACCCCTTCACGAAGCCTTTACCGAGATCGGTCCATGAGAAACATAGAGAGTCGATGGGATTGCAGTTTATGGGTAGTTGGCTTTAGGTCAAGTGGGAGATTGTTAGAGTAGGTGACCAACAAGCCAACATGTGGCTGTGGTTTTTCGTATTTATTATTGTAATAAACGAACCTTTATTCGTATTAATGATAAAACACCTTGGCATTCTATATCTTTGTCCCTTTGTCACAAGCATAGATATAGTCCTTACAGTTATTACAAGTACTAGTAATTGATCGTTAGGATCGTGAGATATTTACTTAAGTATTATAACTGTTAAACGTGTTCCTAGTCGAAGGGTTACGCCACTAATGAGGATATCGGCCTTTCCCATTAAGACTAGCACTTAGTGTACGTGTACTGCATCTCATCAGTAAACGGTATTGTGATATCGGCATGCATAAGCGGGTGCTCGTAAGTTGACGAGTTCACTGAACTCCCTCACCCTAGAAATCTCTAAGTGGTTCCCAATAATCGAGTAGAGATATCTATGGTATAGTTGTACACCATTAGTCCTTATGACCTAGACATCACCGTGACTTCACTAGAGGACCAGCTGTATCGTGACCTGTCCCTGAGTTCCACCGAGGACCATCCCAAGGGCCAGTGTTCGTGCAGTCCGAAATCTAGTGGGAGGTCTGTGCATTGTAGTCGGGGATTCGATCGCTAGAATATTCTTGGATGTCCTGTGTGTTCTGAAAGTTTGTAATCATTCTAAGTCTCTGGCTAGAGCTGACTAAGTGATGATTAGAGAATTCGATTCTCTAAGTCATGCACGTGACGATTACAACACTTGGAACGATCGCACCGTCATCGAACATATAAAGAGGTCTCGATGAACCAATGCCTCTAGTTCGATCGGGACATATGTATCGAAGGGACCTTACTGTACGTTAACTATATCTGAAGGTTCTTGCAGGCACTTCATTTGTATCTAGGGAATCATGACGCGTAGTTGCTAGACGCCAATCTTGATTCGTTGGGTGATTAAGGTGAAACAAGCTTCATCTTAATCGTAACTCTAAGGGACGAGTTTTGACCACAAAGAGTTGTGGGCCCACGACTAGCTTACACCTGAACCATCGAGGGTCACACTGCTCGTGCACATGAGATCTTTGAATAAACGGTCAGAGATAAAATAGTTTATCTTTGCATAATTGGAAGTCAATACGATTTAGTCCAACATTCGTAATTTGGAATTACGAATGAGAATAAGAAAAGGAAAAGACTAGGCGAGCGTTGTAAGTTTCCAAATTTAGAAAGTGCACTGAACTAGGGTTTCCACTTTTAAAAAGTTGGAAAATGAGAATTGACACTCGTAATGACGAGGACTTTATAATGATTCCGAAAATGTAATCGTTGCAATTTTTCGGTCATTGGATTGAGAGAAACGAGCAAGTAAAAGTACTAGCGAACTTAAGCTGTTGGGCCCGGTCCAACTTAAGCCCGCTAGGGTTTTATGCAAGACACTATAAATACAAGATTTATAGGTCTTGCACAAACAACTGTAAACCCTAACCCTAGCAGCCGTTACCTCTCTCTCTCTCTCTCGCCCTCTCTCCCGCGGCCGTCACCGGCGCCGTCGCCGGAACTTCACCGGAATCGGCTGTTCATCGGCCGATTGCTTCGGTAGCTTCTTTCCTTCTCTTTTTCTTCCGTTAATTCTAACTATTACGTGTCTAGTGCCACGTGTTTAGTAGATCGAAGTATACGAGGTGAAATCCGAGAGGAGGAAGATCGAAGATCGAAGAATCGAGGAGCAGCGCACAAGCCGAAGCCGCACGCTACCCCACGCGCCGCCCCGGAAGACCGCGCGTGAGATTCACGCGCCGCCGTGGCCGTCTCGCCGCTGCTGCCCCGGATTGTACGGATTGGTTTCCGTAGCAATCTCGACTTGGTTAGCGCTCCTACCTCACGCTTCAAGAGGTAAACACACGAACTCAATGTTCTTGATTCGTTTACGTTTAAACACTATATATTCATGTTTGTTTTCGTATGATTTTATGTGATTATGTGTAATCGTTTTAATCATTGCGAGCATGTTATTTGGTTTAAACGCGAGCATGTTAATTGATTTAAATTCGGTTAAATAAATTAGCATGTATGTTGTTATTTAATTTCGCTGGAAGCGCAAAGGTACGCAATTAATTGATTTATATTATCGGGCATGTGCTTATGTGATTTAAAACTCGTTTAATTCGCATAAAATTTTTGTTTTCCGCTGCGTACGCGTGCCCGAAACCCAACAGTGGTCGACTAAAAAAATTGGGTAAAAAGAAAGATACGAATGACTATAGATTACTACAGTTATATATAGTCCTTTTCAATACACATGAAGAGCAATTTGGTTGTTAGATAGTGTATTGGCCATTGTGTAAGTTAATGGAATAATAGAGGGTGATTTTAGGAATAGTTTGTAGTGAAGGGAATGCCCAAGTGTTTGATCGAACAGGGCTCAGGTACCACTGTTAGTTTGTGAGAGATGGTGGTTAGTAATTTGGAAATAGTTTGATTTATTTGGAGAGAAGGGACAATAGGATTTAGTTGAAGGAGAATGTTTTATTAGTTTTTAGTATAAGTTGATGCTTGTTTACAATGTCTCATAGGCTATGAGTCATAGCCTATTTATAGGCTTCATGGATGAATCTAGAGAATTGCTAGAGTAGTCCTTCTCTAGAATTCTCTTTACAATCCTATTTTTTCTTGAATATTCTTCTATGGCTAGAAGTATCTAGCTAGCCTTCAATCCCATAGATTATTCTAGATATTATTTTACAAGACTAATATTTCTTGAATATTCCAAAATTGAGCATTAATTTCAATACTCCTCCTTAATGCTCATTTTGGAGATACCGAGCATCGTACGCAGTTCTTCAAACTTCTGAAGCGGAAGGGCCTTTGTGAAAATATATGCATGTTGTTTTTCTGTCGGGCAGTAGTTCACTTGAATTTCTTTGTTTGCTTATGCTTCTCTCGAGAAATGGTACTTGATCTCTATGTGCTTAGTTCGGCCGTGTTGAACCGGATTCTTCGCCATTGTTATTGCAGACTTGTTATCGCAATAGATTGTCGTCGGCTTAGTTTGTTCCTCGCCCATATCTGCTAATATTCGTCGTAACCATATAACTTGGCTTGCAGTTGTTGCAGCTGCCATATACTCTGCTTCTGCTGATGATTGAGCCACACTTTCTTGTTTCTTTGATGCCCATTAGAATATTCTGAAACCTAGAGAGAATGTGTAACCTGAGGTACTCTTTATGTCATCAAATGATCCGGCCTAGTCGTTATCGGTGTAGCCTATTAAACTCGAGCATGTTACGGGCTTGTACCAAATTCCATAGTCCTTCATTCCTTGCAAGTACCTAAGGATCCTCTTTGTTGCTCCATAATGTACTTGACTCGGACTTTGCATGAACCTAGATAGTAAACTTGTGGCGTACATAATGCCTGGTCTTGTAGTTGTTAGATATAGCAGGCTTCCTATTATACTTCTGTAGAGTGAATCGTCCGCCTTTGGTGATCCATCTTCCTTTCTTAGTTTTTCATTAGTTACTACAGGTGTAGCAACTGGATTGCAATCGTGCATCATAAACTTCTTTAGTAAACTCTCGGTGTACTTTCTCTGGGCGATGAAAATACCTTCTTCTTTTTGGGTTATCTCGATACCGAGGAAATAATGAAGTGATCCGAGATCACTCTTCTCAAATGTCTTTATCATATCTTCTTTGAATTCTTTAACCATACTCTCATTGTTTCCCGTATATATAAGATCATCTACGTATAAAGAGACAATGAGTGTATTGGTCGTACCATGTGTCTTGATGTAGAGAGTAGGCTCACTTTGACTCCTCCTAAATCCTCGACTCGTGAAATAAGTATCGATCCGACTGTACCAAGCTCGTGGGGCTTGCTTTAAGCCGTATAAAGCTTTCTTGAGAATTAAAATTTTGTCTTCTTTTCCTTTCTCCACGAATCCTTGTGGTAGTTCCACGTATATTTCTTCTTCAAGATAGCCGTTGAGAAAGGCCGACTTGACGTCTAGTTGATAGATTCTCCATTTCTTTTGTGCAGCTAGTGCAATAAGTGCTCTTATTGTATCTTAGCGTGCAACGGGAGCAAAGGTTTCAGTGTAGTCGATACCTGGTAATTGTGAGTATCCTTTGGCGACAAGTCTCGCTTTGTGCTTCTGAATCGAGCCATCCGGATTGAGTTTTGTTTTGTTGACCCACTTAACTCCAATGATATCTTTATTAGAAGGTCGATCTACCATCTCCCATGTCTTGTTCTTCTGGATCATCCTCATCTCTTCTTCCATAACTTTTACCCAAACTTCTTGCTATGATGTTTCTTCAAAGCTCCTTGGTTAAATAGTTGCAAAGTTACACGACTCGTAGATTTCCTCGAGCGATCTTGTTCTTAGTGGTGGTGACTCAGGTGATGATTCTTCTTCTTCTTCGGTAATTTCTCCGAGTCTAGTTGTTCCACGAGGAGTCTGCGTTTCTTCCAGTTCTACTGTTTGATGATTTGTTGATGGTCCTTGTATTCTCGGTACCATGATGCTTTGCTTCATTATCTTTTCTTCATCCCAATCCCATGTGGCTTTCTCGTCGAATTCAACAGCGCGACTGACGATAAGCTTCTTGGTCTTGAAATTGTAAATACGGTATCCCTTGGATTCCGTATTGTATCCCAGAAATATTCATTTTCCGTCTTTTCTTCAAGCTTGTGTGTGCCTCTTGACTGCTGGAATATGGACGTAGTAAATACTCCCAAAAACTCTTAAATGTTTTGCTGACGGCTTACGACAACTCCAAGCTTCTATAGGTATTTGGTTTTTCACCGCCTTAGTTGGACATCTGTTGAGTAGATAGACAGCTGTGTAGATTGCTTGTGCCCAAAACATTTTCGGCATTCTTTTTTCTTCTAGCATAGATATTGCCATCTCCATCAACGTTCTGTTCTTTCTCTCGGAGACGCCATTTTGCTCAAGAGCGTAGCCGACTGTTAGTTGGTGTTCCACTCCTTCATCTTCGCAGAACTTGTTGAATTCTTTAGAGGTGTAATCTTTTCCTCTATTGCTTCTTATAACTTTAATCTTCTGATTGCTTTGATTTTCTACTAGATGCTTTGTAACATCCCACCTTTCCAAAACCCCAAAACCCGAATCTAATCTTCCCAAACTCAAAAATTCTCTACGTGAGATTTTACGTGAATTTAATTATGTGAATTATTTATGTGCTATATTTAATTGATAGACTTATTTTCTAACAAATTTATGTGAATTATGTGAATTAGACTACTATATGCTATATTTGATTAATTAAATGCGATAATACACTACCCTAGACTATCATATACATACATACACCTTTACTTGATAGCGTACATGTATACAAACATATATATATATATATATATATATATATATATATATATATATATATATATATATATATATATATATATATATATATATATATATATATATATATATATATATATATATATATATATATATATATATATATATATATAACACGATTTTGCATACCTTGCTTGATTATAATATTATATTATATATGTATATGTATATAGCCGTGTGTGTTAGTGAAAAAGGAGGTTAATTAAATAATTATTTAATTAGTAAATTGCACATGGAACATAGTTTAATTCTACACTTAATACCTCAAAAGACACTCTACTAATTTCTTCTTGCAACACATCACCCTATTACTTGTCTTCCTCTCTCCATTCCACCGAAACATCACCACCACCTCCATTCTTCATCTTCTTCCACCTCATCTCTTGTTTTTCAAAGAAAATGAGAAGTCATTTTAAAAGTCCCCTATTTAACCATGGACTTGGAGTAGCCTAGAACACCATTCACCAAAGAAAATACACATCTCACTTGAAGATCCACCCCCATCTCTTTCACCATCAAAATAGGTTGGCTAGAGCTTGGCATCAATCTTTGAAGGTAAGAAATCTCGATTTCTTGTTGCAATTAAAGGGTGTCAATATTACAAAAAAATGGTTTTCAAAATTTCTTAAAAGACTTGGAAATATTTCGAAAACAATTAGGCCTTTTTGGGGAAAAATGGAAACGTTATGTTGATTGTTAATTTCTTGTTCTTGCATGCGTCATTTATTTTTAGATAAAAGTTTTATTGACCAAGAGCTTAAAGAAATTTCAGATTTTAAAGGGTGTTGCAAGAAAAATGAATTTCTAAAGTTTTATGGGGTTGCATGTATAAATCTAAAGATTTTTGGGTCAAAACCATAGTTTTCAAGAAGTCAGTCCTAAATATGTTTTCAAAACTGTTTTTCACCATTTATTGAGTAAAATTTGAAATTTTGAATTCTAATGGTTTGCATGTATAGATCTAGAAATTTTGGGGTAAAATATGTAATTTTTGAAATTTCAGTCTCAAGTAACTTTTTTTAAATTTTTTTTCTGCATATATTAAAATAAAATTTCACAATTTTAAAGGTTTTCCATGAAAAATCGGATTTTGAACTTTTAGTGTGGTTGCATGTGTAAATCTTGAAACTTTAGGGTCAAAACTGTAATTTCCGAAAAATGAGTCATTTCTAAATTACGAATCTGTTTTCCAGCAAGTATTAAATGGGGGTAATTTTTTTTAAAAAGGGTTTCAAAGTTGATCAAGGTTATACTAGAGTTGTGAACTTTTAAAAGAAAAAGGGATTTTTCAATTTTTTTTTTTAATTTTTTTTAATTTTTTTTTTGAGTAAAGGATTTTTCTAGTTTTTAATTCCAAATAAATTCGAAACTTTATGAAAATTTCTAAAACTTTGGTCCGTTAGGATGATTAAATCTGGGAATTTTTTGAATTAGTTTACTATTATTTCTAATTTTTAACATCATGCCCGTCATTTATCATGTTTTGTGCTTTAATCTCCTTGTCTTGAAATAATTGATTGTGAATGATTGGGGTTGTGTACCTTAAATTTATGCAGAAGATGTGTGAATTACTGCTGAAAATTGATCGAAATGGATTTATTGCCTATAAGTGGTAATGAATTCATGATTAAGTAATGGATAAAAAGGGGTACTTGCTTGGCAAGCATATTTAAGTATTAAATGGTGACATATTAAATGTGTTTGGTTGGATGTGTGTGTGTATATGTGTGCCGTGTGTGGCTGTGTGTGTATACATATGTGTGAATTATTGCGTAAGTATGCGATAAGTTATGTTAATTGTGATTATATGGTACTTGATTGATATTTGTGGTGTTATGTGTGAATTGTATAATTTGGGTGACAAAAGCATAATTTTGGAAAAATTGCATGTCATTATTTTGAAAATTGAAAGATTAATGTAATGCTTAGTGAATAAACGGGATACGGTGGAATCTAACTAGGATGAAATACGTGGTTTGATCCCACAATAGAACGGGCTCGAAACGCTTTATAGTTTATTGATAGACACATAAATTAATCTTTCACGGATCCGATAAACGAAAAATATTTTTACACGATTTTCATAAAAAGGGAATTTCGATCATTTTTGCATAAGTAAGTGTTTATGTGTGAATGGTGTGTTTTCGTGAATTATGTAATTAACCGTTTGCCTTATGTTGTTTGGAATGTGAGTAAGTATAGCTATATAATATTATATATATTATATAGCATATTTTCAAAGTTCGATATTTAATCGGATTTCTTACTGAGCTTTATAGCTCATATAGATGTCTTTTAATTGCAGGTAATATTGTTAGTAACCCTCCACCGGAATGGATCGAGTAGCGGATCGAGGTCTTGCCCGGGAATTTTGGAAGTTGTACGAGGGCCTATGAACGATGCTAAAGTATTTTGGTTTTTGGTGATGTAATTGTAAACTTAACTATTCCCCTGTTCGTATCTTTCGAACTCAAATCCGGTATGGATCGTACTTGACTTTTATTTTCACGTCTAACTAGTGGTTTTCAAAATTTGTTATTTTCACGTCTAACTAGTGGTTTTCAAAATATTCACCAAAATACCTTTCAAAACCCTGATTTCTTTTCGAACCAAAAATAAAATCAACAGTTTAATAGTGTAGCACTCGAACGAAAATCCTCCTCTCAAAACTTGTTTTCAAGCGAAACATTTAGTCGACTAAAATACTCCCAATAAAGCTTTTGAAAATCACAAAAGGTTTTTGAAATGTCCTAAAGAAGAAATTTTTAATAATTTCATTTTAGTCTCATTCCAAAGTTTTAAAAATTTCAAGAGATCATTTTTCTTCCGCTATTTAAATGAGTATTCCGATAAACCGGTTCGATTTATCGCCCGATTAGAAGGGGGTGCTACATTCTTGAACTTTCTAAAGATATTGAATACTTCCGATTTTTGTCGCATAAAGTAGACCCAAGTCATCCTTGTATAGCTGTCAATGAAGAGAATGAAGTACCTATTTTGCTTCAAGGATGGAGTCATCATCGGTCCACAAACATCGGTATGCACGAGCTCTAGAATTTTCTTTGCTCTCCAAGCCTTGCCTGATGGGAACGGTTTCCTCTGCTGCTTGCCAAGTAAGCATCCTTCCCATACGTCGTCCTTCTCGTGAATAGCCGGAAGATCTTTCATCATTTTCTTTTGGTGAAGACTCTTGAATCCATGAAAGTTGAAATGTCCGAACCTCCGGTGCATAGCCATGACTCATCTTCTAGAGCCTTCATGGCTACTTCCACTTGCTGTTAGTTTATAGGAAAATTTCTTTTTTGTTGCATTTTAACTTTTGCTATTTCCGTTCTTGTGTTTTTGTTATCATATATTGTGCACGAGTCTTCCTTAAAGAGTAGAGAATATCCTTTCTCCATCATCTGACCCATGCTTATGAGATTCGTGTCGAGTTTAGGCACGAGTAGGACATCTTGAATAAGACTCATACCTTTCTTAGTATTGACAGCAATCGTGCCTAGACCTTCAGCTTCAACCAGAGCTCCATTGCCGAGTTTTACTTTTGTCTTTATGGACTTGTCTATATCTTGAAAGATCTTCCCGTTACTCGTCATGTGATTGCTGCAACCACTATCGATGTACCAAGTGTCGTTTTTACTTCAGACGCAGCTTGGCAGGCACAAAATAGATAATATTTCCTCTCATCTTGTTCTGTGAAGTTGGCCTGATGACTTTGTCTGGAGCGGCAATCCTTCTGGGCATGTCCGAATTTTTCACAATTCCGACATTGTAGTTTTCCCCGAAACCAACATTTTTTTTCGAGATGACTAGTTTTCTTGCACACGCGACATGGCGGGTATTTCGATTTCATATCTTTATAATTGTCTCCTCCATTTTCTTTAATTCTAGAATTTCCACTTCTAGAACTTTCTCCAAATTTTCTTTCCTTATATCTTGAATTTTGAGTTTAGACTGAAAGGCATTCTGTTGGGATGTGAAGCCCAGGATCCAATGAAAATTCGCAAGAGGTTCTAGATTAGCCGGTTTTAATTTTATTAACATGCTTTGATTAGATTCGTTTAAAGCGGAATAAATCTAATCTAGCAATTTACAGTTTTCGCGAGCAGATCCGTTTCTATCTTCGGCGCACGAACGAGGATCCACACCAAGCCTTCAATCCTCGAAGAACTGCTGTCCAGAAATTTCCAGTCCTCTTCCTTCACCGATATATCCGCGATCGTTGATCCGATCGGGAAACCCTTCCGACGGATTGTAGATCTAAGGGTTGGAAAGCTACTGTATAAATTTCGAGCCAATCGGACAAACGGTTGATTTATGGTGAATTTCTTCGCAGGACTGCTCAGAAAATTCGGGAATAAATGTTTGCTCTAAAAACCTATAATCTTCTATTGTATATCCCGGATTAATAATTCTTCTACAAGGGTGGACTTGTACTTGAAGAAATCTAAACCTATAATCGAGAAACTTAGAGAGAAAAGAAGAAGAGAAAAATATATTCTCATCCCCAACGTGAATAGGCGTGTGTGAGTTCTTTTTCTCTCATCAACTCAATCTCTATTATATAGCACAAGGAATTAGAGTCACACATAGAGAGGATTACATGGAAACAAATCCCACTCCTTCTATAACTCTATATAGTCGAAAATTACAGTCCAATGGGGACTTAATTTTCGGCTATATTAATTCCAATATATAATATTGGTTGAACTTTATTTTCTCGATTAATTAGAAAATCCATTGGGCTACAATAGGGACTAAAGGAGAAAATATAAATTGGGCAACTAATAATTAATTAAATCCAAACTCTTAAAAGAATTCATTTAATTAATCATTAAATAATTATTTATTTTCCACTACCAAATAATTATTGAACTCCCGTTTATATTCTCAAATATTACATTCGAGCTCCGGTCGATCATTACTTAAATTCTCCCCACATTAAGAAATCTTATAACCACCAAATAATTTATTCACTGCTAAATAAATTAAATGGTTTCTTTTCATGAGTCTTGTCCGCTTAACTTATTTGAGTATGCCGGATACGAAATCCACCTGGCCAGGACTTGGCATAAACAAATCTTATAAGCTACTCAAGGGTTATTATCAATCCCATATTTCAGAGATGTGGATTCCTTTCGATAATTAATTTCCACCTATTAATTCTTAATGTCTCTACCCAACGCACCGGGGGCCATTTGACTCAATATAGGAATCTCTCCCATTGTGACATCAAAGTAGAGATCATCAATTAAATATGTACGTTAATTATCTAGGGATTAAGAGAGTAAGTAATTTACTGTCAACTAGAAATAATACAGTTTCATTTTGAACAGTGATGAAACAATTATTTCACTTTGTCCGGTTCAACACATGCCGGGTGTGCTAGCACAATAAGTCAAAACAATAACTACAAAAGTTATTCTCTGTTTACTGTGATCAAGACCAATCACTTAAATATTGTGCTACAATCTTTTACCAATGGTTAGTCCATTTCCATCTAGATTGTGAACATTTATCTTTATATTCTAAACGAACTTTCGAAATGATCTTTCTGTGCGCCGTAGCACACCATCTCAAATACTATTAGAATATTAGACTTATGCTTTTAATTAATTGACAAACAATCAATTAAATGCATTGAATACCCTAGTGCAGATTCTCATAAAATGATAATAAATTATTTTATTAATTCAATAATAAAATTATGAAGCTAAAAGCGAGACTTTTAGTCTACTATCCTAACAATCTCCCACTTAGACTCAAAGACTCGCAGTTCAACATCTATAACCCATCCATAGAACATATCTATAGGGCTATCATCGATGTAAAAGCACACACTGTATATCTAGCAGAATATGCAATCGCAAAATTGCATAAACCTCCCACTATACGTTTTCACTTCCTTAGGAAAATAAATTTCCCACAGTGATAACATGCTATAGAAAAATTACTATGCTCGACCATTAATTATTGAGTCGTACCAAGACTATCCGCCTAGTAAACTAGTATATAATCTTGTATCCTTGAATACTTAAGAATATACTTTACCGCAGTCTATCATACTAGCCTTAAATAAATTCACATTTGCTAACTATGCAAGATGCAAAGCAAACCTTGAATTTAATTATTTACTATAGCATATGTAAGGCTTCCTTTACAATAAGGAACTGCCTTCAACATCTCTATTAAATTACTTGTTCAAAGACACTAATTTCTCGATAGAGTGACTCCGTGACTGAAAGAAACAATCCTTTCCTTGGAATTTGTACATGCTAGGCAAGTATTTAAATCAATATAACTTGTCCGTGACAACTTAATGTCCTATTTCATAGATCCTATAAAATGATCCATACGACATAACTAGTTTCACTCAAGTTATCCATATTGATTTGACTCGAGAAACAATACCCTTACATAAATAATTTCCAAATTATTTTCTAAAAGGAAATTATTATCTAATACGTCTTTTAAGACTTTCACCACGCTTCCGTTACAAAATGTGATATATCTGGATTCCTAATCAAAATCAAAACATTGATGCTATGATCAATCTAAATATCACATAATATGCGCACTTTGCTTAAATTCATAAAGGAATTTATTAAGTTTGCATTGCAATGCATATGGCACTAAACTAAAATCCATTTAATTTGCATCGTGAAATGCACTCGTCAAGAGATACGAAATCTTGACATCCATCTACCAAATTAAAGACAAGGCAGTGATAGATTTTAGGAATTTGAAATAGACTAAAGTGTGGCTACTAGCTAGAAAGTTTTCTTGTAGTCGATCCATTTCTTTCCGACATAACCTTCTTACTTTAAGCCTAACCTTTTAAAAGGTTTTCACTTTTCTCAGTCTAATCATTTCCACTTTGGATTCTTATAGCACCAAGCCAATTTCTTGCATCTATAGAAATGGGCGTTCATTCATAGTTCTAGGAAGGAACTATATGTTTATCAAGAATCTTGTTATCACTAACATTCTATAAACATACAATCTTACGATTTCGTTATGAATCCTCCCACTATGATAAATCACCCTAAATGTAACACTAGTAACTTAAATTCCTCCCACTGCAAAGTGGCATTGGAATTTCTATACTAGAACACAAGCGAAACTCTTAACGTATTTAGGGTATACTAGAAGACTAAGACAGTCAAACTTCCTTCAAACTTCGTCATTAGGCTGTCCAAAACATGATCTTCCTTTAAGAATCCAACATTGATACAAATCAATGTTTTCTTAACTCTAGGAATCAAAATGGACCACTATTATTTTTCTCTTAATATTCCATACAAGAGACATTTATTTCTAACTTATCTTCTATCAATTGTGTTCTCCGGAAGCATGAATGCTAACTGACTCCAGTTCCGAATAATACACCGATTGTACGTTTAAACAATCTTTAATTCGGCAAGAGTCATTGGATACTAACTTAGAAGATCTTAAGTTCTTAAATAAATAACCGTCTCAAATGTATATATTAGAAAAATAAATAATATTCAATAAATCACGATAAATTAAACCGTCTTCAATAAGTATTAACTATTTTCGTCGCTATATTATATTCTATTGTGGTTCAATTTGGTAAAAACATATCTAGGACAAATCCCTAGTTTAACCAAAATGTTCAATAACTTATACCCATAAAGTTTCGTCATACCAAATGACTTGATGTATTTATTCAAATGCTTATCTGTCACGGTCTTCAATTTGTTTAAGAACTCAGATGTATGTCGCATAATATGAATATATCTATGTCTTGAGATATCATCAATAAATTAGATGAACTACTCAAAACTACTTTAACTAGGGCATTTGTAGGTCCACAAACTATAGAATAAAATAAATCCAAAAATTATTTGATCTTATTTACACTAGGCCCATCAATCGGGCACATGGTCATTTTACTTTCCAAATAAAATTCTTAGACTGGCAGTGCCTTCACTTTTCATGAACCGTAAAAGCCCATCGTAAATCAGTCTCCAAATTTTACTTAAAGTAAAATCCAACCTCTTGTAAATATCAAATAATCATGCCATGGATGCGAAACGAATATATATTTATATACTCTATTGAGGTTAATTAATAGATTTATCCATTGAATGTAATAGTAGTGTAGGAAATAAAATATTGTTAATATATCAATCAATGTGTCTAAATAAAATTGCTTATTTTCCACAATGACCAAGTCATTATTAAATAAACAAACTATTTATTTTAAACCATCCTATAAAAGAAAAATAAATCCCTTCTATTTGGAAGACACAAAATGATAATCTCTAAACATAAAATCCTACTTCGATTTGAACATAATTAAATGTTACTACTATTCTTGATATCACGTGAGTGACACGAAGCCTAATTACTAGCTGACGATTGAAGAATTGACAGAATATGACTTCTAAAAGTGCCTTCTTCGATCTTAGAGGAGAGTAAACTCTATTTGAATTCCCCATAATAATTTCAATAGAAAAGATCCTTTTCTTATTCAATTGAAAATATTAAAATTCAATAGATTTCTTTTGGATTAAGTTGATCTCGGTTTCCCACTGATCTTGCTTTCTAAGAGTTCATGAACTTTCAAAAGACGTATGGTCTTTCGAACATGAAGACTAACCAATAATCCAAATAAATATGCATGTATTCAAGAGGTTTTTAATATGGCTACAAATTAAAACATAGTTCTAAATTTCTCACGTTACTAAGAAATTCACTATTATATTATTTTGTACTTGCCATGGGCTCATCGTAGTGTTTCTATATACTGAACCAAAATTCAATATATAACACCGAACCAATTAATCGTCCTAAGAAAATAAATGAAGAACTAAATTTTCTTCCAAAAATTCACTTCATTTATTAACTCACGAATTTCCTCAATTAAAATACATATTTAAATTCCTCAATCGAAAGGCAGTACTTAATATATTATTATAGATCGATTAATCCTAGCAAGGTGAGTCTACAAAGTGGATCTAAGGAATATATCATTAATTGCGAGAGAATCAAACAAATAAACTTAAACTAAGGGCATCCTTAAGAACTCTAGATTGTCACTTAATATGGCTCCCTCAAACCAAATTTTGAAATCAACCGACAATCCATCACTATGAGGAACCGGTAGGCTACGGAGTGTAGACAGACTACAAGTTTTCAATAGACAGACGTGTAAAACATCTTTAATTTTATTGTCATTCCAATTCGGCGGTCTTGGAAAATAAAATTAAATAGTCGGTTACTTTGGTCCAATAAAATATAACAGGGACTTCGGAGTGAAGTATAGTTATAATTATATTTTATTGTTAAGTGTTTAACCATCAAGTCATCTTTAAATCAATTGTTCTATGATATCCGTCGACTCGGAGTGAGACAAACATATCACTACAATTTCTTTAATAATTATCCGTTAGGAGACTTTTCAAGATAAGTCTATAATTAAAAGTGCCCGGAGTGGGTGCGAAATTCGATAAATCTCCTTCCTCACAATTAATTAATTTATCTTAAAGCCTATGATGGAGACCTTAGGATTTATACGTAATAAACTCCTCGATACACTTAATAATTTTAAAAACATTTTTCATGAGGGAATCTTTGAAGGTAATTACAATGCTCAATTTCTAGATTCTCTAATTATATGTCTTTGGACTATCAATTAATTTTAAATTGATTATTCTATGATATCTATTTTCCACCATATGGAGAAAATAATGTATCACTATAATCAATTCCAAATTATCCGTTAGGAGATTTTTCTAGATAATGTCTATAATTAATTATGCCCGGAGTGGGAGCGGAATTCGATAAATCTCCTTCCTCATAATCAATTATATTATCTAAAATCTATGACGATGTCCAATATAATTAATCATAGAAATACTATGGGCACCTATTGAGTGTGATCTATTTCTATGTTCTCTAGTTATATATATCATGGGATCCTATTAATACACAAATTAATCATCCTATATAACAGGCATAGAAAAACTACGAATCATGATAAATTTATCATGTTCAACAAAGTCATCTATGTTATCTAATTATAATCCATGGTATCACATAAAATCATTTATAACCAAATATAATACATATAGATGAACATGAACATAATAAATTAAATTCAAATTTATGCATGTCCAAATTTCATGCTGTCCAATTATATGTCATGGGTGTCACATAAACAAATTAAGCCCAAATATAATAAACATGAATAATACATGCAATCATGCTCATAACAAATATAAGCACACAACAACCATAAAATATTAAATAAACCAATTTAATTTTCCGCTATTATGGTTAAGTTGGGACCCCCGGATTTAGACTCCTTAAAATTAGGAAGTCCAAAAGTCCCCGTAAACTCCATAATTCTCGAATTCCAGGCTGCCCGGAGCCGCTGCTCGTTGCCCGATGTCGAGACCCCGCGCGGTTGATAATTCTGGTGTTGTCCTGGAATTTCCAGCCTTGTTCTGAAATTAATATCTCCATCTGGGTAACTCCGATTCACGATCCGAACGGTCGAATGCTACGCCAAGGAGTTAGGAACCTCTGGAAAACATTTCAGCTCGATCCGACGGTGGAATAGGCCGGGATAACAGAAACGGCACAGTCGCGCAAACAATTCCGAGAACAAAATCTGCTCTATTCTATCTATGTAATTTCTATCTAAAACTCCTCTAGAAAAATTACAAAAAATACAAATATCGTAGGCACACGATCTTCCATCAATATCACGCGATGGAAATTAAAACCGACAAGTAACCACTCACGAGGTAGTGGGATCCATTCACATAAAACGTAAATAAAATATTCATAACCATAATAGCGGATTTTCTATTCTGCAAAACAAAGTCAGAAACAAAACGCTATATGCAACATATGAATTTTCCGTTTCATGCAATTTTGGACAACATGTGAACCTCAAACGAATTAATCAAAGAAGCTCTGATACCAATTGTTGGGATGTGAAGCCCAGGATTCAATGAAAATTCGCAAGAGGTTCTAGATTAGCCGGTTTTAATTTTATTAACATGCTTTGATTAGATTCGTTTAAAGCGGAATAAATCTAATCTAGCAATTTACAGTTTTCGCGAGCAGATCCGTTTCTATCTTCGGCGCACGAACGAGGATCCACACCAAGCCTTCAATCCTCGAAGAACTGCTGTCCAAAAATTTCCAGTCCTCTTCCTTCACCGATATCTCCGCGATCGTTGATCCGATCGGAAAACCCTTCGGGCGGATTGTATATCTAAGGGTTAGGAAGCTACTGTATAAATTTCGAGCCAATCGGACAAACGGTTGATTTATGGTGAATTTCTTCGCAGGACTTCTCAGAAAATTCGGGAATAAATGTTTGCTCTAAAAACCTATAATCTTCTATTGTATATCCCGGATTAATGATTCTTCTACAAGGGTGGACTTGTACTTGAAGAAATCTAAACCTATAATCGAGAAACTTAGAGAGAAAAGAAGAAGAGGAAAATATATTATCATCCCAACGTGAATAGGCGTGTGTGAGTTCTTTTTCTCTCATCAACTCAATCTCTATTATATAGCACAAGGAATTAGAGTCACACATAGAGAGGATTACATGGAAACAAATCCCACTCCTTCTATAACTCTATATAGTCGAAAATTACAGTCCAATGGGGACTTAATTTTCGGCTATATTAATTCCAATATATAATATTGGTTGAACTTTATTTTCTCGATTAATTAGAAAATCCATTGGGCTACAATAGGGACTAAAGGAGAAAATATAAATTGGGCAACTAATAATTAATTAAATCCAAACTCTTAAAAGAATTCATTTAATTAATCATTAAATAATTATTTATTTTCCCCTACCAAATAATTATTGAACTCCCGTTTATATTCTCAAATATTACATTCGAGCTCCGGTCGATCATTACTTAAATTTTCCCCACATTAAGAAATCTTATAACCACCAAATAATTTATTCACTGCTAAATAAATTAAATGGTTTCTTTTCATGAGTCTTGTCCGCTTAACTTATTTGAGTATGCCGGATACGAAATCCACCTGGCCAGGACTTGGCATAAACAAATCTTATAAGCTACTCAAGGGTTATTATCAATCCCATATTTCAGAGATGTGGATTCCTTTCGATAATTAATTTCCACCTATTAATTCTTAATGTCTCTACCCAACGCACCGGGGGCCATTTGACTCAATATAGGAATCTCTCCCATTGTGACATCAAAGTAGAGATCATCAATTAAATATGTACGTTAATTATCTAGGGATTAAGAGAGTAAGTAATTTACTGTCAACTATAAATAATACAGTTTCATTTTGAACAGTGATGAAACAATTATTTCACTTTGTCCGGTTCAACACATGCCGGGTGTGCTAGCACAATAAGTCAAAACAATAACTACAAAAGTTATTCTCTGTTTACTGTGATCAAGACCAATCACTTAAATATTGTGCTACAATCTTTTACCAATGGTTAGTCCATTTCCATCTAGATTGTGAACATTTATCTTTATATTCTAAACGAACTTTCGAAATGATCTTTCTGTGCGCCGTAGCACACCATCTCAAATACTATTAGAATATTAGACTTATGCTTTTAATTAATTGACAAACAATCAATTAAATGCATTGAATACCCTAGTGCAGATTCTCATAAAATGATAATAAATTATTTTATTAATTCAATAATAAAATTATGAAGCTAAAAGCGAGACTTTTAGTCTACTATCCTAATACATTCTCCATTGAATCACTTTCACGCCTACTCAGTCTTTTCTCACATGCTTCAAGAGACCCTACCAACTCCGTGACAGAGAGAGTGGCGAGATCCTTTGTCTCCTCAGTTTTTGTAACGATTGGATCATATTTTTCCGGGAGACTGATTAATATTTATCGGTAATATCTTCTCCATGAGCTCTTAATTGATTAACTAATTCCCTTAGTCGAGCATAATATTCATTTACGGTCTCGGAATCCTTCATTTTCATATTCTCCAAATCTCTTCGTAGAGTTTGAAGTTTAGTAGTTCGTACCTTTGCATTGCATTGGAACTCCTCCTTCAGGGTATTTGATATGCCTAATTGGCCTAACCCAATGGGCATACAAATTATTTACCTACTGGGTCACGAGCCCAATATCGAAGACCATTATCACTGAGGCCCAATCACCTTCAAGTAAGCTTTGGGCCCGACAATCTCAACTAAGCTATAAATAAAGGTTTAAACTCATTCCTCAAGGTACGTCCTATTAATTGAGAAATACTATCAACTGTATTCTCTGGACTATTTATATGATCAGCACGTCTAACTTGAGCGTCAGAGGGGTTTCCGCCGGATCAACCCCCGGCCTAGTTCACGTGTTCTATGATCGCAAGTATCTCAAGGTCATCAAGCTCGTGAGCCAGTGATCCGCTCTACTCTTCCAGCTCATCCTACTTCAACTATCTAAGGTGATCTATTTTTAGCATCTTCAGTATCCCATGCTTCCTTTGCACTTGTAGCACCGCTAATTCTTGGAAAAATTGGATCCGCCATAGCCATTTGAATGTTGTAGAGTGCCAAGTTGTCTTTTTCCATATCCTTGGCTAACTTATCTTTCTCCACTTGAGAGAGCTTAGAAGTGTCGCTAGGAGTAGTGAACCCTTCGTCGACAATCTTCAATAAGCCTTGAGATTTAAAGAAGGTCTTCATTTTGATAGACCAATAGTCATATTTTTCTCCAAAGAACATAGGAAGAGCAATTTGGTTGTTAGATAGTGTATTGGCCATTGTGTAAGTTAGTGGAATAATAGAGGGTGATTTTAGGAATAGTTTGTAGTGAAGGGAATGCCCAAGTTTTTGATCGAAGAGGTGGTTAGTAATTTTGAAATAGTTTGATTTATTTGGAGAGAATGGACAATATGATTTAGTTGAAGGAGAATGCTTTATTAGTTTTTAGTATAAGTTGATGCTTGTTTACAATGTCTCATAGCCTATTTATAGGCTTCATGGATGAATCTAGAGAATTGCTAGAGTAGTCCTTCTCTAGAATTCTCTTTACAAACTTAGTTTTTCTTGAATATTCTTCTATGGCTAGAAGTATCTAGCTAGCCTTGAATCCTATAGATTATTCTACATATTATTTTACAAGACTAATATTTCTTGAATATTCCAAAATTGAGCATTAATTTCAACACTTTATTTAAATTATAAGAGCTATTTTTTACACAAGGATTATTTACTACAACAAATAGAGAGTTATGCAACATTTAGCCGAAAAAATCAAAACAAGAAGTAGAGGAACCAAAAACAACACTATGATTCATAATGATGAATGGTCGAATGCGATATGAAGAAGACCTCATGTTATTTAAAGGTATCTTGGATGAAGATCCGCTCCTAAAACTTTCGGTCTTGTATATCTTATTCCGTGAAAAAAAACTCAATTTTGTTATTCAAAACCATAACTATAAATTTTACATTATTCATTGTTATAATATATAAAATAAGATATCAAATTACGTATACAAAGAGAAGTAGATGATTGATTTGAACTATTTGACTAACATTAACATAACATAAGTGCATGCAGCATTTTTGAGACATTTAACTAACACAAAATACAACAATAAGCATAAAAATTGGCCGGGATGCGTCTCGTCTCAAGTGTTCTTCTTTCTTCATCTTTTCGCAGTCTTCCAGATTAATTTACTTTTCTGCTCGTGTCAATAGTTCGTCAAAACTGGTCGTGTTGCATTTGAAAAATTCTCTTTCCCGAAGTTCGTAGACAGACGCACTTACTAAGATCTCTGATTGGACTATAGGGATATCCAATCATATCTCATGGAAACGCTTCACATATCCTCGCAATCGTTGTTTTAAGTTGAAAAGGGTCATGCTAGTCTTTTGTTGCTTGCGCGAGCTGTAGAAATTTCATAGGAACTGCGAGCTAAACCGGTCAAAATAACAATAGTGGCAGACGAGAGGTTGTTGAACCAGAGTGATAGAATAATTTGAGAGAGAGAGAAAGAAGATGAGAGATAGAAGTCTGAAATATTTCATGTCCTTTATTCATTTCGGAGTGGTGCATTTATACACGAACACAATTAACTAAAATGCAACTACTGCCTAAGATTAAGGAAATAGGCTAAACAAAAGTAACAGAAGGTGACTTGGTCTAATATCACATGAAACATGAAGATATTGTTTATTGACTTCTTCCACTAACCATAATATGCATGAAAATAGGGATTATACCAACAATTCCGTATCAATCCCTCCCCCTCACATTGTCCTTGTCCTCAAGGACAGAGAAATCTGGATATGCCTTGGAGAATCGCCGCGCGTTTTCCCAGGTCGCGTCTTCACTTGGTGCCCCAACCCATTTTACCAAATATTTTGTGCGAGGCTGATATCTTCCCTTCTTAATCACGCGTCGAGCCAAAATTGATTCCGGTTGTGGCAGCAACTTTAAATCATCAGACACAGGTGGAAGTTGAGTAGATATCGGGGTGATGGAACCCAAATGCTTACGCAAGAGACTAACATGAAATACATCATGAATTTGGGACCCTGTGGGAAGAAGTAGTCGATAAGCCACTGGTCCGACTCTCTCCAAAATTTCGTACGGTCCAAAGAAACGAGGCGAAAGCTTTAAGGACTTCCGAAAAGCCACAGATGTTTGTCGGTACGGTTGTAACTTCACGAAAACAAAGTCCCCAACATTAAATTGAACATCTCGGCGTCGTTGGTCGGCTTGGCACTTCATTCGATTTTGTGCTATCTGAAGGTTCTCATGTAACTCCTTCAAGATTGCATCGCGGTCTTTGAGATAGTCATCCACCGCTTGAACACGCGATGTGCCTGGGATATAGGAAAGAATATTCGGAGGAGGAACTCCGTAAACTGCTTCAAATGGACTGATCTTGATGGAGGAATGAATGGATGTGTTGTAACTGAATTCTGCCCAAGGAACCCACTCTACCCATTTCCTAGGTTGTAATCCGGCGAAGCAACGCAAATATTGTTCTAACGTGCGATTGACAACTTCTGTCTGGCCGTCCGTTTGTAGATGATAACTTGAGCTCATATAAGGTCCTCCAAAAAGTGCTGGTGAAGACCTTGTCGCGATCACTTACAATTGAAATAGGAATTCCATGGAGCCTAACCACATTAGAGACAAACGCCTTTGCAACTTTGATTGCTGTGTAGGGATGCTTAAGAGGAATAAAATGAGCATATTTAGAGAGTCGGTTTACTACGACCATTACGACCGAATATCCATTAGAGGTTGGCAACCCCTCAACAAAATCCATCGAAATTTCTGACCATATTTGGGTGGGAATTGACAAAGGTTGCAGCAGGCCTGCTGGTTTCATGCAATCAGTCTTGCATTGTTGGCACACCTCACAAGTTTGTAGAAATTCTTTTACCATTTGCCGCATATTTGGCCAGGCAAAGCTCCTGCTGATTCGATGTAATGTTTTATAAAATCCAAAATGACCACCTGCCGGAGAGGAGTGACTATCCGCTAGTATAGATGGGAGCAAGGTAGATGACGGACTCAGGTAAACCTTCCCATTAAGGAACCAAACACCGTCGCGTTGCACAAATCTATGGAAGTCACGTTTGTTTGCCAAGTCGGTGTAAATGGGATCCTTGAGAACTTCTTCTTGAAGGATCGGCCACCATTCTGCATGTGGAACAGAGATTGAGAGAAAATTAAATTCTCCTATTCGAGATAAAGAGTCGGCACCTTGATTCTCGACTCCCTTCTTATACTTGATGGTATAATCATATCCAAGGATCTTGGGCAGCCATCGTGTTTGTGCGGGAGTGGTAATTCGTTGCTCGAGTAGATACTTAAGGCTCCGATGGTCAGTGCGCACTGTGAAAGGTTTACCGAGCAAATAAGGGCGCCACTTTTTAATTGCTTTCACAATGGCCAACATCTCTTTCTCATAGGTGGATAATGCCAATGTCGAGCCCTTCAAAGCTTCGCTAAAATAAGCCACAGGGTGATCTGTCTGAATCAGAACCGCCCCTATACCAATTCCACTTGCATCACATTCGAGTATGAACTTTTTAGAAAAATCTGGTAAAATTAAAGTTGGTGGGCTGGTTAACGCCTCCTTTAATTTGTTGAACGCGCTATCTGCATCATTGGTCCACTCGAATCGGTCCTTGGTCAGAAGCTTTGTTAAGGGTGCTGCAATACCTCCGAAGTGTCGAATGAACTTTCGGTAGTACCCCGCCAAGCCGAGAAAACCGCGTACCCCCCTTGTGTTAGTTGGTTTTGGCCAAGAGACTACGGCTCGTATTTTTTTCGGGATCGACCGACACTCCTTTTTCGGTAATTATGTGACCCAAATATGTCACCTGTGTAACTCCAAATTGGCATTTTGATTCTTTGACAAATAACTGGTTAGATGATAGTAGATCGAAAACAATTTGTATATGTGATAAATGGTCGTTCTAAGACTTAGAGTATACCAGTATATCGTCGAAGAATACCAAGATAAATTTTCTGAGATAAGAACGAAAGAGGTCATTCATAAGACTTTGAAATGTCGCCGGTGCATTGGTTAGTCCGAATGGCATAACCAAAAATTCATAGTGTCCTTCATGGGTTCGAAATGCAGTCTTCGAAACATCCTCTGCTCGCATTCGAATTTGATGGTACCCGGATCTCAAATCTAATTTCGAGAAGAATTTCGCTCCGTGTAGTTCATCTAACAATTCGTCGATCACGGGAATCGGGTACTTGTCTTTGATGGTAATATTGTTCAAGGCCCTGTAGTCGACGCAAAAGCGCCAAGACCCATCCGACTTTTTGACCAACAATACCGGCGAAGAAAACGGACTAGTGCTTGGTCTAATTAGTCCAGAACTGAGAAGTTCAGCCACCATTCGCTCAATTTCAGCCTTTTGGTAGTAGGGATATCGGTAGGGTCGCACACTAACTGGTTCGGCATTCGGTTGTAGGGGAATTTGGTGATCATGAGAGCGTTTTGGAGGTAGACCATTTGGATTCTCTAAAATTTGAGCATACTGATCCAACAACTTTTGTATTTGTGGTGGTCGTCGATCAGATGGGAGCTCGCTCTGGGCAGAAATAATTTGGAAATAATATCCCGTGCCTTGTAACCTTGTGAAATCATTGTCATCCAAAACCTCAATATTAGAAAATTCACCAGCGCGTCTTACCCCGTGAAGAGTGCGATGGACACCACCTAGCTTGAACGCCATTGTGAGATTTTTGTAGTCCGTTTCAATAGGACCTAAGGTCTGCAACCATTGAACCCCCAAAACAACTTGGCATGCTGCGACGGGAAGGATATAATAATCTGCCGTGATTGAAATTCCTTGGATAGTGAGTGTGAGTCCCTGACACTGCCCTAAGCACTCGATCTTTTCTCGATTCGCCACGATCACTTGAAATTTCTTTTCTTTTATGATTGGCAACCCGAATCTGGAAATTACCGTTTGATCGATGAAATTATGAGTGCTGCCACCATCGATCAAGATAGTTAAATCCTTGTTCTTTAATCGGCCTAGAACACGGATGGTTTGTGGGTGTTCACCCCCAGCAATGGCATGAAAAGATATCTCTGGTAATTGGTTACTTACTTCCCCAGCTTGTTGGTTATCGTCTACAGCTTCATCCTCTTCCGTTAATGTATCCGCGATCATGAAGAGTTGGGGTCGCGAGCACCGGTGTCCCTGGAAATATTTTTCGTCGCAATAATAGCATAATCCCTTCTCCCTCCTTTCACGAGCCTCTTGATTTGTGATTCGACGAACTGGTACCGAAGAAGAATTTGAGTTATTACTTGAGCGTTGATTTGGATTGGGTCCAAGAATTCCGGCGGAAGTGTTGGATGTCCTTGGCAGCGTGGCGGATATTGGGAGGCGGCTAGGATTCATTATTTTTCTCTGGAGGAGATTGCGTTCCTCGATCAGTCTTGCCACTCCAATGGCGTTGGCGAGTGTTCGTGGTTGCTTAATTTTTACATCTAGGCGAACGTCATCGCGTAGCCCGGCAACAAAGCAACCAATTAAAAACTGCTCTGGTAACCCGTCGACCTGATGGGAGAGTCTCTCAAACGCCTCTTGATATGCAGCAACTGTAGTGGTTTGTTTCAAACGTGACAATGCTTCAGAAGGGTCGTCGTATTCCGTCGGTCCGAACCTAAGGAGAAGGGCTTTTGTGAAGTCATTCCAAGAAAGAGGTCCCCGGAATTTCATTAGCCAGCGGTGCCACTGGAGAGCAATGCCTTCGAGGTGGAAAGAGGCCAACTGAACTTGGGTTTCAGCTGCAATATTCTGAAAGTCAAAGTATTGCTCAGCCCTAAAGATCCACGAGACCGGGTCTTCCCCATTGAATCGGGGAAAATTCAGCTTGAGGTGTTGCTGGGGATGTGGATCTGTATTAATGATTGCGGTAGCAGCGTGCGAGTGGTGGGATCCCTCTGATGCGAAAGGGTTGATTTCCGTCTGGGTTTGGTTGGCGTTTCGAGTCATTCTCAATGCTTGGAGCTCCGTCAAAACCACCTGCAATGTGGCATTCACCTCATTGCGAAACTCAGCAGTGCTTGACTCATGTCGGGCCAATGCTTCATTCACGTCATTGCGGAACTCAGCATTGCTTTTCCCTTGTGTGTCCATAGTTAACGTGGCTCTGGTGCCAAATGATAGAATAATTTGAGAGAGAGAGAAAGAAGATGAGAGATAGAAGTCTGAAATATTTCATGTCCTTTATTCATTTCGGAGTGGTGCATTTATACACGAACACAATTAACTAAAATGCAACTACTGCCTAAGATTAAGGAAATAGGCTAAACAAAAGTAACAGAAGGTGACTTGGTCTAATATCACATGAAACATGAAGATATTGTTTATTGACTTCTTCCACTAACCATAATATGCATGAAAATAGGGATTATACCAACAATTCCGTATCACAGAGTTGTTCAGCCTTGACCAAAGATGTCGCAAATACTCGGCACTTTATCCCATCACAGTCAGTCGAATTGTAGCTATGTTCTTCATCATGGCCAAAACGGACAAGTTGAGGAGGTACTTTTTCCATCAGTTGACTTGGGCTGCATTAGGACTTCTTTTGGGCGACTGATTCGCTCCTTCAATTGCTGGAGCTCGCGTTGGATATGCTCGATCCACTCAACCTCATTCTTTTGATCACGGGTACTTTCGATACCCATTCAATTTTGTGCAACCTATCCACGGAGTAGCAACAATATCACGGGTATAACGATTTATTAATGCAAAATGAATACACACAAAATTATATTTAATCAGAAATATAACGAGAACGAACTAAAACATATGAAAAATAAAAAGGAAAAGGATGGTAAACCATTCCCTCAATTGTTTTTCGAGAGGTGAGTTTCTATTGAATCTTAGGAACTCAACCCCTAAACTCGACCTCAATTTTTCACGGACGGCTGCTCACTTGATGGTATAGTATTTGCATTCTCAAAACCCTTCTTCAAACCCTACTCCCTCGGACGTTGGAGAGTTCACCTACGACCTGATTTTGGGCTGGCGGTGATGAATAAAGCGGTAGAATAACGATAAAAGAGAGAGAATTCGAGAGGAAGTATCAAAGTGTAATGTATGAACGTAACCCTATGTAGCAACGAATTCTTATCTGCGAATTTAACAAACAAGAAGGTCTTGCACAAAAATAATTTATTGAACTAAAATAAAATATTGCGGGTTACAAACTCTAATTTAATCCTCTGATTCTTCTTTCAAGAACAATATATGTTGACTTTGAATTTCGGAGTCGGGTCGTTGACTTGATCTTCTCCGGATTTGATTTTGAACTTGAATAACGTTTTCCGAGGGTCTTGCAACTTGAATCTCAGATCGAACGCTGAACTTTGACGAGCTTTGACTTGAAGATCTTGGAGTTCTTGATGGATTTGGCCATTCAATCTTCATTCGATCTTAATTTTTTGAAGAACGACTTGAATTTGATGAAGAACGACTTGAATTTGATGTAGATGACTTGAATATTGTAGAGAGAATTTTCTCCTACGGTTTTTTCTTATTCTTGAGTTGTGTCTTGAATTGTGTAGAGAGTGTCCCTATTTATAGTGGTAGAATAAGAGTCCTACATAAAGTCTTCTTGATGACGTGGCGCGATTTGATTGACTCTCTTTAAATTGATATTTATCTCTTATAACTTGGAAGAAAAGAAATAATCCTATTAGCCAATAATTAATTGATAATTATCTCCATGACTTGTCTTGCAAGACAATGTATAATTTAATTTAGACACAATTTAATTGGCTAATTTAATTAACCAATTAATTAATTTTATGCGTCTACAAATGCCCCCTCGAGACTTGTTCACGGACAATGCGTCTTGGAGTGAATGAGTCTCGATAATTGCTTAACTTCAATTGCAGCTTGATCTAGCAAAGCCCATACATCATTGAAATCATGACTGAACTTATAGAAATTATAAGTTGCCTACGTACCCTATAAAGGGATCAAGTCATAACGTAGTTCAAAATATATCCTTTTGAGAGATGCCATGCACAGTTTTGTGGACAATGAGAAATATATGCAGTTTAACCTCGTGTTGAAGGAGCATTTAACTTGAATTTGTGGATATATAGTTTATACTCGTATCAAGGAGCCTTGACTTGATTTGGATATGTAGATAGTTTATGCTCGTATCAAGGAGCCTTGATTTGATTTGGACATGTAGATAGTTTATGCTCGTATCAGGGAGCCTTGATTTGATTTGGACATGTAGATAGTTTATGCTCGTATCAAGGAGCCTTGATTTAATTTGGATATGTAGATAGTTTATGCTCGTATCAAGGGACCTTGACTTGACTTGGATATATAGATAGTTTATGCTCGTATCAAGGAGCCTTGACTTGATTTGAATATGTGGATAGTTTATGCTCGTATCAAGGATCCTTGATTTGGATTTGGACATATAGAAGTTTATGCTCGTATCGAGGAGCATTGACTTGATTTGGATATGCAGATAGTTTATGCTCGTATCAAGGAGCCTTGACTTGATATGGATATATAGATAGTTTATGCCCGTATCAAGGAGCCTTGACTTAACTTGGATATATAAATAGTTTATGCTCATATCAAGGAGCCTTGATTTGACTTGGATATGTAGATAGTTTATGCTCGTATCAAGGAGCCTTGATTTGACTTGGACATGGAGACCTTTTAAACCCGTGTCAAGGAGTACTTGACTTGAATTTGTTGACCTTTTAGACTCGTGTCAATGAGTATTTCACTTGATTTGGACATGTAGACCTTTTAAACTCCTGTGAAGGAGTGCTTCACTTGATTTTGACATGTAGACCTTTTAAACTCGTGTCAAGGAGTCCTTCACTTGATTTGGACTTGTAGAACTTTTAAACTCATGTCAAGGAGTGCTTCACTTGAATTGGACTTGTAGACCTTTTAAACTCGTGTTAAGGAGTGCTTCACTTGATTTGGACATGTAGACCTTTTAAACTCATGTCAAGGAGTACTTGATTTGATTTGACTTGTCATATTGCATAGTGTGTTGTTTCTTCAAAAGACTTGCCCCAATCCTCATGATCTTCTTGTTCTTCTTCAACAGGTTCTTCATTGAGCTGGTACGACTTTTGGAATGAAGGTTCTTCGAATCTATTTGCAGCTATGCTCAACTCCATATCATGTGCTCGAGTGGCCAACTCTTCAAAACTTTTAGGTTGAATTCCTTGAAGGATATATCGAAGTCTCCATTGCATTCCTTGGATGTACAGTTCAATAGTTGATGTCTCAGGCAGTCGATCCTTGCAATTAAGGCTCAAATTTCTCCAACGGTTGATGTAGTCGATGACAGGTTCCTTCTTCCTCTGGCGGGAATTGGTGAGCTCGATCATGCTGACTGTTCTTCGAGTGCTGTAAAAGCGGTTGAGAAATTCTTCCCCTAAGTGCTTCCAACTATCGATGGAGTTTGCCCCCAAATCAATGTACCAATCAAACGCATTTTCTTTGAGCGATCGGACGAATTGCTTGACGAGGTGATCTCCATATGTGCCGGCATCATTGCAAGTCTCCACGAAGTGTGCCACATGTTGCTTGGGTTGCCTTCGCCGTCAAATTGTTGAAACTTTTGGGGTATATAGCCCATTGGCATCTTTATATCATCAATCCTTTGCGTGTATGGCTTGACATAGGTCGATGGAGACTTCGAGCTTCCTTCCAACTTGTCTTTGATAGCTCCACTGATCAGCGTCATCACTTGATCTACATGAATCAGCCCTTCGGGAGAAACTTGAAGTTCTTGAGCTGGAGCCTTCTCGTTTTCAACTGGTTGTTGCTTTGTGGATGTCTCGACTTCGTCTTGAACCTCTATCTGATTCTCCACAGCTTGACTAGCATCGGCTTTGTCCATCTTGTTGATCAACTTGGCAATTTGAAAATCTCGTTGTTGAACATGCTTTGCGAGTACCTCAATGGCCTTTGTCAAACTTGCAATTTGCTCATCCATGGTTGTAGCGTTTGTTGTCATGACGGATGCCACCTCTGAGTAGCTTGATGTTGAACGAGGCGTGGGCTGTGAAATCTCTCGTTTTGAACCTTCCACGTATGCGCTTGTGTTGACAAGAGGTGGTAAGCCTTTCTGAATGGTTTGAGGCGTCGAGTTAGTCTCGGAGGATGATTGCATCTTCTTAGCCATACTCCTTGTACCTAAGCCCACACTTGATGAATCTGAAGTAGCAATCTTCATTGTGAACGTAGAGCAGTCACTGCAACACTTCGAGGATCTTCGAGAGAGAGAAGAGATAAGAGGTAGAGATGTCCCACCGGGCGTGCCAAAATTTGTAGCAACAAATTCTTATCTGCGATTTAGACAAACAAGAAAAACTTGCACAAAGATAATCTATCGAATTAAAATAAAATATTACGGGTTACAAACTCTAATTTAATCCTCTGATTCTTCTCTCAAGAACAATATATGTTGACTTTGAATTTCGGAGTCGGGTCGTTGACATGATCTTCTCCGGATTTGATTTTGAACTTGAATAACGTTTTCCGAGGATCTTGCGACTTGAATCTCGGATCAAACGCTGAACTTTGACGAGCTTTGACTTGAAGATCTTGGAGTTCTTGGTGGATTTAGCCCTTCATTCTTCCTTCGATCTTGATTTGTTGAAGAACGACTTGAATTTGATGAAGAACGACTTGAATTTGATGAAGATGACTTGAATATTGTAGAGATAATTTTCTCCTATGGTTTTTGTTCTTCTTGAGTTGTGTCTTGAAGTGTGTAGAGAGGGTCCCTATTTATAGTGGTAGAATAAGAGTCCTACATAAAGTCTTCTTGATGATGTGGCGCGATTTGATTGGCTCTCTTTAAATTGATATTTATCTCTTATAACTTGGAAGAAAAGAAATAATCCTATTGGCCAATAATTAATTGATAATTATCTCCATGACTTGTCTTGCAAGACAATGTATAATTTAATTTAGACACAATTTAATTGGCTAATTTAATTAACCAATTAATTAATTTTATGTGTCTACACCCTAATTGGGTTTGGTACAGTTGTTTATATGAAAAATCATTTGATACGATTCGGCGTAGCTCTCGCTAGCCAAAACCCAACCCACGCTATTTAACAAATGGCTAGAATTATATGCATGAGAGAAGTTTAATTAAATATTATTATTTATTTACTTATCTTTTGTTTAGTAGTTATTATTAGATAATGGGTAGTTATTGTATTAATAGGGAACTATTGTCGGAGTTGTATTTCTTTTCTATGCAAAAACGGAACTTGAAGTTTCATCTAAAACAATATCATTGCTTCTTTTACCAGGAGACTGTATCAATTGGTATCAGAGCCAAATTGCGATAACATCAATACCGGCAACTAAAAGAGAAAGAATGGAATTGTTGGAGAATTTCATCCAAGAAATAAAGACATAGATGCAACAGTTAATGGAGAAAGGGCGAGAACAGCGCAATCTGCGTAATCGTTGGGGCAGGCGGAACAGCCGTTCGCCGACAAACACATCGACCGAAGGGGAAGATAGCGAGGGGAGTCACGCTTCCAACGGCTCAGTTAGAAGTCGGGTGTCGGGACAGAGGGGTCACAAATTTAGGGACAGGCGGAGGAATCAAATACGAATGGATTTTCCAAGGTTTGCAGGGGAGGAACTGAGGGTTCGCCTCAGTTGGGCAAAACAATTTTTTTGGCCAACGAAATCCACGGTACAAGAAAGGTTACTTTAGCCTCATTTTATCTAGAAGGGGATGCCAATCAATAGTGGCAGTGGTTCGAACGAGCAAATCGAGATCACCAAATTTCGTGGAAACACTTCGAAAAGGGACTTCTTCTCCGTTTTGGACACGGAGACTATGAAGATCCAAATGAGTCAATATGTCGTCTTCGTCAAAAAGGACGATTTTGTGAATTCTTAGGAGAATTCGAACGCCTCATAAATTGTTTGCCGAAGTGGGGAGATGAGGCACTCATGGGGGCCTTTATGGCTGGCCTCCGAGAAGAAATAGCAAGTGATGTTCGGCTATTTAAACCAAAGGATTTGCAAACTGCTATTGAATTGGCCAAGAGAAAGGATGAACAATTACATTCAACACGAAAATGGAATTCGGGTAATCGCCTAGCCGGGAGAGGGGCGCCAACGACAAGTAATTCTAGTCGACCGCCGCTGACAGGGGAGACACGACGAATATCGTGGGATGAGTTGCAACTACGGAGAGAAAAAAAATATGCTACAACTGCGACGAGAAATATGTTCCGAGGCATCGATGTAAACGCGCACAAGCATTATTGATTGAAATGAAGAAAAATGAAAAAGAGGACTTTGAAGACGAACCCCAGATTTTATTAAACGCATTGGGGGAAGAAACCGGGGCCCCTACGATGCGCCTAGCGGGTTTGTTAGGGAAGGCAAGGGTAGAGATGTTGATCGATAGTGGGTCCAGTTTGAATTTCATTAATCTACGACTTGCTGAGGAACTACAAATTCCGGTGACTCGAATTCGACCATTTCTTGTCAAGGTTGTCAATGGGGAAAAGTTAGATAGCTGTGAGAAGTTTGTAAAGGTACCTATGGAGCTGCAAGGATATGCGTTTGAAACGACTATATATTCTCTACCGATTATTGGCTTGGATGTTGTACTCGGCTTGCCTTGGCTAGAGTCCCTCGGGCCTGTTCTCACAGATTATCGTGATAGGTCGATGTGGTTCTACAAAGGGGATCAAGAACACCACATTAAGGAACGTACGAGGAAAGAAATTGAGCAGAGTGACATGAATTCAATTTTGGCAGATTGGGATGAAGGTGGAGAACTATTTGGGCTCACAGCGATTCACCAATATGAACCAAAATCAATTAAACCTGTAGAAAACAAAGTCATACAACAAATTCTGGAGGAATTTGCTGATGTACAGGAGGAACCAAAAACATTACCACCACCGAGAGAGTTCGACCACGAATCAAAAGTGGTGAACGTTCCACCGTATAGATACGCTCACTTTCAAAAGAATGAAATAGAGAAGCGGGTAGCGGAATTACTTGAGTCGGGGCTGATTCGGCATAGTAATAGTCCGTTCTCGTCGCCAGTTTTATTAGTACGAAAGAAGGATGATCTTGGGGTTTTTGTACAGATTACAGAAAATTAAACGAAGTCACTGTCAAAGACAGATTTCCAATTCCAACGGTTGACGATATGTTGGATGAACTTCATGGTGCGGAATTTTTTAGCAAATTAGATCTTCGGGCTGGATATCATCAACTACGTGTTCACCCAGACGATATCCACAAGACCGCATTTCGGGCACACAATGGGCACTATGAATATTTGGTGATGCCATTCGGATTGTGTAATGCACCATCTACATTCCAAGCCGACATGAATGAAATCTTTCGACCATACTTACGGCGATTTATACTCGTTTTTTTTTGACGAGATATTGATCTACAGTAGCAATTGGGACGACCACTTGAAACATTTGCATACGACCTTTGGAATATTGAGGAAGGGACAATTTTACGTCAAACCGAGTAAGTGTTGCTTTGGGCAGCGACAAGTTGAGTATCTGGGCCACTGGGTATCTCGAGATGGAGTTCGTGTGGACCAACAAAAAGTGCAAGCCATGGTGGAGTGGCCGAAACCAGCTACAGTAAGAGAGTTGCGTGGATTTTTGGGGTTAACGGGTTATTACCGTAAATTCGTGCAGAACTATGGAACGATAGCGAGACCGCTGACTAATCTCCTTAAAAAGGGCAGTTCGTGTGGAATGAGGCAGCAGAGAAGGCTTTCGATGTGCTGTATTGGCTTTACCGAATTTCGCCGAAAAATTCGTTATTGAGACAGATGCATCGAGGAATGGTATTGGTGCAATCTTGAGTCAGAAAGGACGTCCAATAGCATTACTTAGCGAGGGAATCAGCGAGAAAAAACGAGCATGGTCGACTTATGGGAAAGAAATGTTAGCAATCCTAGAAGTGGTCCGGAGCTGACGACCTTATTTACTTGGGCGACAGTTTCAAATATGCACCGACCATAAAAGCTTACGTTGTTTGCTCGAGCAAAGAATCACAACCCCGGAACAACAGAAATGGATAGCCAAGCTTTTGGGATTTGATTTCGAGATAGTATACAAGCCCGGAAAAGAGAACGGGGCAGCCGATGCCCTATCTTGCCGTGAACAACTAGACGACGAAAACCTCAACATGTCCGAGGTTGATCAAGAGACGGAGGCTGAATTGTGGGCAATCGCGCTACCAAATTGGGATATTTGGAACGAAATCGCTAGAGCAACTCATGGAGATCCGCAACTTAAAGAGTTGCAACTAAAATTGAAGGCAGATCCACTCAGTTCCAAGGGGCATGAGTGGCGCAATGGATGTGTGTGGTTCAAAGGGCGAGTAGTGGTGCCTGAAGTGTTGCCCCTTCGCGAGAAATTATTGCGGAAGTTCCATTGTTCTCCCTCAGCAGGCCACGTGGGTGTTCTAAAAACCATTAAGCGGATTTCACAAATATTTTATTTGCAAGGGTTGCGCAGCGATGTCAAGAGGTTTATTCGAGAGTGCGACATGTACCAGCGGAACAAGGCGGATTTGCGTAAACTAACTGGGTTACTGAAACCTTTACCCATTCCCGAGTTAATTTGGTCATATATTAGCATGGATTTCATCGAGGGTTTGCCGAGATCGCGTGGAAAAGATAAAATTTTGGTTGTTGTGGACCGATTGTCAAAATATGCTCATTTCTTAACCTTGGCTCACCCTTTCACGGCTAAATATGTGGCCAACATATTTATTCGTGGGGTGGTGAAGTTACACGGCTTGCCAATGTCCATTGTTTCCGACAGGGACAAGGTTTTTTTGAGCCAATTTTGGAAGGAATTATTTCGCTTGCAAGGCACGGAGCTGAAGACAAGCTCGGCGTATCACCCCGAGATGGACGGGCAAACAGAAGTGGTGAATCGATGTCTCGAGCAATACTTACGATGTTTCGTGTGTCATAAACCGCGACTTCGGGAAGACTTCTTAGCGTGGGCTGAATTCTGGTATAATTCCTCATTTCTGTTGGGAATCGGACACGTGTACACAGCGGAAAACAAAAATTTTATGCGAATTAAACGAATTTAAAACACATAAACACATGCCCGATAATTGAAGACAATTAACTGCATACCTTTGCGCTTCCAGCGAAATTAAAAAACAACATACATGCTTAATAATTTAACCGAATTTAAATCAATTAGCATGCTCGCGTTTAAATCAAACAATCATGCTCGCAATAATAAAATCAATTTCATGTAGACACATAAAATCATACAAACTTTTATTAAAACGAATATGCATATGTTAACTTAAACGAAAACGAATCGAAGGACAATGGATTCGAAAGTTTACCTCTTGAAGCGTGAGGTAGGCGCACTAAGCAAAGCTAGATTGCTACAGAAACCAATCCGTACAATCCGAGACAGCAGCGGCGAACCGGCAGCAGCTACAAGACGAGCTACGGCGGCGCGTGTGACTCACGCGCTGTCTTCGGGCGGCGCGTGGGATTGCGTGCGGCGTCGGCTCGTGTGCTGCTCTTCGATTCTTCGATCTGCGATCTTCCTCCTCTCGGATTTCACCTCGTATACTTCGATCTACTAAACACGTGGCACTAGACACGTAATAGTTATAAAAACGGAAGAATAGAAAGAAGGAAATTGCTACAAATGTGAATCGGCCAAGAGATGGCCGATTCCGGCAAGATTCCGGCGGCGGCGGCGGTGGTGGCCGCGGGGAAGAGTGGCCGAGAGAGAGGGGGAGCGGCTAGGGTTAGGGTTTCGTGTGTTGTCTATGTGCAAGACCTATAAATCAAGTATTTATAGTGTCTTGCATATAAACCCTAACGGGCTTAAGTTGGACCGAGCCCAACAGCTTAAGTTCGTTAGTTCTTTTACTTGCTCGTCTCTCTCAACTCGATGATCGGAAAACTATAACAATTACATTTTCGGAATCATTATAATGTCCTCGTCATTACGAGTGCCAACTCTCGATTTCCAACTTTCCAAAAGTGGAAACCCTAATTCAGTGCACTTTCTAAATTTGGAAACTTCCCGATTTAGAAAGTCCACTAAGATGTTCGCCTATTCTTTTACTTTTCTTATTCTCATTCATAATTCCAAATTACGAATGTTGGACCCAATCATATTGACTTCCAATCATGCAAAGATAAACCATTTTTACCTTTGACCGTTTATTCAAAGATCTCATGTGCACGAGCAGTGTGACCCTCGATGGTTCAGGTGTAAGCTAGCCGTGGGTCCACAACCCTTTGTGGTCAAAACTCGTCCCTTAGAGTTACGATTAAGATGAAACTCATTTCACCTTAATCACCCAACGAATCAAGATTGGCGTCTAGTAACTACGCGTCATGATTTCCTAGATACAAATGAAGTGCCTGCAAGAACCTTCAGATATAGTAAACGTACAGTACGATCCCTTCGATTCATATGTCCCGATTGAACTAGAGGCATTGGTTCATCGAGACCTCTTTATTTGTTCAATGACCGTGCGATCGTTCTAAGTGTTGTAATCGTTACGTGCATGACTTAGAGAATCGAATTCTCTAATCATCACTTAGTCAGCTCTGACCAAAGACTTAGAGAGATTACAAACTATAAGAACACATAGGACATCCAAGATTATTCTAGCGATCGAATCCCCGACTACAATGCACAGACCTCCCACTAGATTTCGGACTGCACGAACACTGGCCCTTGGCAGGGCCGGCCCAAGCCCAAGGCGAGCAAGGCCGTCGCCTTGGGCCTCCGAAAAATCGAAAACTTTTAGGGCCTCCAATTTTTGTAATTGTTAGATAAGTATTGAGCTACAAAGTTTTTCCAAGAATTGCCTTCAACATAGCTGGCCATCTGACAGCTGCCTCTCTATCTCTTTTTATGTTTCTTTTTTTTTCTTTTTTTAATTTTTATTTTTCTAATTTTATTCTTTAATTTCCCTTTTTTGTTTGCCATTCCCTCTCTATCTTTGTTTTGTTTTTTTTTTTTTTCTTTTTTAATTTTATTTTTAATTTCCCTCTTTTTTTTCCCCTTTTTTTTATGTTTTTTTAATTTTCCTTTTCTTTTTCTTTTTTAATTTATGTTTTAATTTCCCTTTTTTTTCTAATTTTATTTTTTAATTTCCCTCCTTTTTTTCTTTTCTTCTTTGTTGAATGACAAGCTAAGAATTAATTAGATTTATCTGTCATTATCTTGATTCTTTCATTTCTAATCTTATATTTTTTTGTTACTTGTTGTGTTTATATTTTGGGTTCAATAATTTGGCTCTTTTGTATTAATTTTTATTTTTCTAATTTTATTCTTTAATTTCCCTTTTTTGTTTGCCATTCCCTCTCTATCTTTGTTTTGTTTTTTTTTTTGTTTTTTAATTTTATTTTTAATTTCCTTCTTTTTTCCCCCTTTTTTGTTTATGTTTTTTTAATTTTCCTTTTATTTTTCTTTTTTAATTTATGTTTTAATTTCCCTTTTTTTTCTAATTTTATTTTTTAATTTCCCTCCTTTTTTTCTTTTCTTCTTTGTTGAATGACAAGCTAAGAATTAATTAGATTTATCTGTCATTATCTTGATTCTTTCATTTCTAATCTTATATTTTTTTTGTTACTTATTGTGTTTATATTTTGGGTTCAATAATTTGGCTCTTTTGTATTATACTTTATATTTTGGAATTTCAAGGGTTGAGTATCTATCGACACAGTGAGCAATAGAAAAGTTTGAGTTGGGATATTATAAAAAATTACAAACGGAGCTCTCAGATTTAAATAAATTATCTTCCAAAACTATGTCGAAGATGAAATTGTGGAATTGTGGTTGAGGAATGAGTTGATAACTCAAAATAAAGTTGGTAATTAAGAGAGGCCTCGTTTTCGTTTCTCGCCTCGGGCCTCCGAGACCCTGGGACCGGCCCTGGCCCTGGGGGCGGTCCTCGGTGGAACTCAGGGACAGGTCACGATACAGCAGGTCCTCTAGTGAAGTTACGGTGATGTCTAGGTCATAAGGACTAATGGTGTACAACTATACCATAGATATCTCTACTCGATTATTGGGAACCACTTAGAGATTTCTAGGGTGAGGGAGTTCTGTGAACTCGTCAACTTACGAGCACCCACTTATGCATGCCGATATCACAATACCGTTTACTGATGAGATGCAGTACACATACACTAAGTGCTAGTCTCTTAATGGGAAAGGCCGATATCCTCATTGGTGGCGTAACCCTTCGACTAGGAACACGTTTAACAGTTATAATACTTAAGTAAGTATCTCACGATCCTAACGATCAATTACTAGTACTTGTAATAACTGTAAGGACTATATCTACGCTTGTGACAAAGGGACAAAGATATAGAATGCCAAGGTGTTTTATCATTAATACGAAAAAAGGTTTGTTTATTACCATAATAAATACGAAAGACCACAGCCACAAGTTGGCTTGTTGGTCACCTACTTTAACAATTTCACCAATCTATTGGGATGTCGCCTTTTGAAGCCGTTTATGGGAGACCTCCGCCGTCGTTAATCCAATATATACCAGGGATGGTGGTGGTGCAGGAGGTAGATTATGCACTTCGTTCGAGAAATGAGTTGTTGAAGGAGCTTAAAGAGAACTTGGCAGCTGCAAGGAATAGAATGAAACAGGTCGCCGATCAACATCGCCATGAGGAAAACTTTGAAGTGGGAGACTGGGTGTATTTGCGACTCCAGCCTTATCGGCAACACTCAGTATTTAAACAAATTTATCAAAAGCTTGCTAGTCGTTTCTATGGTCCGTTCAAAGTGATCGAGCGGGTGGGACGTGTGGCGTATCGACTAGAGTTATGGTCGATTCTCGAATACATCCGGTGTTCCATGTGTCATTATAGCGGCGTATAATGGGAAACCAAGCTCCAGCTGTACCCACATTGCCGCCATACAGCCCAGATGGTTCTCCACAAGTCGAACCGAATAAAATCTTAGACACTCGAACGGTGGTGGGCAAGGGTGGTCGGGAGCGGCAGGTGTTGGTACAGTGGAAATTCTTGTCAAGTGAAGAAGCTACTTGGGAGCCATTCGTAGTTCTAGCCAAGCAATTTCCCCATCTCAACCTTGGGGACAAGGTTCGTTTCGAAGGGGAGGAGAATGATACGATTCGGCATAGCTCTCGCAAGCCAAAACCCAACCCACGCTATTTAACAAATGGCTAGAATGATATGCACGACAGCACGAGAGAAGTTTAATTAAATATTATTATTTATTTACTTATCTTTTGTTTAGTAGTTATTATTAGATAATGGGTAGTTATTGTAGAGAAGTTAATGTATTAATAGGGAACTATTGTAGGAGTTGTTTTTCTTTTTTTTTTTTTTTTTGAGTAAAAGGAGTTGTTTTTCTTTTCTATGCAAAAACGGAACTTAAAGTTTCATCTACAGAAATATCATTGCTTCTTTTACCAGGAGATTGTATCATCATCTATGGACATTTCCTAATTTAGAGTTCATTTTATTCATCCGAGATTGGCCCTAATTTGTCCAATCATGGATTCTAATTTGTATTTTTTTTTCCTTATTTATTTATGGAATTTATCTCCAAATTGGCATCCTCCAACAGTCATGACGCCAGCTCACCCATAATGGGCGTTGCCTTTCCTATTCATATATACTAGCAGCATAGAGCGGGCTTTGGGACCGCTTGTCTAATCGCGAGCTCTTGGCTCGTTTGTCTTATCGCAGCCTTCATGGCGAACATTCGTAGTCCATCTCGATTTCTCGTGGGCCGTTGAACGAACTTTCTGACCCACTTTACTTCTTTCACCATGTTGGGCCTCTAGCACGCTATGCTGAGAATGTGTGGTAGGACCCAGTGCCGAACTGACCCTTGTCAAATTGGAATTGGTCAAAAAATACATAAAGTATGCAAGAGGTACGATTGGGAAGCAATATTTGATGAAGTATGATGATAAATTTGATGGAATACAAACAACCTCACTCAAAAGAAATTGAAGTATAGATAACATAAGGATGTCGTACCATTAACGTTTGAGAAAAGATAATACGAAATTCTACAAAAAAATGTACTTCCAGTCGGATGCATCATAAACCAAAAAGAAACATTTTGTCCCTTATGTTTCACCTTATGTTTCAGTAAAATAACACTTTAGGTCATTTATGTCAATTTACCGTTAGTTCGTCAATTAGGGCACTCGTAGGCGCATGCATGAATCATGATTCCGTTAGTACTCATGAAAAATTGATGGACAAGACTAAAAGTGTTGATTTTTTGAAACATTAGATACCAAATATGTTTTTTTTTTTTTTTTGTGAACATAGGGGATTAAATTTTAAATTGGTACAAACTTGAGGTTGTGACGGATTCAGGATGAAAATTCAGGGCAGGCCGCATAGAAAAAAATAGTAATTAAATATTCGAATATTAAATAATAAAAATATACAAATATTTTAATTACAACTCTGATTGAAAATTTATTTCTAGTCCAAACGTAAATCCATTTCCCTTTTACTTATGGTTTGAAAAAAAAAAAAAAGAGATTTTGGTTTCTGATTTGGAAGAGGAGCGTTTTTGGGAGAAGGCTGAAACAAAATTTATTGAGGTAAAAAAAAATGAACTAAAATTTTCTACGTTTTTGGGGAGAGGGGCTGAAAAAAAAAATTGGGGCAAAAAAAAGTAAGAGGGGTTGAAGAAAAAAATTGGGAAAGAGGGGCTGAAACAAAATCTATTGAGGCAAAAAAAATGAAAAAAAAAATAATTGAGCCAAGAAAAAGGAAGAGGGGCTGAAAAAAAAATAAACTAGGAGAGGGGCTGAAAAAAATAAACTAGGAGAGAGGGGCTGGAAAAAAAGTAATTGAGCCAAGAAATAGGAAGAGGGACTGAAAAAAAATAAACTACGAGAGAGGGGCTGAAAAAAATAAACTAGGTGAGAGGGGCTGAGAAAAAAATAAACTAGGAGAGAGGGGCTGGAAAAAAAATTAACCAAGAGAAAGGAGCTGAAATATGAAATAAAAAATTAATTGAGCCAAGAAAAGGAAGAGGGGCTGAAAAAAATAAACTAGGAGAGAGGGGCTGAAAAAAATAAACTAGGAGAGAGGGGCTGCAAAAAAATAAACTAGGAGAAAGGGGCTGGAAAAAAAATTAACCAAGAGAAAGGAGCTTCAATATATTAAAAATATGGGTATTCTGCAAGAGTAAAACCCACTACACCAAACATTATTTTGTGATTCAGGGTGGTCCACAAGAAAAGCTATTCTTTACACAAGAACTATTTCTTACAACAAATGGAGAGTTATGCAACATTTAGGCTAAAAACCAAAACAAAGAAGTAGAGGAACCAAAAACAACACTATCATAAATTCATAATGATGAATGGTCAAATACTACATCTTATTTAAGAACCTATCTTGGACGAAGGTCCATTCCTAAATATTTTGGTTTTTTAAATGAGCTTTAAAATTATCTCGAATAGGAGAACTCCTTGTATATCTTAATTTCGCAAAAAAAAAAAAAAAAGAAAGATTTTTTTTATTCAAAATCATAGCTATTAATTTACATTACTCATCTTTTTAAAATATAAAATAAGATATCAGTTGGCGTATACAAAGAGAAGTAGATGATTGTTTTAAAGTATTTGACTAACATTAACATAACATAAGAGCATGCCAATTGCCAGTATTCTTGAGATATTTAAATTAACACAAAATACACAATAAGCATAAAAAATATAATAAATACGTATATATTATATCAAACATAAATATATTTAATATTTCAAATAATATATTTATGATTACTCGGTAACAAACTATATAATACATTTTTGATATCCCAGATAAAATATTATTCTTGCTTAATGAATTGCAAAATTATGAATCAAACTAGTGAATATAAAATTTTATGTCAAATTCTTTCAATAGATAATGTAGTTAATTTATGATATCTTTCATGGCACATGGTTGATCGAATGTAAAACTTAATCAAAATCAACTTTGACATTTTACATGAACTATAACTGTTATTATCAATAGTAATCTATAAACAACTAATGCATCAAAAAGTTATAATATATTACTTCTAAGTAACTTATCATTTTAACTTTATATAGAAATTAGGGAACCCGATAATGAACATATTATAAAATTAAAGTAATGAATATAGTGTACGAAAAGTTACGGACCCAAAAATTGACTAAATTTTCGGGACCCTAGCTAGACGATTGTCTACTTCGTCTACCTTCAGAACTGGTTGTTGTTTGGTTCTAGAACCGGCTAAGATGTCGAAAAAGAAATTAGCACCAAAACCACTAAAGCAATAAACATAATATATAAAAGATTCCCAATTGGAAGTACAAAAAATGTAATGAAGGAGCAAACAATCATCTTTTGCCTAAAAGGAATGCAATTAGGCTCAAAGAAAGAATTATGGATATGGAACAAATTAAAACATATACAATAGACAATTTCACAAAACTAATAAATAACAACGATTCAATAATCGGGTTAGTATATATATAGCTTGCCTCTTGACCAATTTATAATTGCGCAAACAAAGAGCACCGACACAAGAATCAAGGATACCTGTCAGATCAACTATATATGCACTTTTTTTTGCCAAACAAAATCCTCCGCATACACGAAAACTTTCTATGGGAGCTTTCTTTTTTTGAGCTTTTATCGCATGATTCTTTTTAGCACTAGCGAGGTGTAATAACTCTAAGTTAGTCCTCGTCTGACCTACGTGGAGATTCCCTCCTTATCAGTTGCATGAGGTCCTGTACTACTTCAGACATCAGTGGTCTAAACTCAGGTTCCGCCTGCATGCATATCGGAAAATGCATTTATTTTAGAAGCTTCTCAAATTAAATAAAATTTGGAAAAAAAAAAAGAAAACAAAAAGAAAACAAACCAGGACGCATCGGGAAATAATGTCGGCAAAATGGGATAAGGATTTGACAGGATAGTTTCCAGAGAGAGAAGGATCGACCATCCTCGACAAGGTATCAATGTCATGAAGCTGAGGAATTGCCCATCTCACTAGAAATTGCTCTCCTCTACTTCTTGTCCTATTTATTACACATTAATTTATTTCTCCCAATAATAAGAAAATCAAGACAATCATTATCATCAGACATATTTTAATGAAATTAAGCAATTAGTTTAGTTGAATTACCTGTCATAAGACATTCTTCCTGTTAAGAGTTCTAACATCACCACTCCGAAACTGTAAACGTCGCTCTTTGTTGTGTATACCCCCGACTCAAACTCAGGTGCACCATAACCGTACGTTGTCAGTAGCTGTCCCGATAGCTGCGTAATAATAAACATATGTAGTCGCTCAGCATAACATCTTAAAGACATAACAATTTATTAAATTATCTAAATTTTATTGACATAATAATCAAACTCCGACAGGTAGGCCTTTGATAGGTCTTTAACTTCTTTTGTTAGCAAACTTTTTTTTCTTTAAATTTCAAATGAAGCAGAAGAAAGGGTGAATTACAACCGCCCCTAGGGGTTTTTTCGTAAATAAACTTTACTCAGGAGGTGGTTGTGATTTACCCGCAACAAAATATTGTTGTCCAACAGAAAAAAAATATATGTCCTGCTGTACTATCTTACAGTTCCTCTGACATCATTTTTGGAGATGGACGTTGGTCCTATGTTCATCATGCAGCGTATTTAAGACATCTCGACTAATTTCACATGCTAGCAAATGCAGTTGAAGTAAACACACCTAGCATGTTTTATTATCATAATTATTCAGCACCAAAAAGAAGTTTGCTTCAGACAATAAGAATTATTATTACCTGACTGACAACTCCTGACAAAATCAACGGAGCCAAACCACAATCAGAGACAAGGACAGATAATTCTTCATCGAGTAGAACATTAGCCGACTTGAAATTCCTGTGAATTATAGGCGGTTCACAAACCTCATGCAGATACCTTGTAAGAAATAAGTTTTCACAAAGTCAGAAACTCGAGACAGTACAATATTTCCCAGCATTCATTAATCCGTTTAATTTAAAAAAAAAAAAAAAAAAAAAAACCCGGTCAACTGCATTGAAGTTTGACTTACTCTAAAGCTCGAGCAGCTCCAAGAGCCATCCTAATGCGAGTATTCCACGACAGTTTTTTCTTAAACTCGTCGTCGGAGTGAAGAGCATCTTGCAGTGTTCCGTTAGTGCAATACTCGTAAATTAGAAGCCTCTGTCCATGCTCTGAGCAATAACCCATGAGCTCAACGACATTAGCATGTCGAATGCTATCGAGACTATTAACCAGTTCGATAAACTGATCCTCCTTCAACTGGTTCGCCACTCTTTTATCCAATTTCTTTATTGCAAGCAACTACAACAACATAAGCATCGACGACTAAATGTCAGAAAAAATTAACATAAGCTGATGTGGCATGACCAGTAAGAAAAAATTAAGCATTCATACCCTTCCGTCAGATAGCTCTGCCCGGTATACATTCCCAAGCATTCCACTTCCGACGAGATTTTCTTGCGAAAAGCTATTTGTATACTGCTGGAGAGACGCTATTGAATATGCCTTCACGGAAGTTGCGGGTACATGTCTGGTTGCACTTGCTTCAGATGCTATGATTGGATTCACGATAACCCTATCTGATGGAGGAGGTGGCGGTGGTGGCGGAGGAGGTGGAGGTGGTGGTGGCGGCGGCGGCGGTGGCGGCAGCACATCTATCTCGAATCTACTCATGTCTATCTCATACTGACTCCTCCTAGGCACTGCTCCACTCGTCTGTTGTTTATTTACATCCTCTTCGTCTCGTGGTTTAGGTATCGAACCCACTGCTCTCGGTTTGTTCTCTTCCTTTTTCCTCACAACAGGAGGAGCTGTGTTTTTTCTCAAAAAGAATAGCATTTTTTTTTTCGATTTAGAAAAAAAGGTTCTACGAGGAAAGGGTAGATTTTCAAGAAACGTAACGAACATGGTTTTACCTTTCTCTACATCATGGCTCGGTAGGATTAACGGACCACCGTCTCTCGGATTATCTCGAATGCCGGTGTACGGAGCTATTTCGTGCCGCTTTGGTGTTCTTCTGTAATGTTCTCTTCTTTCTCTGAGACATCTCGGCATAAAGAGTAGGATTGCTAATAGCAATATTACGAAGGACAGTACGGCTGCAATCGATATCCATACAATTCTTTTCGTACTCGAAGAAGAAGATTTTTTTGATTTGGAGTTTGATTCTTCTGTTGTGGATGGTCCATCAGCCTGTTTCGGTGGTCTTCGTCCAGGTGGCGGTGGTGGCTTTTGATCTGAATTTGGTCCCGGGAAAAACGGCAGTGCTGGTGGTGGTGTTCCTGTGGACGAGGATGTTGGCGGACCTAATGGAGCTATACTAGAATTGAACAGATTGCCGTCACTCCTGAAATTATTATCCGGAAACAACAAAAATTAGCAACCATATGCTTATATATATATATATATATATATATATATATATATATATATATATATATATATATATATATATATACATACTGCCGCAGGTTTCCGTAAAAGGGATTCAACGAATTTCCGGAAATCGAGAGGAAAAATTGGAGCATTTCGTAGCTACCTGAAATTGGGTATGTTCAACAACTTGGTAGGTATTGGTCCAGAAAATAAGTTGTTCTGTACGTCTCTGTAAGATGGGGAGAGAGAGAGAGAGAGAGAGAGAGAGAGAGAGAGAGAGAGAGAGAGAGAGAGAGAGAGAGAGAGAGAGAGAGAGAGAGAGAGAGAGAGAGAGAGAGAGAGAGAGAGAGAGAGAGAGAGAGAGAGAGAGAGAGAGAGAGAGAGAGAGAGAGAGAGAGAGAGAGAGAGAGAGAGAGAGAGAGAGAGAGAGAGAGAGAGAGAGAGAGAGAGAGAGAGAGAGAGAGAGAGAGAGAGAGAGAGAGAGAGAGAGAGAGAGAGAGAGAGAGAGAGAGAGAGAGAGAGAGAGAGAGAGAGAGAGAGAGAGAGAGAGAGAGAGAGAGAGAGAGAGAGAGAGAGAGAGAGAGAGAGAGAGAGAGAGAGAGAGAGAGAGAGAGAGAGAGAGAGAGAGAGAGAGAGAGAGAGAGAGAGAGAGAGAGAGAGAGAGAGAGAGAGAGAGAGAGAGAGAGAGAGAGAGAGAGAGAGAGAGAGAGAGAGAGAGAGAGAGAGAGAGAGAGAGAGAGAGAGAGAGAGAGAGAGAGAGAGAGAGAGAGAGAGAGAGAGAGAGAGAGAGAGAGAGAGAGAGAGAGAGAGAGAGAGAGAGAGAGAGAGAGAGAGAGAGAGAGAGAGAGAGAGAGAGAGAGAGAGAGAGAGAGAGAGAGAGAGAGAGAGAGAGAGAGAGAGAGAGAGAGAGAGAGAGAGAGAGAGAGAGAGAGAGAGAGAGAGAGAGAGAGAGAGAGAGAGAGAGAGAGAGAGAGAGAGAGTTAGTAGAGTTATATAAATTTGGCGATGGAATTACGAAAACACGAAAAATATGAGCATATTATTATATGGCGTAAGAAGAGTACAAATCTTGAAGAGGAAGGTCTTCCAAAACATCAAGAGATCCAGATAGCTGATTATTCTGCAAATGGCTGTCGACGAGAATATTAGTTTCAATTGAATAGATAATAAAACCGAAAGAACATAGATTAAGTTTCTTACAGGGTAGTAATAGATGACATGTTTTGCATCGAAGGTGGCAACTCCCCACTCAAATTGTTACTCGATAAATCTCTGCACACAAGATGCAAATGCATTAACAACATAGTAATCTAATTACATCAATTAAATATGTCTCGGTAATTAACAGTCTCGTACAAATTAATCAAAACGGGAAGGCCATCAAAAGCATCGGGGATTTCTCCCGATAATTCATTGTTGTTAAGGGACCTGAAGTAAAACAGTCAAATATTATTAACGAAAAAATAATAGCATAAACGAGAGCAAATTCATATACGGAAATCGGTGAATATAAATAAATACTTACATAGCAGATAATTGAGTCAGTGACGATAAAGAACTTGGTATAGTTCCGGTGAGCTTGTTATCTGAAAGAAAACTGCCAAAGGTAAAGAAACACTATCACATGAGAATCAAGTACAAGGTTTCTGCTAGTTCGTTTAATTCACGTTTAGAAAGTTGTCTGAACGTACATGTTGACTAATGTAACTGGTAACTCGGTCGGAATTGTACCCCCGATAAGGTTGTTGCTTAGTGTTCTGTCATCATAAGATAAAGTTACAGTCACCTCGGCATAGACAAGGAAAAAAAAACATATTTGATTGGAATAAGGTTTATGCGTGTACTCACATCGATGTAATAGAAGTGAATTCTCTAAGACTGTTGCCTAACTCTCCTCCCAAATTAGCCCCAATCAGCGTTCTATAAATAGGATAACACGATCGTTTAGCTATAGGCGACACATCATCATAGTTCATTTTTTTGAAATTTAAAAAAGAAAAAAAAAAGGCAAGGGTTCGTACATCGAGGTTATGGAAGAATCCACACAGACAACACCTTGCCAAAGTTCACCACAAGGGTCACCACCACTGGCAATCCATCCAGGTAGAGACGGAGATCCCAAATCAGCGTATAACCGATTTATAGCAGCAACTAGTCCAGTAAATGAATTAATAGATATTCACATTATAAAACGAGAACTTGAACGTAGCAAGTATTATTACACATTACGAACAAATAAAAGCTCTTAAGCAGAAGATGAAATGATGGTGAACTAAATTAATTGAAAAAACGTAAACAACCTCGCGAAAAAAAACTGCAATTTACAGCAGCATTGCTTGGTAATAAAAATGCAAAACAAGAAATTGGGTTATATGCTTGTCATTCATTCTCTTACAGTCTGACATTTGTAAGAAAAAAAATAATAATATTAATAAAAGAAAAAAATGAATAAATAAATATAATTTGGGCTCACCATCACTAAAACTGGTGTAACAATGTGAAATTCTGACAGCAAAAATGAAGGCAAACCCCAAAAGGATCTCCAAATGTAAGAAATTCAGTGCAGATCTGTTCCCAACCATTGCTCCAATTCTTCAATCTACTTTTTTTTTTTACCTTGAAAAACACAATGCATACCCTATACATACATACATACATAAAACCCCCTTCCAATCTGCAAAAGGTAGAGAGAGAAAAAAAAAATATAAGCCCACACTCAGATTGATCTCTGATTTACCAATTATTTATTCTCAAAAAAATTATTGTAGATTCCCAATCACACACGATAATTGCACAGCAACTTCCCAGAAATACATACTAGAACAAAAAGGATTTTTAACAGCTCTCAATTTAAAAAAAAAAAAAAAAGGAAATAAATAAATAAATAAAATTACCGGTTAAATAATTAGGAAACAAGGAGGGGAATAATGAGAAAATGATGGCATCCCTAGAAGGGAAATAGCATTCATTAATCCTCACAGCTAGTTAAGCTTCAAAATTCATTAAATCAAGTAAGAAAATTACTGCATGTGGTGCTGGGCATTAATGAATTTTGAAGTAGCAGTAATTTCAATTAAACTTCTAGAGAGAGAAAGAAGAGAGAGAGAGAGAGAGGAGAGAGAGAAGGCCAGACCTTTACGGCTTTACACTACTTAGCTGGAAATGTGAGAAGAAAAGAAAAATGAAAAGATAAAAAAAAATGTATATAAAAGTTGCAGAGAGAGAGAGAGAGAGAAACTGAGGGAACTCTTCCCACTTTCTTCCTTCCTAATTCCTATCTCTCTCTCTCTCTTCACTTTCTCTCTCCAAAAAGTATATATCATCAGCAATTAGATATAGTAGCTATTTGTGCTTTGTAATGGAGGTGAGAAATTTGGGAACCACGCGCTTTTACTGGATCGTGTGTGTTAGTTCTTATTACAGTGACAGATTGTGCCCTGCCGTTAGTTGGTAACGGTTACTTGTAGATAGAGTGGAGCCCACGCGGCCGTGCGGCGCGTGGGTTTTGCGATTGTTGTGTTTTGGAGTTTTACGGACAAAATATAGTAAATAATAGCCGCCACTGTTTAATTTTTGGGATTTGAGAGGGTAGAAAGGTAAATTCGCTGGGGTTCCTAATTAGGTGTACTGCCTAAAGCCTACGCAAAGACCCATATGCTACTGTGAGTTTCTGTGTGTGCAGCTTTATTATCTTTGTTATTAAATATTAGAAAAAAATTCCAGATGCATAACTTTCATGCACTTTTGTGAAGTAAAATAATTAGTTGGATTTCTTTATAAATATTCTAGAAGACCATTTTGATTAATTATGAAGAAATAATATTCATATTCAAACGCTTTATATAAATCAATTGAATGTGTGTATATAAAAATACAACTAATTAATTAATTAATTAAAATGTGTGAAAGTAAATATATAAGAGTGAAAATGAATCCGCAAGAAACGCAGCAGTGAATAAATCTATTGATTCTTTCTTATGCTTTTGAAAAGCCAAATTAAAATTGACTTTTCCTCTAAAGAAAGATGGATAGAAAGAGAATTTTTTTTATAACTCTTTGCTTTTAGGATAAGCTTGGGTCGATAAATTACAAATTCTAGTTATACCATAAATTAGGGGGTGATGACGTGGATTGTATCTCTTCATCTGGTATGATCCACATCAATCCGATTTATGTCGGGTTTAATTGAAATTCAATATAGCTGAACTCTCTTGAAATCTATTAAATTTGTGTTTAGAGCCTCGTTTGCTTAATGTAATTAAGCTCTATTAGTATGGGTCAGTAAGATATTTGGTTGATTAGATTCGTATTTAGTCAGGCTCGTTGCTACATTTGCATCCCGCAGTTAAATACTATTATTTGGTTAAATTAATAGCACCCTCCCCACTGCTATTAATTTTGTAGGGGTGATTAAAAGAGGAAAATATAATTTTGTCTTTAAAACATTATCTTAATTTTGTTAATTAAAAGACTTTTTAGAGAATTCACACTTAATACCAGAATTTAACAAATTTAATGCAAGATTTAATCTAACGAATCAAATATCTTACTGATTAAATAATTAATTGGTCAATGGGATATTAATTCAACTCACCTAATTCAATGTAATCCGATATAAGTAAGCAAACGAGGTCTAGTGATATTTCTCTATTAACTAAATAGTAGGGGTTAGTAATATGTTTAGGCCTCGTTTGCTTACATATATTAGATTAGATCGGATTAGATTAGATTGGATTAATTCCCTACTGGTTAACTAATTAATTAGTTAATAATATATTTGGTTCTTTAGATGACATGTTATATTAAATTTGTTAAATTCTGTTATTATATGTAAATTGTCTATAAAGTCTTATTTAATAAAATTAAATCATTATTTGATGGATAGGTTTGTAATTTCCCATTTTAGTCACCCCCTACTAAATTAATTGCAGGGGGAAGGGTGTTACTTGCACCAAAAGGCGAATCCCTCGCCCCCAGGGCCCCCATCCCTTGGCCCGACAAGGATTGATGGAGGATGTAAATCATGGTAACTGAACGGCCCGTTAAGGCAGCGGACCCGGACCTGGTGCCCACAAGGAACCAACCCTCATTTGGAGTTGAAATTCCCACACTGCGGCTGCCAGGATTCGATCCTAGGACCTTGCACCAACTTACCACCTTCGGAACCAGTTGAGCTACTACACCCATGCGGGCGGGAAGGGTGTTACTAATTTCATGGCGTAATAGCACTTAATTGCGGGCTTCAACTTTAATAGCGGGCTTGAGTAATGTTGAATTCTACCAATCAAACATCTTACTAACTCCTATTATTTAGTTAATCCAATCTAATAGTAGCAAGCAAAAGAGGCCTTAGTTGATTAGATTTGTATTTAGTCAAGCCGATAACTACACTTAAAGCCCATAACTACACTTAAAGCCCACAGTTAAATGCTATTATTTGTTTAAATTAGTAGCACCCCGCGATTATTTTTGAAGGGGTGACTAAAAGAGTAAACTACAATTTTGTCCTTAAAACAAAATTTAATTTTGTTAATTAAAAGATTTTTTAGACGATTCACATTTAATACCATAATTTAACAAATTTAATGCAAGATTTAATCTAACGAATCAAACATCTTACTTTACTAAATAATTAATCAATCAGTGGAATATCAATCAAATCTCACATAATCCAATGTAATCCGATATAGGTAAGTAAACGAGACCTATAGAATTAGCAGCTATAATTCGATACAAGTGGACTCAATGAGGTGGCGTATGGTCCGGAAGGCCATGGCTCCCCCTATATTTCTAAAATATACGTTGTTTTATATGGAAATATAAAATAAATCGTATATAATTAGTTTTAATGGGCTTGTGGCAGATAAAATAATGGATTTGTCTCATTAGTTTAATTAATAAAATTGTATATTGGAGTTTTTGGATGCTCAATGTTGATAAAGATTAATGGACTTTTTAAGTCGACCGAAATAATAATAGGGATCTTTTGACAGACTCACTGGAGAGGCGAAAGTACTATACTATTTTTATATTTTTATTGTAAAACTATATTTAGCATTTCTGCTCCTGCATTTATCATTTTTGTTGATTTATTTATTATTATTACATTTTTTTTTATTTTTTTTATAAACCTATTTGTTTAATTTATATATTTTCCATTTAAATTTTTTATTAAGTTTTTTATTTTAATTAATTTTTTTTTTTTTTAAATCAAGATGTTTAATGTACTGAAAATAACTACATGTAACTGTAGTAAACTATAGTCATTCATAGTTATGTTCTTTTTTTAATCCCATATTTTCAGTCGATTAATATGTACACACACAAATACTGGCTTATACAAAAGAAATTCATAAACCCCAACAACAAAAAATTAAAAAAAAAATCAGTATTTATATTAAAAATCACCTCATAACCAATAAAATACCAATCGAAAATACAAAAATATATACATATGTAACTACATGTAACTGTAGTAAACTATAGCCATTCATTGTTATGTTCTCTTTTTTGTTTAACTCCATGTTTTTAATCTATCAATTATTTACACACACGAATACTGGCTTATACAAAAGAAATTTATATACCCCAACAACAAAAATTTACAAATTTCAACATTTATATTATAAATCACCTCTCAAATCGAAAATACACAAATATATGCATATGTAACTACATGTTAATAGTAATGTATAGTAATGCACAGTAATGTATACAGTTTGTAGAACACTATAACTTGAAGCAGATGTAACTTCAACCAAATTTTTTCACACCTTCAAGCAGAGGATAATGACTTTCATTAAGCTACAATAGCAAAATCAAAACAAAAAAAAATATTTTAGTGCAAATCAACAAAAATTGAAAAAAAAATCAAAACATTCAAATCAACAATCACTAAGAGATCGAGAGATAGATAGAGAGAGGCAATAACTGCGAAATGCTACGAATTTTAGACCAACCCGCCAATGACTCCTCACCCTAAACGCCTCCTACCAAAAACCTAGCCGTCACTAACCACCCAAGGTTCCGCGCTCACAAATGAAAAAAATTGTAGAAATAAATCCGACAGCAAAAAAATGACCGAAATTACCATCAAAATATAGATCTCAACGAGAGGAATCCAACGATAGGTAGCCCATCAGATTCCGACTGCCGAAACACAAATTACACCTCCAGCAAGACCCACCGTCGTCGAAATACGCACGGACTACAAGACAATTGCAGAAACAGATCGAGTGCTCAAAACTGAATGAAATCACAACCAAAATAAAGACCTCGACGAGGGCAATCCAACGGTAGTTAAACCATCGAATTCCGACCAACGGAGAGAGAGAGAGAGAGAGAGAGAGTTATGACTTCGAGAAGCAACTTCGCCGGTTAAAGATCCATGTGGGCGAGATTTGAATCTGAGATTTGAGAGAGGAAGAGAGACGATGATGAGTGGCTAGGGTTTAAAACAGATTTCAAAAGAGCATTCTAGGTACTTCAGGATGCCCGAGGGGGGTATATCAAATTATTATCAAAATGAAGGGGTTCTGCACTAGTGTAAAATCCGCATGATAGTTAGTCCTATATAATTTCGAAATGAGTGGGGTCTCCAAATTAATCCCATAATAATAATAATAATAATAATAATAATAATAATAATAATAATAATAATAATAATAATAATAATAATAATAATAATAATAATAATAATAATAATAATAATAATAATAATAATAATAATAATAATAATAATAATAATAATAATAATAATAATAATAATAATAATAATAATAATAATAATAATAATAATAATAATAATAATAATAATAATAATAATAATAATAATAATAATAATAATAATAATAATAATAATAATAATAATAATAATAATAGTTTGTCAATTGTACTTAATCATATATATTTTATTATTTATACCATATAAATGAATGAGGGTTTGTAGGGCCATAATTTATCTTCATACTTTTGGAAACATTCTCAGATTTTGTACTCTTTGTATGTTCACTTATTTGGGATAATGTTTTTTTATTGAAAAATATATATAAATTCTACTTTGATAATATATTTTTAATTTGTTTCAATAAGTTATTCTTAATTAGATTCTAATTATTGACTCCATTTACACTGATTCTGAAATTATTGTGGTTAATATTTTGAATCATTAAAAAAGAACTCTCTCAGATTTGGACATATAGCCTCAAAATAAATATTTTAATTGTTTCTTACTGTAACTTTTTTTTTCAAATAAGGAATATTGGCCACAGCAAAGGAAAATCAACCGAGAGTATAAAGGACACAAAGTTGAAAGTTTTGTAATGGAATTGATTCTTGTGGGGCCATTGCATGTTGGGCTGCACTGTAGTGTTTTTTTTGGTCTTGTCCTAAACTACCTGTAAAATCTAATAAAGTATTTTTTTTTGTTTATTTCTCGAACCAACAATCACAAAAAATAGTTATTTTTAATAGCAGGTTTACTAAAATTATATCAACTATAAATTAACAAGGGCAAATGACAAAAAAACCCATCACATGGGACTTAAATGCATTTTGGTCCACAAAAAAAACAGTCTCTCAATTAAGCCCATCCCCATGTCTTTAGTCTAAAATACCCTTAATAATATAATTCTTATCAATTCTACCCATTATGATCTAACTTCCTTCATATTACACATTGACCCCGGATTTAAACAAATATATCACATTAACCCCCAAAACTTTTTTTTTTCAGAAAATAATTTTTTTTTTCTGAAATGTCCAGATTCCGGCGTTGACCGCCGAAGACCGCCGGTCTCCGGTGTTGACATTTTTTTTTTTTTTTTTTGAAATTTTTTTTTTTCCTTGAATTTTTTTCCGGTCGGTCAACCACCGTTGACCGCCGGTCTCCGGCGTTGACTTTTTTTTTTTTTTTTTTGAATTTTTTTTCTTAGAAGAAAAAAAATATTTTAATTAATATTACTGTTTTAGCTACTAAATTACTGTCTCAGACAGTAATATTACTGTTTGGGACAGTAATATTATGAATATTATTTTTTCCGAACAGTAATATTATGAATATTATTTTTCCGAACAGTAATATTATTAATATTATTGTCTAAGACAGTTAAATTACTGTTGAAGACAGTAATTTAGCATCTAAGGCAGTACTATTAATTAAAATATTTTTTTTAAGAAAAAAAAAGAAAAAAAAGGCAATTAACAGTTAAATTACTGTTGAAGACAGTTAAATAACTGCTGGAGACAGTAATTTAGCAAACGAATACAGTAATATTAATTAAAAATATTTTTTTTAAGAATAAAAAAGCCAATTAACAGTTAAATTACTGTCTCCGACAGTTAAATAACTGCTGGAGACAGTAATTTAGCAAACGAATACAGTAATATTAATTAAAAATATTTTTTTTAAGAATAAAAAAGCCAATTAACAGTTAAATTACTGTCTCCGACAGTTAAATAACTGCTGGAGACAGTAATTTAGCAAACGAATACAGTAATATTAATTAAAAATATTTTTTTTAAGACTAAAAAAGCCAATTAACAGTTAAATTATTGTCTCCGACAGTTAAATAACTGCTGGAGACAGTAATTTAGCAAACCAATACAGTAATATTAATTAAATTTTTTTTTTTAAGAAAAAAAAAGTCAATTAACAGTTAAAATCACTGTCTCCAACAGTTAAATAACTGTTGGAGACAGTAATTTAGCAACGAATACAGTAATATTAATTAAAATATTTTTAAAGAAAAAAAAAAAGTCAATTAACAGCTAAATTACTGTCTCCGGCAGTTAAATAACTGCCGGAGACAGTAATTTAGCAGCCAAGACAGTAATATTAATTAAAAAAAAATTTAAGAAAAAACAAAACTATAAAAAAAAAAAAAAGTCAACGCCGGAGACTGGCGGTCATTGCCGGAATCTGGCCGGAAAAAAAAACATTTCAGAAAAAAAAAATATTTTCCGAAAAAAAAAATGGGGGGGTTAATGTGATATATTTGTTTAAATCCGGGGTCAATGTGTAATATTAAGGAAGTTAGAGCATAATGGGTGGAATTGATAAGAATTAGGGTTAAAATTGGGATCAAAATTGAAATTAGGGTTAAAATTGGTTAATTGATGAAATTGGGCTAAATTGGGGTGTAAATCATGAAATTGGAGTTGAATTGGGTTTCAATGAATTGGGGGTAATTTTGATATATATAAAGGGATTTTCCTTATTTGCAAATAAGTTTGAATGGGGTGGATTTATTTGAAAGACAAAAAAGTTGGATGTCCTTGTTTTAATTAAGTGCCCTTGTCATGGGCCTATTTGCCATTACCCCAATTAACAAAAATCAACCATAAAAAATTGAAATCAACTAAAAATTTATCAAATCAACTTTAATATTATCGAAACCAATTATAAAAATCGAAAACAACTATAATTTATCTAAATCAACTATAAAATAAAAAATCTCAATTTAAGAGAAATTATAATTAACTATAGTTCAATCCACATGTTGGACATTACAATCTCATATTCATCGAGAAAAGGCTATATCTCCACTAATCATGTGTTGAATCCGAAGGATGTGAGGGTGATTTGTTCCATCGCCACCGTTTCAACCACTCCCCAACTTCTACATGCCAATCACTCTCCGGTGAAGAAAGGACGCAAATCCCTTGCGTCAACCGTCAATTACCACTCTACCACATCAGATCGCCGCTGGAGATGCCTAAAATGGTTCCAGAGAAAATTAATATAAAAAATCAACTACACTCTACAATATATCGAAAATCAACTACAAACCACATTTTTATCGAAAATCATGAATACAGATCTGAACCGAATCTGAAAATTCGATCTAAAATTGGCAAAGATAGGATGAATTAACAACTTTACTCCAATGAGTTTTTTATTACCGGTTTCATCCTCGGGCTAAATGAATCGGCAAGAGCCACGACTCGATTGCTCGCAGAGCAATTGTTGCCTACTGAATGACGGCTTCTGGTATTTGGAGAGACTCAAACATAGTAAAGGATTAACGAGGGCACCGTCGGGCGGTGACGATGGCGGTGGATGGAGGGCAGCGACGACGGCGGTGGAATGAGGGTAGCGATGGGCATATGAGATCTGGTTTGGGGTTGGGGATAGAAACGAGAGAGAGCTGGTGGCTACTGGAGAGAAAAGGGAGATGAAGAAGAGAAATAGGGTTTATTACTTTTATATATATATATATATATATATATATATATATATATATATATATTTATTACTTTTACTCAATATCCTTGTACGAGTCCACAATCACTACACGAGATGAACCTTGGTTTGGTGAATGGAAGTTGGCCTTAAGTGTAATAGGACTCCCAGTTACTGCGCGCGATCGTATACTGAGGTGCTCCCCGCCGGTTGTTGGAACGACGCGAGCTGGGCCCGGGCCGGGTCTCAATTCAGAAAGATGAAGGGCCCGAAAGTCTAAATAGGGGGTTACAAATTCCCCATCTCATTGGGGGCGGAAAACGAATCGACATCTCGAGGTTTATAACCTACCTTTTCTATTTTAGTTGGGAAAGAACGGCGAAGTCCATCCGAACCGTCCAATGAAGAATAAGAGGAGAGCAAAGCGCCAATTGCGCGCGAAGCGCATGCGGAACGGGCACGGAGAAAAATAAGTGTGGAGGAGAAGCAGCCGAGCTCATTCCCTTCGCTTCCTGGGCCCAAAGCAGTGCAGTCTTTCCTCGCCAAATCATATATATATATATATATATATATATATATATATATATATATATATATATGTGTGTGTGTGTATTATTACTTTTTTGTACATTGGGTAAAATTATGAGTGCAATTGAAACATGATTTTTTAAAATGATTTAATTCTTGATTTTAGAATAATATTTTTATTCTATTTTCAATACTTCAATCTTCAATATCTTTCTTGAATTGGAATTATATATGAGATTTCAATTTATCGTGGGGTTTTAATTTCAAGCTACTAAATATATATTTCTAAAAACATTATAGTTATAATTTATCATATGTCTCATATCATAGACGAAAAATGAAGTATAATTTTAATTGAATCGAATTCGGTCCATTTTTCCCATAACATATTTTCCCTTCATTGTCTCACGCAACCGAAGCCACTGTATATAAGTCCTTGCTCCGAGAAACGTTGCATCAAAGTTGATCTTTATCACACAAGATAGGAGATGGGTTGCCGAAATGTCTCAGGACTACTCCAGGCTACTAAGTCCTCCGATTTCATACAGTTTTGTACTCATCTAGCATTAAGTAATTATCACATACCAATTTGCAAATAATTGTTCTCAAATTAGCATCTACGAGAAATAGGAAAAAGAAAAAAGAGTACACATATTTCTAAACTGAAAATTGATAAATACATATTATAATTCGGCTAACCAACGATCCAACACATGGGTCGAACAAGATTGGATTATTTCTTTGTTTTGTCAGTTCTTCAACACTCCCAGAAGTAAAGAACATATAGGCTCTCAAAGAGACTGAATTCAGCGAAGAATCGTATGGGAGTCGATCTATGCCAAGAAGTCTGGAGGAACGATCGGAACAGAAAAGAGAGGAAGTCAAAGTGGTTGTGGACAACAACGAGAGAGAGGCAGACTATAACTGTTGGGTGCTAAATACCTAACACGCAAGTGCACGTATCGCAAACAAGTAGTAAAAGTGGACTCGTGAGAGTCGGATGTCGATCCCACAGGGAATACTCAAATTATCTAATCCTAAGTACCAAATTCTAACAATTATGATTTTTATCCAGCCTACGCAAAGTTGTCAAATTTAATCAACTAAATAATTAAACTAATTACGAAAGCAAATAAACACGAGAAGATATCAATAAAAACGGACCTAGGATTTCATCTTCCCCCTATGCAAGAATTGCTCACCCAAAACCCCTCAATTATGAAATATATGATTCATGATTATTAACCCGAGACACTAATTTACTCATAACCCGCTGTCGCGTGTATTATGAGTCTATTATTCATAAACGATTCACTATATGTCTATGCAAACCAATTATAAATAAAGCATTAACTAACAAGTCTCGTAAATGACTACCTAAGGTGATATCTGTATGTCTACGACACCACATGCAATTGACACACTCATCCGGTGAAAACTACTCGAAGGTTCTTCTACTTATCGTCTAATTATCAAAATAGCTCTGTCGAGTCAATCCCAATAATCACAGATAAAGCACATAAATTGATCAAGTTCATGCACTAACAATCATAACAAGTAGAAGAAATAATCATAAAATCATAATTGCATAATCTCAAGAAAAAGGGTTCGCAATCCCTACATAGGGTTCCAACAAAATCCTAGATTAAAAACTTAGCTACGCATAACGAAAAACATAATAAAAGTAATAAAAGTCATAGATTAAGAAAAGATAGGTGAAAGAAGAATTATGATGAAGAGTTGTCAATTCTCCGTCTTCGATTCTTCGTTCTCTCGCTCCTCTCGCTCCAAGGTTGTGTCCAAAAGTCCTTTGATTCGTGCTTGGTTTGGGCTTAAATAGATGTCCCAACTTGGTAGATGATTCGAGGTTTCCTTGTGCGTTTAAAAGTCCAAAATTGTCTCCGGCGTGATTTGGCACGGCCGCGCGAAAATCAGTGCAATTCTCGCACGGCCGCGCGAGAATCGCTGAACCTTCTGCCCAATTTCAGCATTTGGCACGGCCGTGCCAAAAATAGGCTAATTTTGGCACGGCCGTGCGGGCTTGTTTTCAGCCAATTTTCAGCATATTTTGATTATTTCACTTTTGGCCCATATTTTCTCCAAAATTGCAGTTTTGACCCCAAACTTTTCCAATTCTTCAATTTGTACCTAGAATACAATAAATCATCTTTTTAAGCACCAATTATCGTTAATTCACACAAAAAGCTCAAATAAAAAGATACGATAAAGTGTAAAAATGTACACTTAACACACCCCCAAACTTGATCTTTTGCTTGTCCTCAAGCAAAAACTAGCAACTATCAAAGCAACACTTTCAACAAATACCTCTCATCACATAGATTAATGGTCAATTTCATGTTTTCAGAACTTGCAATTATCATAACAATTCTCAAAAATTTACAAGCTTGTAATTCAAAGATACGTATTCACTCACCATTGCTAAAAACCACAAACCATGCTATCGCTTCAAGTATCCCATATTTACAAATTAAAAATGGAGAAAATTTATACTTACATAATAATATTCAACTCCAAAGACTCACCAAATTTCTCTACTCGGCTAGTATCAAATAATTGAGCTATTGGGATCATTGGGACTTTTTGGCTTTCAAATGTTGGGCTTTTTGGTTCGAGGTAGGAAATATGGGTATATGTGGCTATGCTTCTTGAATTGAGGTGATTACGCCAAATTTTGAAAGATAGGCGTTTGAAACAATGAATTCACCTCTAAGGACTTTAATAAACTCGATTCTTAAGAGTTCAAAAGTCTCCACTTTTGCTCTTAAGACAATGGATCGAGCTTTCAAAACAACTCAACAACTAGTCCTTACTTCCCCTTCTAGTCTCTTCTTCTTCTTTCTCTTTTTTTTTTTTTATTATTATTTTTTTTTTTATATTTTTTTTTTTATATTTCTTTTTTTTTTTTTCGAAGAAGAAGAAGGACCTTATAAAAAAAAAATTCGACCGAACTCCAAGGGTTAATTTTTCAAAAATCTCCACTTATTATACCTTATACACATTGGCTAAAAGAAAGAACACCGTTTCTCCAAGGCTCAATCAAGGTTCGAATGATAAAAATTTAAAGGTAGGCTTGAAAGGCTCAAACGGTTCAAAGATGACCCAAATCACTTCCCAAATTGCTCAACAATTTAATATTTCACTTTGTAAATTCATAAGACAAATTCTAAAACCGAATAGCATATGATATAACATAAATTAACTCAAATTTTAAAACACAAAACTTTCAACCAAAGCAACGCATAATTCGAGATTCCTAACAATGACTCCTTCTTACGACACTTTGAATCAAAAGCTCACCAAAATTCGATCAAAATCAAGATAAAACAAGCAATTTCATCATTAAACATCGACCATCTTTCATCATCGTGATTCATCGAAGCATTTATCTCAAACACATTTTTTTTTTTTAAAAGCAATAAATAAACAAAAACAACTAAAATAATAATAAAAAAAAAATCCTAAGGCATGCAAACTAAAAAATTAAAGCACATAAACAAGTAATTATTCACCCCCAAACTTAAAATTTACATTGCCCTCAATGTAATTAACACGAAGTTTAAGGATAGAATACACCTGAATAAGTCGTTTTGGCCATGTCCGGGCAGCTGAATTTTTCGCCTTTATTTTGCTTCTGTTGAGCTTCGCACGACCGTGTGAAGTGAAAAATTGCACTTTGACCCCTGAAAAAAAAAATTGCTTATTTAATTAGCTTGCATGCTTATAAAATAAATAAATAAAATAAAACAAGAAACATAAATAATAAAAATAATAAAAAAAACGAAAATCTCGGGTTGCATCCCGAGAAGCGCTAAGTTTATAGTCTTCAGCCAGACTTTGTTCCTTCTCTTCAATTCCTTAGCTTTTGAACCCATCTCCTAACTTCCTTTTGGAGAAAGTCTTGAATAAATGGGTTGATCCGATTCTTCTTTCGACAGGTTCGCTTAGGAGTGCCTTTGAATTTATTCTTCTTGATGTCATGAGGCTTGCCAACATCGTCTTTTATCACGGTGTTTTGAGTAGGTGTTGTAACCAACTCAACCTTTTTCTTTTGTTCTCCTACATGCACATTAGTATCCACAAAAAAATTTAAATCATGTAATTTAACAGGAAAAAGTTTAGAATCACTTACCTCATCAAGAAGATAACATCCATTAGCCGTAATAGGCTTTTCATCCACCCGGTACACCTTGAAGATCACTGTTTCTTCCCCCACACTCATTCTTAGCTCTCTCTTTCCTACATCAATAATTGATCTACCGGTTGCTAAGAAGGGGCGTCCTAAGATAAGGGGAATATTTTCATCTTCCTCTATGTCTAGTACTAGAAAATCGGCCGGGAGTATGAACTTATCTACCTTGACCAATACATCCTCCACTATACCTAAAGGGTGAGTAAAAGATCTATCGGCTAACTGCAAGGTTACAGAAGTGGGCTTAATTTCTCCTAAGTTCAATTTCTCATAAATTGATAAAGGCATTAAATTTACGCTCGCCCCTTGATCACACAACGCCCGCCCAAAATACCTAGTACCTATTGTGCATGGAATGGTACAACTCCCCGGATCTCTAAGCTTCGGTGGGATTTTATTTGAAAGGATAGCACTATTTTGCTCATTTAAGTCTATTATTGATGCACACTCCGGAAGCCTCATCTTCTTCGATACAAGTTCTTTTATAAACTTAACCCAATTCGGCATATGCTTAAGTGCCTCAACAAAAGGAATATTAACATGCAACTTTTTAAGATAATCCAAAAATAACTGAAATTGCATATCAAGCTTGGAGTTTTGAAAACGTTGAGGGAAGGGTACCTTGGGAGTAGATTCACTTACTGCGATCTTTGTGTTGCTTGGCCCGACCTCGGTCTTTTCTTTGGGCTCCTCTACAATAGGCGGTGGTGCAACGGACTTTTTAGGACCTTCCTCTAATTGCCTCCCATTTCGCAAGGTTACTGCATTGCACTGCTCGATGTTGCTCTTTCGAGGATCTTCCGTATTCGACGGCAGTGCTCCCGACGGCCTCGCGTTTAGTTGGGTTGCAAGTTGACCCATTTGTGTCTCGAGGTTCCGAATGGATGCTTGAGTCGACGTCATGAATTTTGCTAAGATGTCAGTGAGGTCAACTCCTTGGGGTGGAGCTTGAGGCGGATTTTGGAATCCGGGAGCTGGCCTTTGTCCTTGCTGATTTCCTCCCCATCCAAAGTTGGGGTGATCTTTCCATCCCGGATTATAAGTGTTGGAGTACGGGTTCCTCTGTTGTCGATTAGTGTCATGTACATAATTTAGAGACTCCGTTTCTTCTACGCACTGGTTGGGAATTTGGACTGCATGGACTTGCTGAGTTTGCAATGCTGCTACTTGCTTTGATAGCTTCTCTAATTGGGCAGTGATTGCGGTGACCCCGTCTAACTCTAAGATTCCTTCCGTCTTATTGGCTCCGCTATTTGACCGGTCCGATGCCCGCATGTATTTGTTCCTTGCGATCCGCTCCAAAAGTTCGTAAGCTTCGTCATATGTCAAGCTCATGTACATACCGCCAGCTGCTGAATCGAGCACCGTTCTCGAATTATCTTGCAATCCATCATAAAATATTTGAAGTTGCCGCCACTCTTGAAGACCGTGATTCGGGCATCTCCGAATTAATTGTTTGAATCGCTCCCACGTCTCGAACAACGCTTCACCGGCTTCTTGTAAGAAGTTTTGTATTTCTCTCCGGATTCTCTCAGTTTTGGTTGGGGAGTTGTACGTATTCATGAAGAGCTGTGCTAGCTGGGGCCAAGACGAGATGGAATGCGGTGCACGAGTTTGTAGCCATTCTCTTGCGGCTCCTTGGAGAGAGTGCTTGAAGAGGCGGAGCTGCAGTGCTTCCGGCGACACTCCGTTCCTCTTATGCGAATCACACGTTTCGAGGAAGTTGACCAAGTGGAGATGCGGATCTTCATGGGCTAATCCGCTGAATAACCCATTGTTTTGGAGCATAGTAAGTAGTCCCGCTCGAATTTCTAAATTGTTGGCTTCAATGGGGGGCTGCTGGATGCTTGATTGAAACCCATTGAGTGTTGGAACAGTGTACTCATGCAATGCTCGTTGACGAGGTGGTGGATTAATTAGCTGACGTTGCTCTTGCTCGTTGACGATCTCTCCTGCCGCATTCGGTAAGCGCCCTTGGTCATCTCCCCTACGATTATTCTCTTCTTCCATTCGCATAAAAAGTACCTAAACAAAAATAATAAAAATAAAATAAGCAAATAAAATTATAAAATAAAATAATGATTTCCACCACATGCTGAACAAAACGGAGGCATATCATAGGTGTTTTGGAGGTATTCGTCAGATGGAAGCCATTCATATCCCGTTTGAGGTGCCCGAACATTGTAACCAGACATGAAACAAAAACAAAAAATAAAAATTAAAAATAAAAATAAAAATAAATAAAAATAAAAAAAATAAAAATTAAATGGCTGAAGTAAGAAAAATTGCTTAAATTTGATATTAGAATAAATAGATAATATAGTCGTATTCCCCGGCAACGGCGCCAAAAACTTGTTGGGTGCTAAATACCTAACACGCAAGTGCACGTATCGCAAACAAGTAGTAAAAGTGGACTCGTGAGAGTCGGATGTCGATCCCACAGGGAATACTCAAATTATCTAATCCTAAGTACCAAATTCTAACAATTATGATTTTTATCCAGCCTACGCAAAGTTGTCAAATTTAATCAACTAAATAATTAAACTAATTACGAAAGCAAATAAACACGAGAAGATATCAATAAAAACGGACCTAGGATTTCATCTTCCCCCTATGCAAGAATTGCTCACCCAAAACCCCTCAATTATGAAATATATGATTCATGATTATTAACCCGAGACACTAATTTACTCATAACCCGCTGTCGCGTGTATTATGAGTCTATTATTCATAAACGATTCACTATATGTCTATGCAAACCAATTATAAATAAAGCATTAACTAACAAGTCTCGTAAATGACTACCTAAGGTGATATCTGTATGTCTACGACACCACATGCAATTGACACACTCATCCGGTGAAAACTACTCGAAGGTTCTTCTACTTATCGTCTAATTATCAAAATAGCTCTGTCGAGTCAATCCCAATAATCACAGATAAAGCACATAAATTGATCAAGTTCATGCACTAACAATCATAACAAGTAGAAGAAATAATCATAAAATCATAATTGCATAATCTCAAGAAAAAGGGTTCGCAATCCCTACATAGGGTTCCAACAAAATCCTAGATTAAAAACTTAGCTACGCATAACGAAAAACATAATAAAAGTAATAAAAGTCATAGATTAAGAAAAGATAGGTGAAAGAAGAATTATGATGAAGAGTTGTCAATTCTCCGTCTTCGATTCTTCGTTCTCTCGCTCCTCTCGCTCCAAGGTTGTGTCCAAAAGTCCTTTGATTCGTGCTTGGTTTGGGCTTAAATAGATGTCCCAACTTGGTAGATGATTCGAGGTTTCCTTGTGTGTTTAAAAGTCCAAAATTGTCTCCGGCGTGATTTGGCACGGCCGCGCGAAAATCAGTGCAATTCTCGCACGGCCGCGCGAGAATCGCTGAACCTTCTGCCCAATTTCAGCATTTGGCACGGCCGTGCCAAAAATAGGCTAATTTTGGCACGGCCGTGCGGGCTTGTTTTCAGCCAATTTTCAGCATATTTTGATTATTTCACTTTTGGCCCATATTTTCTCCAAAATTGCAGTTTTGACCCCAAACTTTTCCAATTCTTCAATTTGTACCTAGAATACAATAAATCATCTTTTTAAGCACCAATTATCGTTAATTCACACAAAAAGCTCAAATAAAAAGATACGATAAAGTGTAAAAATATACACTTAACAATAACCAAACCTGGGCTTAAGTGGTGGTGGGCCGATTCCTATAAAGTGGGCTGCTGAGAGAAGTGGGCTTGGCCCGGTTTAATATTGGAATAATCGGTCAAATCACCACATCGGATTCCAACAAAATTCTAAATTAAAAGTTTAATTACTCGTGTTCTCTACGAAAAACATCATAAAATATTAAAATTCATAGGTTCGGAAAGGAGAAATAAACGAAGAACTATAATGAAGATTTGTCAGCTCTTCGTTTTCGATCCTCCGTGTCTCTCTCTCTCTCTCTCTCTCTCTCTCTCTCTCTCTCTCTCTCTCTCTCTCTCTCTCTCTCTCTCTCTCTCTCTCTCTCTCTCTCTCTCTCTCTCTCTCTCTCCTTTAAGATTGTGTAAAAATGTCTCCAATTTGTGCTTGTATTTGACCTTAAATAGCTGCTCCAAAATTGCTAGAAGATCTGGGTTTTCTTGTGCAATTAAAACTCCAAAATTGCTCTTCCGCGTGTCTTCAAACAGATATTTGAGAATCAGTGCAAATCTCACACGGCCGTCTCAGATTTTGGCTTCCGACATATTTTCTTCCGTTTTTGCCTTTTTTGACCATTTTTGCTCGTTTCATCCTTAATACTTCCAAATCTTCAAATTTTACGTAAAATACAATTAACCAACCATTAAACACCATTATATCGATAAAATTCCACAAAAATTCTCATAAGAAAGTATAAATTGAGTGTAAAATCTATACTCACCACACCACCAAACTTGAAGTTTTGTTTGTCCTCAAGCAAACACTAGCAACTTTCAAAGTAACACAATCAAGAAATGCACCTCATCACATAGATTAATGGTCAACGTCACGTTTTCCGAACTTTCAATTATCATGACAATTCTCAAAAATTCGCAAGCTCGCAATTCAATGATTCACTTACCATTGTTAAAAATCACAAACCATGCTATCGCTTAAAGTATCCCATATTTGTAATCTAAATATGGACAAAATTTATGCTTACATTGCAATGTCCGGCTCCAAAAACTCACCAAATCTCTTTACTGAGCTAATGTCAAATAATTGAGTTATTGGGATCAGTGAGACTTTTTGACTTTCAATTGCTGGGCTTATGGTACAAGTTAGAAAATATGGGTAAAAGTGACTACTCCTCTCCTTTCATCTCACAATTAGCAACTAAGAGTTGCACTAAAGGAATTTTTAGCTCTCTTTCTTGACTAAAGATGTTTTTGCTAAGATTTGGCTTTTGAAATTATTGCTTCACCTCTAAGGATTTATTACCTAACTAGATTTTTCAAGAGTTCAAAAGTCTCCACTTTTGCTCTTGAAGTGATGATTCGAGTTTTTATTTTGATTTTTTTGCTCAAGCCCTGTCCGTCCCTTCTATTTCTCTTCTTCCTTTTCTTCTTCTTCTTTCCTTTTCTTTTTTTTTTCTTCGAAGAAAAAGAAGAATTCGCTGTTATTTTTTTCGACCATACTCCAAGGGATATATTCAAGAAATATCAACCTATTCTACCCGTTTAAACATGGCTAAATGAAAGAACAACGTTTCTCCAAGGCTCAATCAAGGTTCTAAGGATTTTTTAAGGTAGGCTCGAAAGGCTCAAACGGTTCAAAGAAGGCCCAAATCACTTCTCAAATTACTCAATGACTCAATACTTCACTTTGCAAATTTCTAAGGTGTGTTCTAAAACCGAACACTATATGGTATAGAATAAACTAACTCCAATTTTGAAACACGAAACTTTCACCCAAAACAAGGCATAATTCGTGATTCGTAACAATGGTTCATTCCTAAGACACTTTGAATCGAAAGCTCATCAAAGTTCGATCATAATCACAACGAAGCAAGCAATTTCGTCCTTAAACATCAACCATCTCTCATCATCATGATTTATCAATGTATCAATCTTTACCAGTTATTTTAATATTTTTTAATCAAAAGCAATAAATAATCTAACATTGAACTAAAAAAAATATGCTAAAGCATGCAAACTAAAAAAAACTAAAGCACATAAAATCAAGTAATTATCCACCCCCAAACTTAAAATTTGCATTGCCCTCAATGTAATTAGCACAAAGTTCAAGGATAGAAAACATCTGACTAGTCGACACGCCTATCGCCGGGCTGTTCTCCTCCATCACCGCGCTCCTGTGCACGACCATCATCCTCATCGTTTGAAAGCTCATGTACTGGCTCAAGGATCAATGCCGGTAAAGGTGCCAGCTTGGCACACTCGGGTGTACTGCACTCTAGGTGGCGTATGATAGACTGGAGCATCTTCCCCAACCACCGTTGTAAGGACTCGATCGTGCTGACTTTGTACTCCAAAGTGGCCAACCAGTTGCGTGATCACCGCATCTCGCTCCGTCCGTCTCAGAAATCAGTGGTCCGAGCTTGTGCTCAGGCCCTCGTATGGGTCGGAGTTTAGAGCTTGTTATCCACCGTAGACGGGCGCTTTGAATTGGCGAGCCGCTCGGCCACTGATGGGGTCGCGGATTTTTGGTCGATATCCAGCGGTTTAGTTGGAACCTTGGCTTTCTTGCATAGACCGGTCACGGGGCAAGGGAAATAGAAACCCTTGGAGTTGTCGTTCATAGATATCCAGTTGGTCGGAAATGATTTCGCCGACGTTGATAGGCATTCTTTTAAGGATGTAGTAGGCGAGGTCACACCTTTCGTGGTTGATTTGGCTCAAGGACTTGCTGGGGATTAAATTGGCGCATATGAAAGTAAGGCACACTTTGCCGAATTGGTGGATGCACTTTCATTCTAGCTCGTAGAAGTTCTCATTCGCGAATTTGGCCCAAATGGGTGTCCCATAACATTGAACCTCTCCGAGTTGATCCTTTGTTACTTCATCTCGCATTTGTTCCCATTTGCGCGCGTCACCTTTTAGTTTGTAGAAGGATTTGATGGCCTTCCCCAATCGACTTTTTTCTCTTGGATCGTGCTTCAATGGCGATCTGAAACTTGGTGAATTAGGTGGATGTCATAGAACTCTTTGACTAGTGAGAGATTGAAGGATTCCGCCGGCTCCAACATGGATTGCCACCCTCGTCTCATAAAATATTGATTCAAATGATGGAATTGAGCCAATGTGATGTTGTATATTCGCTCCGTGAGTATCTTCTTAGAGGTTTGCTTTTGAAAGAGAGTTTTGGACCCCTCCACACAAAAAAACATCTTCATCGAGACTCGAAACCTCGACGACTTTCTTACCCTTCCTCTTGTCTTGCCCAGAGGATTCATCTCCTCTCCCTCGCTTGTTGGAAGAAATGCTTGTGAGAGTGATTTGGAGAAGATTCGGATAGGATTGGAGAAGAATCGGCGCGAAAAATTCCACCAAACTTGGTTTGGGCAAACTGTCGAACACCTTTTGCGCGTGCTTGAAAAACCTAGGGTTTGGAGATTTTTGTATAATCTTTAATCCTCCCAGCCAAAACCAACAACAATCTAACACTTTTAAGTGTTTTTAGTGGATGGGTTGAAAAATTTGAATGAAATTCAAGAGAAAAATTTACAAAAGTTGAGATAGAGAAGTAAGGGCTCGAAGGAGAAATGAAGAAATAATTTGAAATGTGTGTGGACTGCTGAGTAGGTTGCGCCTCTTTAGTACGCCTTCTGTATAGCTGGCACGGTCGTGTCAGTTTTTGAACTTGTTTCACATGGCCGTGTGAACTAACGGGGATTACTGCCTCGGTTTTTGAACTAGCACGGCCATCTCCCAAATTGAATAGATTTGAGGCGGTCGTGCAAAAAGACGGATGCTCCTGTTTCAAGTTTGAACTAGCACGATCGTCATGCAAAATGCACTCTTTCCTGACACGGCCGTGTGAAACAAAATTTTTTAACAGAAGCAACTCCAAATCTCGGACGACCATGTGGTATTTATATCATTTTGGCACGGCCGTGCGAAACGCCAAATTTTGGCAGAGAGCTGGCTTTTTCTCATACGACCGTGCGAGTTTTACCTTGTTTTTTGGACAGCCGTCCGAGCTTCAAACATGCAAGTTTTCGACCTAAAAATTAAAAATATGATTCAATTGTTAGTTTGCATTCTTATAATCCTAAAAAATAAATAAGAACAAAGTAAAAGAAATGAAAAGGACTAAAATCCCGGGTTGTCTTTCGACAAAAGCTAAGTTTATAGTCTTCAACTAGACTTTGTCTGCTTCTTTGTTCAAGAGAAAGTGATGGAAGTCACTTGGTGATGATCCAATTCTCCTCCCCAATAATGCTTGAGGCGCTGCCTATGAGTTTGAAAGATTTTTCTATACCGGAATCCAATAACTCGACTGCACCATGTGCAAATATTTCGAGCAAGGTGAAAGGTCTTGACCATCTTGACTTGAGTTTACCCGGGAATAATTTGGGATGAGAACTGAAAAGTTGCACCAATTGTCCATTGTGAAATTCCCGATGCAATATCTTATTGTCGTGCCACCGCTTGGTTTTCTCCTTGTAAATACAATTGCTTTCGTAAGCATTCAATCTCAGTTCATCGAGCTCGTTGAGTTGAGTAATTCGTTTCTCCTTGCATGCTTAGAGATCAAAGTTTAGCTTCTTGATGGCCCAAAACGCATTATACTCCAACTCAACCCGTAGGTGGCATGCCTTTCCATAGATCAATCGGAACAGTGTCATTCGAAGGGGAGTCTTGTAAGCTGTACGATATGCCCAAAGTGCATCATCCAATTTTCTGGACCAATCCTTCCGCGCAACAACCTTTTCACGATTCGTGACCTCGGCTTGCCCGTTCTTCTGTGGATGATACGCCAATGTGACCTTGTGCTTTACACCATACTTGGCCAAGAGTGCCTTGAAATGCTTGTTGCAAAGGTGTGTGTCACCATCACTAATAATTGCTCGCGGTGTTCCGAATCGAGTAAATATCTTTCTTTTCAAGAAAGCACAAACCACTGCAGAATCATTAGTAGGAAAGACGGCCACTTCAACCCATTTAGATACATAATCGACGACCACTAAGATGTATAGGTTATTGAAAGACGGGACAAAAGGTCCCATAAAATTAATTCCCCGTACATCAAATGGCTCTACTTTGATCATTATATTTAATGGGAGTTCGTGCCGCAGAGAAATATTGCTCACACACTGGCATCTATCGCAAGTTAATACAAATTTCTGACAATCATTTAAAATAGTTGGCCAAAAGAAACATGACTGGAGCACCTTTCTCGCCGTTCGCTTACCTTTCTGTAATGTCCCCCATAGTCCAAACCGTGGCAACGAAAAAGTATATCCCTTTGCTTATCTTCCGGTACACATCTCTGAATGACCAAGTCACTACATTGCCTAAACAAAAAGGGCTCTTCCCAAAAGTAGTAATTCACATCATGTAAAAACTTTTTTCTGTTGATGAAAAGTAAGCTCAGGTGGTAGTACATCACTAACTAAAGAATTAGCATACCATGGTAATTCTTGATTATTGTTAAGTGTATATTTTTACACATAATCGTACCTTCTAATTGGAGCTTTTAGTGTGTTTTAACGATAATTGGTGCTTAAAATATTGATTATTTGTATTTTAGGTACAAATTGAAGAATTGGAAACTTATGGGGTAAAAACTGCAATTTCGGAGAAAAAGTGGGCCAAAAGTAAAAAAATCAAAACTTCGAAGAATAGAAGCCCGGAAGGCCGTCCGAGTTTCAGTATTAATTTTGACACGGCCGTCCGAGATCACGAGGAGGCGCAGTGAAGGAAGTTTAATTACACAAGGAAACCGCCTTCCTATATTTTTACACCCTATATAAGGCCAAGCCAAGCACACAATTGGACCTCTTATCTTTTTACACGCAATCTAGGAGCAAGAGAAGAGAGCAACGAAGACAAAGACTTGACGAATCTTCATCATAGTTCTTCCTTTACTTTTATTTTCAACTTTTATGATTTTTTCGTATTTTTATTATGCTTTTCGTAGAGAACATGAGTAGCTAAGTTTTTAATCTAGGATTTTGTTGGAACCCTTTGTGGTGAATCGAACCTATTTTTCTAATATTATGCAAGTTTAAATTCCGTGATTATTTCTTCTATTTGATCTTATTTAGCGCATGAACGTAGCTAATTTATGTTGCTATATGTTATTGTTAGAATTGATTGACATATCGTTTTAATAATTAGAACAAGGATAGGAGAGCCTTCGAGTAGTTTTCACCGGATGAGTGTGTCAATTGCATGTGTTATCGTAGACATACAGATAATACCTTAGGTAGCCGTTTGCGAGACTTGTTATTTAATGCTTTATTCATAATTGGTTTGCATAGACATATAGTGAATCGTTTATGAATAATAGACTCATAATACACGCGACAACGGGTTATGAGTAATTTAGTGTCTTGGGTTAATAATCAAGAATCGTAACTTGCATGATAGAGGTTTACTTGGGTATTGAATTATCGCATAGGGGGAAGATAAAATCCTAGATTCGTTTTTATATTGATATTTTCTCGTGATTATTTGCTTTCTTAATTAGTTTAATTGTTTAATTGATTAAATTTGACAACCTTACATAGGCTGGATAAAAATCATAATTGTTAGAATTTGGTACTTAGGATTAGATAATTTAAGTATTCCCTGTGGGATCGACATCCGACTCTCACGAGTCCACTTTTACTACTTGTTTGCGATACGTGCATTTGCGTGTTAGGTATTTAGCCCAACAAATTCACAACAAGTAATTGTTCATCCGGAAAGTTTTCACTAATGGAAATTTTATCTTTCAGTTTATTCTCTAACCTAGATAAATGACTGGCTACTTGGTTCTCGCTACCCATACGATCATGAATTTTCAAATCAAATTCTTGCAGTAATAAGACTCACCTAATAAGTCTAGTGTTACGTGGTAATTGAACAAAGAAACATAGTTTCAAGAATTAAAAAGAATATTTTGAGAGATATGAATTAGGAAGGAATAAAGAGGGGAATTAAGAGAAGACAAATGGAGATTAACTGATTCTTAAACTTCATATCACGTAACACTCTAATTATCCTATTTATAATACCCATAAATAATAATTAAACTACCATCCCACTAACCTCTTAACTACAGTACCTCACTAATTTAATTCACGCCAACTAATAAAAACTACCCACTAACATATAATTTGACTAATTCTAATTAACTTAAATAATAACATATATCATTCCCGCCCGCTCAAAATATCCTTGTCCTCAAGGATATAGTCTTGATACGTATATGGGAACATTTTGCTAATTCAGTTGGTCGGGTGGTCCATCAATTATTTGAGAGAGTTGCTCGAACTCTTCATGATAAATGGCATCAATGAGTGTTTGTTTTATGAAACGAGTGAGGGCTTCGGAAGGATCGTCAAATTCGGTAGGGCTAAAACGGTAGAGCACGCCTTAGTAAAATCTTCCCCTACTGACGAGCCCTTGAACCTAATTAACCAGCGATTTCGTTCCAAAGTGAGTCCTTCCAAACAGAATGAATCGAGGTGCACCTGCTGATCTTGGACAATAATTTGAAATTCCAAAATATTGCTTGGCTTGAAAAAAATATTCCATTGCGTTTTCCGCGACGACTTTTGAGATTTGTTGTTTGAGGTTTGTATTTGGGGCAGGATTTGGAGTTGAGTGTGTTGTAGGTATATTTATTTTTTGCTTGACTGGTAGTGATATTTCTGTTGGTATAATTAATAACAATCTGCGTAAATTGAAAATACTTACTTGTTTGTCGAAAAGAGGAATTGTGAAAACTACAAAGAACGATCGAGGCTTGCCAAAGCAATTCCCTTAAGACAATATTTTCGGGCTGTCAACGGTGCACAGTCTCTTCCCGGTAGTCTCCCAAGGTACAACGATCGGTTGTCAAATATTTGCACGAATATTCGACCCACGGCGAACTTGAACAACGAACGGAACTTTGACGAAGGGAAATAAGAATATGAAGAACTATCTCGTAATTGCCGATTAAATTCAGTACAGAATTGGCCAGATTCTGCCTTTATTTATAGGCGGTGGAAATCCATTCATGGAGGGTTGCAATGGTTGAAGAAGAAGTAGAAGGTTGTGTCTCTTCTTTTTACGAGTTCAAAAAGCATAGGAAAATTAATTGGTCATGGGCCAATTAATTAAATATTTGGTTTGGGCCAAATATTTTATTATTTAGATTTTGGGTCAATTAATTTGACTAATTACTAAATGTCCCCAAAAGTAATATTTGTGGACATGTAAACCCAAACTAGTCCTATCACTCGATCACACCGAGCGCACATCTTTTAAACTTTAACCATTTAATCAAGACAATTTTCATTCACTTTACTTCATGATTTTGATCAAGTAAATACATGAAATTAATCTTTACATAATTAAATTAATATTACTCAATATTAATTATTGGAAATCATGAAAATTCCAACAGTTTCTCCCACAACAAAGGGGTTGACATCATTTTCGGGTTTGGAAGAGGCTCTTTGAGCTCGAAGTTCAGTGAGAACAACTTAGAGGGTGTTGTGTATTTTGTCGAAATTTGATTCGTGTCGAGCTAGGGTTTCAATAACCTCAACAAAAAACTCAGCATCTGATTGGTTACATGCCTCCATGGAATGTAACGGCTCTAATACCATTGTTACGTGGTAATTTGAACAAAGAAACATAGTTTCAAGAATTAAAAAGAATATTTTGAGAGATATGAATTATGAAAGAATAAAGAGGAGAATTAAGAGAAGACAAAAGGGAGATTAATTGATTCTTAAACTTCGTATCATGTAACATTCTAATTATCCTATTTATAATACTCATAAATGATAATTAAACTACCATCCCACTAACCCCTAAACTACACTACTCCACTAATTTAATTCACGCCAACTAATAAAAAATACCCACTAACATATAATTTGACTAATTCTAATTAACTTAAATAATAACACATATCATCTAGGTGATATGATCCAACAATGCATCGGAGTTACTGCCGGGCTAAGCGAGATGCAAATTACAATTGTGGATGTTTATGAAGATGGTGATGCAATACATGAAGATGATCTTGTTCATATCCAGTGCCATAAAGGTGAATCTTCCTGTTCGATTGTTGATATAGTTGGTTGTACTAGCTAAGTATATCAACGGGTTGGTACTGGGCCGGGTTGCCTAAACCCGAGACTCGACCCGTGAAAAATATATAAAATTCAGACCCGACCCAACTCATACCCGAATTAAACAGTTCTGACACGCCAGAGACTTGTTACCATAATTTTTTTTATTTTTGAACTTTCATAATATTTTTCTTCTCTATGTTAACAAAATAACCTAAAAATAAAAATACAATATTTTAAAATAATTCTAGAAGTGATATAACGTAAATAATAAAATTATATAATTAATTATATTTAACTTCTACGATAAATAAAGTTCACAAGGCAAGACGGCTAGCGGTGGTCGACAAGTGATAGATTTTACCTACGAGAAATGCGATTAAAAAAAATGAAATAGTGAAAAATGGGTAAATGAGAATAAACACGATGAAAATTGAAAGTTTGATAAATGAAATCATAAATTAACTTTTATATATAGACTAATTATAAAATATAATATATTTATACGGGTCGGTTCCAATAAGACCCGTAACCCGACCGAAAACCATCCGGTTCTAGAAACTTAAACCCATTGCCCGATCCAGAAGCATTTAACTTACTCAGACCCGCCCCAAACGGGTCGGTTCCGGGTCTAAGACCCGGCAAACCCGTACCCATTGCCTTCGGTGTGAAAGTTGATTGTAATAATTTTGGAGTATTCTAGACCATATAAGCTAATGTCTATAAGCTAATGTCTAACGTTGATCATGAAAGAGAGTTTCCATATGCGCCTTTTGATTTGTCCGGATTCGATGACGAATATTTTTAAAGAGAGTATGATACAATCATGACAAGCTCAAGGATGAAGAATTGGAATAAACGAAAACGTGTGAATTTAATGGAGTTATTCGCATTCGAAATGACGCAAGTCAGCGCATGTGAGTTGGTTGCAGGGTCCATGGTGTGAAATTGGAAGAAAAGAAAGAGAAGAATTCGTTGGACAAGCCGAATTCCATGGATCCGAGATTTTCGCCTATCTTTTGTAGTTTTACCATTCGAGTAATAACTCTCTCATCTGATGTTCAATTAAGGGGATTCCAATTGCCGATTAACTCTAACTGAAAGATCTACAACTTTTATGTTTTGAGCGAAGAGAGATTCGAAGTGGAATAATATCTAAATGAGCTTTAAGTGCATGCACGTGCACAGCCAAATGTCAACGCGAGTTTACAAGGGTGATTGGTAAGTCAACTTGATGTTCAAGTTATGCACGTTTTTATTTTAGGATTTATTATATTTTATTATTTTAGAGTTCTATATGGTTATAATTTTTGTATGGGGTTTTTATGCATAAGTCTCTGACCAACCATCTTTATTATTCTAGGTTCAAGGGCTATATCTCTTTGGCCAATAAGTCCATCCCTTTAATATGTATTATAAATAAAAAAAATTAATGTATATGACAAATATTACCCCCAAACCTTTACACTCAATTCTTAATTGTAACCCCAATTTATTTGACCACAAAAATTCACTTTTGACTTTTTTTTTTTCTTTCTTTTTTCAGAAATTATATTTTTGCCGCCGTTTTCAGCGTTGATTTTTTGAGTTTTTTTTTTGTTTCTTTTTTCCTCCGCCGGTTTTTGACGTTGACTTTTTTTATTTTTTGTTGGTAAGTTTTTTCCGCTGCCGGTCTCCGGTGTTTACTTTTTTTAGTAATTTTTTTCTTCGTGTTTTTACGTCCGCCGCTAAACGTTGATCGTAATTGTACTATCATTAACAATAATTATACAGTCACTGACAGTAAATTAACGTAATTATACTGTCGTTGACAGTAAATTAACGTAATTATACTGTCGTTGACACTACATTAATGTAATTGTACTGTCGTTGACAATACAATTAGAGTCAACAACAATATTATTATTTTTTTGTATATTTTTGTTTCATTTTGTTTGATTTGTTGACAAGTCAACGTAATTATATTACTGTCGTTGACAGTAAAATAACTGTAAACACAATAATATTACTGTCAACCACATCAATATTATTATTTTTTTTGGTTTTTTTGTTTTGTTTGAGTTGTTGACGGAGTATCGTAATAATATTACTGTCTACTATTGTAATATTACTGTAAATACAATAATATTACTATGGTTGACAGTAATATTACTGTTGTTACAATAATATTACTGTCAACCACATCAATATTAATTCTTTTGGCTTTTATTATGTTTACCTTTGTTGAATGGTCAACATATTAGTATTACTCTATTACACAATAATAATGACTTTTATTGTGTTAATATAACTGTGCTATAGATTAATATAGCTATATTAATGTGTTAAAATGTAGTATAGTTAATTTTACTGTGTTTAACAGTAATATAAACTATATTACTGTCAACCAAAACAATATTGTTGTTTAAATGGTGGGGGGTAAAAAAATGTTAAAGAAAAAAGACAAAAAATCGAAAAAGTCAATGCCGGAGACCGGCGGAAAAATCAGGAAGAAAAAAAAAAGTCAACACTGGAGATCGGCGTCAACGGCGCCGACAGACGAAATTGTACTAAAAATTGTGATTTGGGTCAAAATTGAATGATTTGTAAAATTTGGGGTCAAATTGAGGTTTAATTAAATTAAAGGATAAAATTGGAGCATATTAAAATGTGTGGGGTTATTTTAGTCTTTTACAAACCTCTGGACAATGTGTGGACTTTTTTGTAAAAGAGTTTTTTGTCTCGACCCCATTATGAATAAGTACCCATTGATGGGCTTATTTGTAAATTGCCATTTTCTTATTTACTAGTTTCCGTATTATTGTTTAGGTAGGAGTCATTTTTCTTGCGAAAAATTAGTCTTTTTAACATTTATAAATAGGTTGCCGATTTGACTTATTTTGATGGACGAATTTTGATTAATATATTGAGATTATTCTCTCTAGTTCTTTAAGAACTTTTCGAACATAACGGAGGATTCTGTGCGTTTACCCCGACTTATCAATTAATCTTTCGCAATTGATTGTGGCGTCTTCACGTACCAAGGTTCTTGTCTCTTTATAGGCAACGGGTTGCGGTTCCACCCTTTGATTCCTTGTTTTTTGGATGTTTCGATCTTGTTTCCGCATAAGGTATTGGGTTTCCTAACAATTTGTATCGGGTTCGTATCAGTGGGTAACCAGGGCCAATATCGAGAACAGGTTTCGCTTATCCTTTATCTTTATCGTTGAGTCTGTCGTGTTCGTGTCTTCGTTGTTTGTTCCTGTTTCTTTTATCGAGGCGTCTAGTTTCATTTCTTCTTCTCTTCTGTTTTACTGTTTTGAGTCTATAAACAAATAAAAAATAAATAATTTAAATTCGAATTTTTTGTTCTTTATTATCCGTTTCATAGAGTCTAAGTTAGGTTTTGTTAGTGTAAAAAATAAATCGAAAATCACTCTAAGGTTAAGTCCTTGTAGGTGTTTTAATAGAATTGGATACGTGCACTTCCGTGTTAGACGTATGTCTTTCGGTTTATACATGTATCAGTAGTGGTGTTTTATCACTCTAAATTTCGGTTTATTTAAAGTACTAAACTTGTTGGTATAAATACTAACACGGAAGTGCACGTATCGCAAACAAGTAGTAAAAGCCCCACATGGAACACTTAAATTATCTAGACCTAAGTACCGAATTCTAACAACTATGATTTTTATCCAGCCTACACAAGTTTGTCAAGATTTTACGATCTAAATTATTAGACTAACTAAGAAAGCAATTAAACACAAGAAAATATCAATTAAAAGGGACCTAGAATTTTATCTTCCCTCTATGCGATAAATCTTAACCCAATTAAACCTCTATTATGCAAATTAAACTCCTGATTATTAACCCGAGACGCTAAATTACTCATAACCCGATGTCGCTTGTATTATAAGTCTATTATTCATAAACAATTCACTATATTTTTATGCAAACCAGTTATGAATAAAGCATTAACTAACAAGTCTCGTGAAAGTCTACCTAAGGTGATTCTATATGTCTACGATACCACGTGCAATTAACACATTAATCCGGTGAAAACTGTTGGGAATCATGCACGTGTACGCAGCGGAATTTTTTTTTTACATGAAATAAAAAATTTAATTCACATAAACACATGCTCGATTCGTATTAAACAATTAATTGCGCACCTTAGCGCTTCTAGCAAAAATTAAAGACAACATGCGTATAATTAATTCGATAATAAATCACATAGCATGCTCGCAGTAAATCATGAATCCATACAAACGATACATATAGAAATTCATGAAAATTCATCCTGTGAATATAAACATAAAATTTAATATAATTAAATTAACAAGTAATAAAATCGGATCCGAAAAATACCCCTTGAAGCGTGAGGCAAACTCTCAGATCGAAGGCAACTGCCACGGAAACCAATCCGTGCAGTCGGGAGGAGCACCAGCGGTACAGCGGCGACTGACGCGTTCAACGACGGCGGCGCGTGAGATCCACGCGCGGTCTTCGGTCGGCGCGTGGGGGCGCGTGTGGCGGTGCTTTGGCTACGGCTTCTCGGCAATTCGACTCCTTGGTCTTCCTCCTCTCGGATTTCACCTTATATACTAAGATCTATTAAATACGTGGCACTAGACACTCAAAAGTCAGAATAGACGGAAAAAAAGACAAAGGAAAGATACTACCAATAGTAATCGGCGCGTGAGGCCGATTCCGGCTACGGCAGCGGCGGCGGAGGGGGGAGAATCGGCCGAGAGTGGGAGAGAGCGGCTAGGGTTTTCTCTAGTGTGTTGTGTGTTGTGCAAGACCTATAAATCACGTATTTATAGTCTCTTGTATAAAAGCCCTAACGGGCTTAAGTTGGACCGGGCCCAACAGCTTAAGTTCGTTAGTCTTTACTCGCTCGTTTCTCACAACTCAATCATCAAAAAATTATAACGATTACATTTTCGGAATCATTGTAACGTCCTCGTCATTGTAACCTTCAAAATTTGGAAACTTCCCAATTTAGAAAGTTCACTAAGATGTTCGCCTATTCTTTTCCTTTTCTTATTCTCATTCATAATTCCAAATTACGAATGTTGGACTCAATTACATTTACTTCCAATCATGCAAAGATTAAACATTTTATCCTTGACAGTTTATTCAAAGATCTCGAGTGCACGAGCAGTGTGACCCTCGATGGTTCAGGAGTAAGCTAGCCGTGGGTCCACAACCCTTTGTGGTTTAAACTCGTCCCTAGAGTTACGATTAAGATGAAGCTCGTTTCAACTTAATCACCCAAGGAATCAAGATTGGCGTCTAGCAACTACACGTCATGATTCCCTAGATACAAATGAAGTGCCTGCAAGAACCTTTTGATATAGTTAACGTACAGTACGATCCCTTCGATTGATATGCCCCGATTGAACTAGAGGCATTGGTTCATTGAGACCTCCTTAGTAGTTCAATAACTGTGCGATCGTTCTAAGTGTTGTAATCGGTACGTGCATGACTTAGAGAATCAAATTCCCTAATCATCACTTAGTCAGCTCTGGCTAGAGACTTAAAGATTACAAACTATGGGAACACACAGGACATCCAAGACTATTCTAGCGATCGAATCGCCGACTACAATGCACAGACCTCCCACTAGATTTCTGACTGCACGAACACTGGCCCTTGGGGCAGTCCTCGGTGGAACTCAGGGACATGTCACGATACAGCTGATCCTCTAGTGAAGTCACGGTGATGTCTAGGTCTTAAGGACTAATAGTGTACAACTATACCATAGATATATCTACTCGATTATTGAGAACCACTTAGAGATTTCTAGGGTGAGGGAGTTCAGTGAACTCGTCAACTTACGAGCACCTATTTATGCATGCCAATATCACAATACCGTTTACTGATGAGATGCAGTACACATACACTAAGTGCTAGTCTCTTAATGGGAAAGGCCGATATCCTCATTGGTGGCGTAACCCTTCGACTAGGAACACATTTAACAGTTATAATACATAAGTAAATATCTCACGATCCTAAAAGATCAATTACAAGTTCTTGTAATAACTGTAAGGACTATATCTATGTTTGAACCACAGACAAAGATATAGAATGCCAAGGTGTTTTATTATTAATATGAAAAAGGATTATTTATTACCAGAATAAATGGAAAGATTACTCGAAGACTCTTCTATCCATGTTCTAATTATTAGAACGATCTGTAGATTCAATTTTAAGAGTAACACATAGCAGCATAAATTAGCTAGATTGATGCACTAAATAAGATCAGATAGAAGAAATAAGCATGGAATTAAACTTGCATAATATTGAAAAATAGGTTCAAATCACTACATAGGGTTCCAACAAAATCAAAGATTGAAATCTTTGGTACTCGTGTTCTCTACGAAAAACATCATAAAAAAAAATTCATAGATTCGAAAAAGAGAAATAAAAGAAGAACTATGATGAAGATTTGCAAGGTGTTCATCTTCGATTCACCGTTGTCTCGCTCTTCTTGCTCTAAGATTGTGTAAAAATGTCTCCAATTCATTTTTGTATTTTTTCTTAAGTAGGTGCTCCAACTTGGTAGAAGATCCGGGTTTCCTTGTGCAATTAAAACTCCAAAACTTCTATTTTGCGTCTCTTCACACGACCATGTGAGAATCAGTACAAATCTCACATGACCGTCTTTGATTTTGAAGCTTTCTGCCAAAATACCGCATTTCACACGGGCATGTCAGAAATAGGCCAATTCTCACACAGCCATCTGAGGCCAATTTTCAGCCTCCGACATGTTTTCTTCATTTTTTGGCCTGTTTTTTGCTCGTTTCATCCTTGAAACTCCCGAATTTTCAAATTGTACCTAAAGTAAAATAAATCAATCATTAAGAACCATTATATCAATACAAGTCCACAAAATTCCTTATAAGAAAGTATAAATTGAGTGTAAAATCTACACTGAACAAAAGGTAAGGAAGATCCAAAGATAGGCGGCATCCCCAGAAGCTTGGACCCTAGCTAGCTGATGGGTGAAAAAATCCGCTGAGGGCACTGGATCAGCAATGGAAAAGAGGCTCAAGAGATCTACATGGGCTCTTTTGGAGTCACTGGCGAGAGGACGTTTCTAGCTCACTACCGCCAACTCGCCCTGAGCTTTGGCCAACCCTTGACTCTGACTAGGCAGAGCGACCGCCATGTGACCTTCAGTCTCGCTCTCTGGAAGGTTAATAACAACTAAGGGAGCATCGGGAGGAGTTGTACACGAGGGAGAGGGACGTCGGGTTGGTGAGTTCGAGTTGTGAGAAGGCAAATCGGTCCCTCGAGAGGCTCCACTGGTAACAGTCGTTTATGCAAGTTCACACGCAGGTGCTGCCGCAGCTCTCTTCTCAACCAATTCCATCTCCATCAGCATGTAGATCTCACCTATAACAAATAAGAGATCATTAAAACATCATCACATGAAGCATAATCGTCAAGAAACAGATATAAAATATTTTCGCAAAAAATCAATCTAAAATATAAACACCAAAACAGAAGCATGTATACCCCAAGTACGAGGGTCGAAGGGAGGTGTTTGCCATAAATGGGGAAAAGAGAAGAGTGAAGGTTTGCCCACGATCTTCTCAACGTGACAAACACGCGCATGAGCGAGGGAAAGCAACGATGTCACCTCGCTCTCATAGTTACAACTAGTAACATCCCCTTTAGGAGACCCATAGAGCGGAGTGTTGTTGAAGGGCCAAGGCGAAAGGGGAGCGAATGAAAAAGAATATCCACTGCCAGGAATCAAATTTGGTAATCATGCTACCAAAGAGATGGCCGGAGATGCGAGTGGAGAGGTGGAAGTATCCCGGGCGGGACTTATTTAGGGTAAAAAGTTGAAAAAAGAAATCGGGACGAGGATCAATGCCGTGACTCACATAAACTATATCAAAAGAAGATATGAACTTTATGGCGTTAGGATAGAAATAGTGCAAAGGAACTTGATACATATGGCTAACATCAACATAAAAAGGGTGTAGGGGGTTAGTTATACCCAACCGAAATTGATCAAGAATACCAAGTAAGATATCCCGAAGGAGGATGGGAAGGCAACCGAGAAGGTGAAGGAATGAGAAGTTATAAGAAGGATCCAAACCCTAGCAGGAGCGGAGGACGTCAATGTCAAAAGAATCTACTAGAGAGTGAGTAGCCTTCCCCTTGGGCACAGACTTCCCCTAACCGGCGCGTAACTGGAAGGAGGAAGGCCCATGGGCACATTTTTTAGAAGGCCGACGATGACCTCTCTGGGACACCGGAATGGGTGGAGGAAGGGAGTTTTTTCTCTCAGAAAAAGAGGCGGAAGTGCCTTGGAAAACCATGGCCGAAAAACGGTTTGAAAAACAAGCAAAGAGGAGACAAGGGAGGATAAAAAGTACATGGTGATCAAGAGTCGCACTACTCTGGTAGGGATAATTAAAGAAAAACAAGAATAAAAGAGAAGGAGATGGTAAGGAAAAAAGTATAACGGGAGGAGAGGAAGTATTGGAAAATTGGTCATTAATAAACGGGCATTGGAAACAAGGAGACCACGCGCCTAAGTCACGATTACCTAGGTAAGCAAACGAAAAGGCGGAAGACAAGAGGACAACGAGAAATGATGGTTGAACGCGAGACCAGAAGCGGACCTCGTGGTGGTCAAAATTACATGGCAACAAACCCTTGCTACTCCGAGCTTCTGTTCGAAACTTAACCTATTATTTTCTTAAGTAAAAATAGTAAATAAGAAGGAATTATTAGTGAGAACCCCCATTAGGCATAATAAGGGTGGATTTGGCCCCTTTTACTTTATTAGTGGAAACCCCGAATTATTTAATTAAATATTTTTTTAATAAATTACTGTATAATATAACTAATCTACCCCAACCGCTATTACACAATTGATTATATTTTGTCCTCCCTTTTTTTTCTTATCCCCACAAACTGCTCTTTCTTTTCTCTCTACATGTTGACGCCATTGGAGAAGCAACTCCAAACTGCTCTCTTCTCGATTTGTGCCGAATCTATGCTATTGGTCGATGGTCGTCGTTTGTGGTCGTGTGGCTGCCCGACTTCCACTCCTCCTTCCACCACAATATTGATGCCGCCATCTCCCCCCTTATGTGCTCACGCTTTAGGGTTTCGTATGGCTGAAGATCGAATTTGCTTTCTTTTATTCATTTTCGTTTTCTCTCTACAAGATTTGCTTCATTTTTTTTTAATCCAAATTCATTAATTTTTTTTCTTTTTGAGTTTTTTAGTGCTAAATTGGGGCAAATTTGTATTGTTTTGGAGTTTAATTTGTCAATAAACTAGATTGGTTAGTTGATTTGAATAATTTTGTAGTCAAAAACATCAATATAGTTGTTTTCTATTTTAATTTTGGGCAAATGGCAAAAAGGCCCATCACATGGGACTTAAATGCATTTTGGTCCACAAAAAAAAACAGTCTCTCAATTAAGCCCATCCCCATGTCTTTAGTCTAAAATACCCTCAATAATATAATTCTTATCAATTCCACCCATTGTGCTCTAACTTTCTTAATATTACACATTGACCCCGGATTTAAACAAATATATCACATTAACCCCCAAAACTTTTTTTTTTCAGAAACTAATTTTTTTTATGAAATGTTTATTTTCCGGCCAGATTCCGGACACATTCCGGCGTTGACCGCCAGTCTCTAGTGTTGATTTTTTTATTTTTTTTTTGAACTTTTTTTTCTTGAAATTTTTTTCCGGCCGGTCAACCACCGTTGACCGACGGTCTCCAGCGTTGACTTTTTTTTTTTTAATTGTTTTTCTTAGAAAAAAAATATTTTAATTAATATTACTGTCTTGGCTACTAAATTACTGTCTCAGACAGTAATATTACTGTTTGGGACAGTAATATTATGAATATTATTTTTCCGAACAGTAATATTATTAATATTATTGTCTAAGACAGTTAAATTACTGTTGGAGACAGTAATTTAACATCCAAGGTAGTAATATCAATTAAAATAATTTTTTTAAGGAAAAAAAAAAAGTCAATTAACAGTTAAATTAATGTCTCCGACAGTTAAATAACTGCTGGAGACAGTAATTTAGCAACGAATACAGTAATATTAATTAAAATATTTTTGAAGAAAAAAAAAAGAGTCAATTAACAGTTAAATTACTGTCTCCGACAGTTAAATAACTGCCGGAGACAGTAATTTAGCAGCCAAGATAGTAATATTAATTAAAATATTTTTTTTAAGAAAAAACAAAATTATAAAAAAAAAAAAAAAAAAAAAGAAGTCAACGCCGGTCAACGGCGGCGACCGGCGGTCTCCGGTGGTGGCGGGTCAAAATTGGGGTCAAATTGAAATTATGGTTAAAATTGGTTAATTGATGAAATTGGGCTAAATTGGGGTATAAATCATGAAATTGGAGTTAAATTGGGTTTCAATGAATTGGGGGTAATTTTGGTATATATAAAAGGATTTTCCTTATTTGCAAATAAGTTTGAATGGGCTGGATTTATTTGAAAGACAAAAAAGTAGGATGTCCCTCTTTTAATTAAGTGCCCTTGTCATGGGCCTATTTGCCATTACCCCTTTAATTTTTGTTGGGTGTCTCTTACAATAATATAGTCGTTTTCATAACTTTATAGTTGATTTCGGGTTCTCCTATAGTTGTTTTTGATAATTTTTATTTTATTTCATTTTTTGGTAAACTTGTTGTTGAACACCACAATTTTGTAGTTGTTTACGATAATTTATAGTTGACTATGGAAAAATAAAAAAATGAAATAAAGAAAATTAAAAGAAAATTGTAGTTGAATTCGAAAATATTATAATTGATTTGGAAATTTTTTTAATTAATTCTGGAAAAAAGAAAACCTGATTTTTTTTTAAATAATTAAACGAAAAAAAAGTTAAAGAAGAAAAGAAGGCATCAAAGGGGTGAGTCATGACTGTATGACCAATTGACTACCTAATTGCATAAATAATTCAAGAAAATGATAATTTAAATTTATTCTCTTTATACTTTTCTATAACATATATGCATAATTAGCCATTTATATATTAACACACGTTGTATTATGCATAACTATATATTATAGATAATTAATAATGAAAAAATATCTCAGCTTGCGTCTCTGAATTTCTAATTCTCAGCTCCTTCCTTGATTGTGCATTTTCACTAGACGACAAACTGTTCCATGCCACATGCAGCACCTTGTTTTTGACCATATATATTTATACAAACTTTAAATAAAACTAGTTATAATATAATTAAATCATTATTTAATTATTGACGGCAGCCATTATAGTGATACGATCTCTTGTGTATCATAAGATTTCTTTACTAAACGTAAGAAAACTCTTCTTTATTATTTCTCTTTTTCATAATAAAACCCTAGCACAAGACGACTATTTAAATATAAGAAAACCCTAGAATCCTAATCTAACTAGAAAAGATAATTACCTAAACTAATAAAATACTTAATAATTCTCCTAACCCTAACTCACGGTCATATATATATCATAAATATACTAATATAATTAATTAATAATAAACTATTAACTAAACTAATAATTAAACGATATATTTAATAATAAATCGTATCAAACCACCCCTCTTGAAATGAACCTTGTCCTCAAGGTTCGAGTCAATTTGCGTTTCCACCTATGTTTGACTTCATCGACTTGCTTCCCGATTGACTCCGACTCTGACTCCGAAAAACATGATGAACGATCAAGATCTTTACCACACTGTTTATGTTGATCGAACGAACTCCTAAAAGCTTTTGGAAAGATTCTCAATATTTTTCCCGATAAATAAGCCTCTTCAATTACCTTTTCAGATTCCGGTTCATTCACAATCACCAATTCTTGTTCGTTTTTTTTCCTTTCAACATCATGGAAATCTCCCAATATCCATTGTAGTTCTTCATTCTCATCTTTGGTTAATTCCTTATCTTCGTCCCAAATTACCTTAGTTAAGACGAGTGATTCTTCGTTCTCCTCCTTGGTTGGTTTCTCGTCTTCATCCCAAATTACTTCAACTGAATCCAATAATTCTTCTTTCGGCGAACTCACAAAAAATTGGGGCTCTTCGAAAAAGTCATCATCGTCTTCTTCCTCTCCCTCCGACGATAGGCTTGGCAGTGGCGGTGGTGGCGATGGCCGTGGCGGTGACGGGCAACGGTCCCTTCGGCAGCGGTCCCTTCGGCTTTTGTGATGGCGTTGACGTCGTCCTTGACTTTGTTCGAGCAATTTCTGAAAATTAATCCGTAATTTCTCTACGGATTTCTCCAATCGCTCTAACCGTCTTGTTTCTGACATCGTGATTTTCACAAAGTTTTGATGTGATCTCAACTTGTTTCTGACATCGTGATTTTCACAAAGTTTTGATGTGATCTCAACTTTGCTCCAGCGTAGCTTTGATGTAATCGCTGCCTTGCTAACGAAGCGTTGGTGTTAATCGCAACTTCGCTCTGATACCAATTGATACGATCTCTTGTGTATCATAAGATTTCTTTACTAAACGTAAGAAAACTCTTCTTTTATTATTTCTCTTCATTATAAAAACCCTAGCACAAGACGACTATTTAAATATAAGAAAACCCTAGAATCCTAATCTAACTAGAAAAGATAATTACCTAAACTAATAAAATACTTAATAATTCTCCTAACCCTAACTCACGGTCATATATATATCATAAATATACTAATATAATTAATTAATAATAAACTATTAACTAAACTAATAATTAAACGATATATTTAATAATAAATCGTATCATATAGATTATTCAATGTTTGATGTTTGACTCTTTGCGTACTATATATATGTAACTGTCCAATTTCAATCAAACATAACCACAACATTCAGTTGATAAAACATACACACAGTAAAACACACTAATTTGAAGTATCTACGTACATAAATATTATGGAATCGACGACGATGATTTTGTTAGTCTATGTCATCTCTCTCTCGATTTCGATATTATTCGCATTCCTTTTCGGCCTCCACCACCACCTTTTCGGCAACAAGAACAAATTCTCCTCCGCCGCCGCCGCCGCCGCCGCCGCCGGTCCCCTGCCTCCGGGAAACACGGGGTGGCCCCTGGTTGGGGAGAGCCTACATTTCCTGTGGGCGGGGTGGAAGGGCCACCCGGAGAAGTTCGTATTGGACCGAGTGGCTAAGTACTCATCCAGTGTTTTCAGAACTCACCTTGTGGGCGAGAAGGCAGCCGTATTGAGCGGTGCGAGCGGCAACAAATTCTTGTTCTCGAACGAGAACAAGCTCGTCAGGGCATGGTTCCCAAGTGGCATCGACAAAATCTTCCCATCATCGACTCGATCTTCTTCCGAAGAAGAGGGCATCAAATTGAGGAGAATGCTCCACACTTTCTTGAAAACCGAAGCCCTTCGTCGCTACATCGGTAAAATGGACCGTATGGCCCAAAAACACTTTGAAGAGGGATGGGAGAACAAGAGCGAAGTCGTCGTCTTGCCTCTCGCAAAAGACTACACCTTCCAATTAGCATGCAGGCTTTTTGCGAGTGTCGAAGATCCTCAACAGGTCGATAGATTATCGAAGCCTTTCAATCTTTTGGCGTCGAGTTTGTTTGCCATCCCCATTGACTTGCCCGGGACACCCTTCAATAAGGGTATTAAGGCCTCCAAGATTGTCAGACAAGAGCTTCTCTCCATCATCAAACAACGCAAAATCGACTTGGCCGAAGGGAAAGCTTCGCCCACCCAAGATATTCTATCCCACATGCTTCTCACCAGCGATGAAAACGGCAAATTCATGCAAGAGTTTGATATTGCGGATAAGATCTTGGGCTTGTTGATTGGAGGCCGTGATAGTGCCAGCGTTGCTTGCACTTTTATCGTCAAGTATCTAGCCGAGCTTCCTCATATTTACGACGGAGTTTACAACGAACAAATGGAGATTTTGAAATCAAAAGCTCCAGGCGATTCGCTCAACTGGGAAGACCTACAGAAGATGAAATACTCGTGGAACGTTGCTTGTGAAGTCATGAGACTTGCGACACCTGTCCCTGGAACTTTTCGAGAAGCCATTGCAGATTTTTCATACAAGGGTTACTCTATTCCAAAGGGTTTCAAGCTATACTGGAGCGCCATCGCAACACACAAAAACCCGGAAATCTTTCCTGAACCGGAGAAGTTCGATCCATCGAGGTTTCAGGGAGCAGGGCCCGCACCCTACACCTTTGTTCCTTTCGGCGGGGGCCCGAGAATGTGCCCCGGACTAGAGTACGCTAGATTCGAGATCCTCGTCTTCATGCACCACCTTGTCAAGAGGTTCAAGTTTGAGAAGATGATTCCTAATGATGGTAAATTTGTCGTCGATCCAATGCCGATTCCCGCCAAGGGTCTTCCTATTCGCCTCATTCCTCACGAAAACTAAGCCATATTAATTTCCAAATCCAATATTTTTTTCAATTCTTTTATTCATTTCAACGGCTCTGATAATTTGAGCTGTTTTTGTTTCGATTTGGTTTCTCAGAATCTTGTACCTTTGTGATGAATTATTGTGAGATGTAACTATTAATCTTCTCTTTATATTGTTTTATAAGCCCACTATAGGGTGTTTGGCGCAACCTTGCTAAACCGATCCCAAAACTATGATTAATTTCTAGATGATGCAATCGAACGGTTCCGAATCTCAACCGAGTAATAATCCCAAAAAGGATGGTAATAATGACGAGATCACTACTAGTAACAAGATGGTGGCGCCGAAGCCGTCGATTACGTACAGCTCTTTCAATCAGTGATTTTAGGATTTCGATTAATATACCCATTTTTTTTTTTCCTTCTCAGATCATTGTTATTGCGGATTTGAAGTTCGAATGATTAAACTGTTGGATAAGGCAAATCAAAATAAAGTGTATTTGACTCTTGGCCATCTAAAGAGTGAAGTTCATGAATTTGGAAAATTAAAGATGTATCTTGAAGAACAATGAATTTAGTCTTATGTCCTTTCATATATCTAAATAGTACTTAATTTCCTATTAGTATAAATATGAGGTTTATGTTTGTATTTCCAGCAAGAAGAAAAAAAGCAGAGTGAAATAGAGAGAAACGAGAGTCTCTATCTTGTAAAAGGCAGCAGCCTAATTCCTTTGAGAAATACAAGTGTTTTGAGTTTAATCTTCTTCCTTTGTTTATCATATTGAGTTGTGATTATCTTAAACATTTGGGACCAACATAGTGGTATCAGAGCCACGTTACGAGGAAGACGTCATGACAAACGGTTTTGTGCAAACCCAACTGCCAAAACTCACAGGAGAAAATTATGAAAATTGGAGCATTCAAATGAAGGCTCTCTTTGGGTCATACGATCTTTGGGAGATTGTTACAAGTGGCTACGAAGAACCTGGTGCAGATGCAGAAGCTGCTCTAAACGCCGGACAAGGGAATACTCTACGAGAGCAAAGAAAGAAAGATAAGAAAGCATTATACTTTCTCTGTCAAAGTGTTGGCGAATCCATGTTTGAAAAGATTGCTGAAGCAAATTCGAGCAAAGAAGCTTGGGATAAACTTGCCTCTCATGGGAGAGGAAATCGTGGCGGCCGAGGTAACAATAAAGATGTTGAATGTTACAACTGCCACAAGTACGGTCATTTTGCATCAGATTGTTGGTTCAACAATTCTGAACAAAATGATCAATCCAATTTCGCCCAAAAACAAGAAAACGAAGATATCACACTTCTTTTTGCACAAAAGGACTCCGACAAACAACAAGATGTGTGGTATCTTGACTCAGGAGCGAGCAATCATATGCGTGGAAAGAAAGATATCTTTGAGGACCTTGAAGAGTACTTTCATGGCAATGTTAGTATGGGAGATTGTTCCACAGTTCCAGTGAAAGGCAAAGGAAGAATTAAAATTTTTCAAAAAAATGGTGTTGCTCGGTATATTTCAAGTGTGTATTATGTACCTGACATGAAGAGCAATATTCTCAGTCTCGGGCAATTACTTGAAAAGGGTTATGTAATACACATGGAGGATTTTTGTCTTTATTTGATAGATGCACAGGGATGTCTTATCACTAAAGTCCAAATGGTGAGCAATCGAATGTTTCCGCTGCAGTTAAACACTACTTCTGAAAAGTGTTTACAAGGGATGATAAAGAAGGAGTCGTGGAAATGGCATCTTCGACTTGGCCATCTTAATTTTAGTGGTCTTAAGCTCCTGGCAAATGCTAAAATGGTGAATGGATTACCATCGATCGAGACACCAGATTTTGTTTGTGAATCGTGCACTCTTGGAAAGCAACACCGAAATAGCTTCCAAAGTGGAAAGTCGTGGAGAGCTCAAACACCGTTGCAGTTGGTGCATACAGATATTTGTGGACCTCTTGACATTGAATCTCTTGGAGGTAACAAGTATTTTATTTCATTTATTGACGACTTCAGCAGAAAATTGTGGGTGTATTTTATCAAGGAAAAAATCAGCTGCATTTATGATTTTCAAAAGGTTTAAGTCATTTGTTGAGATGCAAAGTGGTCAAAAAATTAAAATCCTCAGATCTGACAGAGGTGGAGAATACACCTCAAATGAATTTCGAGATTTTTGCAGAGAACGAGGTATAAAACAGCAATTTACAACCTCGTACACTCCACAACAAAACGGTGTTGCGGAAAGAAAGAATCGCACTATTCTTGACATGACGAGAACCATGTTAAAAGAGAAAAACCTGCCGAAATTTTTTTGGGCTGAATCTTTGCGATGTGCGGCTTATTTGCTGAACCGGTGTCCAACTAAAAGTGTGAGAAATATGACACCACAAGAAGCCTGGAGTGGTTACAAGCCAACAATTGGCCATCTTCGAATTTTCGGCTGTGTTGCCTTTGCGCGAGTTCCGGAAGCAAAAAGAAAAAAACTTGATGACAAAGGTGAGAAGTGTATCTTCATTGGCTATAGTAAAGAATCAAAAGCATACAAACTCTATAACCCACTAACCAAAAAATTAGTGGTGAGTAGAGATGTTGTATTCAACGAAGACGAAATGTGGAAGTGGAATGAAGGAGAATCCAACAGAGAAATTCAAGTCGAAAATGAGGAAAATAATGAAAGAGAAGAGCCGCAGATGTTAACTCCTCCACATGCAAGAACTCCTCGCGAAAATGAAGATTCAGGTGGTTCCCCTTCTACACCAATCAAAATGCGAAGCTTGAGGGAAATTTATGAAGAAACCGAAGAGACAAATTTGCTATGTCTCTATGCTGATCATGAGCCGTTATCTTTCGAAGAAGCGGTGAAAGAAGAGTGTTGGAAGAAATCTATGGTGGATGAAGTACGTTCCATTGAAAAAAATGATACGTGGAAATTAACTTCTCTTCCAAAAGGGCATCGGCCAATTGGAGTCAAATGGGTTTACAAAATTAAGCGACGGGCTGATGGAGAAATTGACCGATACAAAGCAAGACTCGTTGCCAAAGGGTACAAGCAAAAATACGGAGTCGACTATGATGAAGTTTTTGCCCCGGGTGCTCGGCTTGATACGGTAAGAATGTTGATGTCACTTGCAGCACACCATAGATGGAAATTGTACCAATTGGATGTAAAATCTGCATTTCTAAATGGTATACTTGAAGAAGAAGTGTATATCGAGCAACCCGAAGGTTTTGTAGTTGAAGGCCGAGAAAATAAGGTGTATCGATTGAAGAAAGCCCTGTACGGTTTGAAGCAAGCCCCACGAGCGTGGAATTCTCGCATTGACAGTTATCTTCTTGAGAATGGTTTCGTCAAATGTCCATATGAGCACGCACTTTATACAAAGAAAACTTCTCAAGGTAAATTGCTCATTTTATGTCTTTATGTTGATGATTTGCTGTTTACTGGAAATTGCGAGGAAATGTTTAATGAATTCAAGCGAGCCATGTTCAAGGAATTTGAGATGACAGATTCTGGGCTAATGTCGTTTTTTCTTGGCATCGAAGTACAACAAACGGAAGAAGGTATTTTTATCTCACAAAAAAGGTACGCCTCTGAGTTACTCGAGAAATTCAAAATGGCAATTTGCAATCCTGTCAAAACTCCTATGTCTCCTGGATTAAAATTGACAAAAGATGGAGAAGGAAAATTTGTTAACTCCACCCTCTTTAAAAGTTTGATCGGGAGCTTGCGGTACCTCACAATCACAAGGCCGGACATTGTTTACGCCGTGAGCCTTTTAAGTCGATGCATGGAGAAACCCAAAGAATCACATTGGCTAGCTGCAAAAAGGGTCTTGCGGTACATCAAAGGTACGCTGAATTTTGGCTTATCCTATTTCTACAATGATGATGCTATTTTGTATGGATATTCGGATAGCGATTGGGGAGGAGATCAAGATGAAAGGAAAAGCACCACCGGTTATGTATTTTTTCTTGGGTCTGTAGCATTCACATGGGCATCCAAGAAGCAAAATGTGGTTGCATTATCTTCGTGCGAAGCTGAGTATGTGGCATTATCTTCAGCTGTTTGTGAAGCAATTTGGTTGAAAAATTTGTTGAAAGAGTTGAACCATCAACAGAATGATCCTACGGTCATATATGTTGATAACAAGTCGGCGATTGAGTTATCCAAGAATCCTGTTCAACATGGAAGAAGCAAGCATATTGAACTTAAATTTCATTTCTTGAGAGATCATGTAAAAAAGAAGACCATGTCTTTGGAGTACTGTAGTACCTTGGAGCAAGTAGCGGATATTTTGACGAAAGCTTTACCAACTGATTCGTTCAAGAAGCTAAGGCAAATGCTTGGAGTGAAGAGGATTTTGATTTGAGAGGGGCTGTTGGATAAGGCAAATCAAAATAAAGTGTATTTGACTCTTGGCCATCTAAAGAGTGAAGTTCATGAATTTGGAAAATTAAAGATGTATCTTGAAGAACAATGAATTTAGTCTTATGTCCTTTCATATATCTAAATAGTACTTAATTTCCTATTAGTATAAATATGAGGTTTATGTTTGTATTTCCAGCAAGAAGAAAAAAAAGCAGAGTGAAATAGAGAGAAACGAGAGTCTCTATCTTGTAAAAGGCAGCAGCCTAATTCCTTTGAGAAATACAAGTGTTTTGAGTTTAATCTTCTTCCTTTGTTTATCATATTGAGTTGTGATTATCTTAAACATTTGGGACCAACATAAACCACTCGGTTGATTATTGCATATATAGATTACAAGCAGTAGCATTTATTTAGCACATCTTGAAACAAGATGTATATTATAGATATACGGAATATTATCAGATATGACGATGGAGGCGAACGGGAAGTCCGTTTGCAGGCGTGGGCATTGGATCGACGACTATCTTTTCATGTGGAATAACTTTCTCCCATTTGAACTTTTTCACCAAATTAAATACGAAAACAAGTATCTCCCGTTTAGCATATTCCTTTCCAGGGCACATTCTCGGCCCTCTCCCGAACGGGACGTAAGTGTACGGAGTAATTGAGCTGCCATTCTCATCATCAAACCTCGTCGGATCGAACTTCGCTGGTTCCGGAAAGTATTCCTCATGTTTGTGTGTTGTATTCGCATTCCAATACAACTGCATGCAAATTAAATAATAAATAAATAAATCAAAACAAAACTAGAGCTCAGATCACAATTAAATGCTATTATTTCATTAAATTAGTATTTAGTAGCATTCTCACTCCCACCCATCATAAATTAATTTTGTGGCGGGGTAGTGATTAAAATTTAAACGAGAAAAGTACGATTTTATCCTTCAACTATGTTGTGTTAATTTCGTTGAGTGACAGAGGTTTTACAGCCAAATCTCATAAAATATAAAAATTTAAAAAATTTAATACAAGATATAATCTAAGAAATCAAACGTCTTACTAGATTATAAGTCAATCTCGTCTAATTTAATGTAATCCAATATATATAACCGAACGAGTAGTTAGTCAATAAAAGTCAATTGAAGTAGAAGTTGTACCTTCCATCCTTTGGGAATGTAGAAGCCAGCATAGGTACAATCAGTGATAGCCTCTCTGAAACTGCCTTGAAGTGGTGGGGCCAGCCGCATAGCTTCACATGCTACATGCCACGTGTACTTCATCTTCTGCATATCTTCCCATCTCAGCATTTCTCCTGATTTCCCATCTCCAACTCTTCTTTGCTCTTTTTATATCCACACGTGCAATATATTTCATATAATAAAATTAAATATTTTACCCAAACAAAAGAAGAAAAAAAAAAGAAAAAAAAAAAAAGAGAGAGGATATGATCTCTAGTTGTCAGTCTCGAGTTTATTTGATGCTACACTGGGTGAAATATATCGGGTGATCATTAGTTGTTGATCTGCACATAATCACAAACATCCATGTGTATGTGTGCTCAATGAATTAACAGTTATTTAACCGGTGCATATTATGACCCAGTGTAGCATCTCAATTACCTGACCGTAAGTCTCACCTTCAAGGACTTTATCGTAAATATGAGGCAGCTCGGAGAGATATTTGACGATGAAAGTGATGACGACACTTGCCGTGTCGTGGCCGCCGATAAGCAATCCTATAATCTTGTCGGCGATCTCCAATTCCGACATCAAGTTCCCGTTTTCGTCCGACGTCGTCAGCATGTGTGCCAAAATATCGCCACGATCAGCAACGACCTCCGGCACCGATTTTCGTCGCCTGATTATTTCGAAAATCTCCCTTCTTATCGAATTAGCAGCTTTAATAGCACGATTGAAACAAGTCCCCGGAAAATTAACCGGCACCGACAAAACCCCGGCCACAAGTTGACGGAAAGTCTTATCGAATCTCGCAATCTGCACGGGATCGTCAATGCTCAAGAACAACCTGCATGCAACCGCGAATGTGAACTTTTTCACCAGGGGCAAAACGGTCACAATATTTTCCCGGCCGCCGCCTTGTGGGCATTCCCAATGAGTTTCCAGGTGTTCCCTGGCGATCGAGTCCATAACCCCGACGTAGTTCCGCAATGAATCGGGTTTGATGAAACCGGGCAGAAGCTTCCTCATCTTGATGAACTGTTCCCTGGTTGACGTTGACGTAGGGAATATCCTCTCGATGTTTCTTGGCCACCATGTGTGGACGAGCTTGTTCTCGTTAGAGAATAGAAACTTGTTTCCGGAAGGCCCGCAAAGGACGGCTGTTTTTTCGCTGATCAGCGAGGTTTTGAAGATGTCCGGCGAGTGTTTCGCCATTCTGTCGTCGAAAAACTTCTTGGGGTTTCCATGTCGGCCCGCCGACAGGAATTCCAGGGTTTCGCCGAAGATGGGCCACCCTGTTCGGCCTGGAGGAAGTGATTTTGATCTGGAATGAGTGTTTTTATTTTTAGGTTTTGAGTTGTGGTGATGAAGCATTGTTAGTGAGAGAGAGAGAGAGGGGAAAAGAGTGAGGAGGAGAAGAGGTGATAGAATAAGAAGCTCCATCTCACTTTCTTGGATGCGGGCGGTTATATAATTCTCGTTGGTTTCAGTTTGGCTTTGATTATTTTATTATTTAATTAAGATTCCTATTTCTTTTGGTGCTTTATATAGAAGGAAAACTGATAGCTATAGCGTGTGTATATATATATCAAGGTTCTAAAAGGCGGTTATCGGGTACGTGGCGGTTTGGGACCGTCACACGATAAATCGGCGCGGCGGTGATTTATCGGAGATAAATCGGAAATATATCGGTTTTTTAATTTAGTGTAATATATTTCTAAAAAAATATTTGTAAATACTCAAAATATATATAAAAGAATATTTAAACCTAATTTTGTCCTATCATTCATATGTTATTATATAATTATAATTACTCAATAAATAACAAAACTTTAAAAATAATAAGATCATAATATAATAAAAGATTCTTACGAAATATAAATACTACGCAAGTCTTTCGCATCAATAATTAATATAAATACAACAAAGCATAAATTGCGGGGTAGTACTTGGTTTGGTTTTGGAAGTTGAAAAAATTGGAGAAAAACAAAGAATCAAAACAAACTTTCATTTTAATTTAAATTAAAAAAAAAAAAAAAAAAAAAAAAAAAAAAAAAAAAAAAAAACCCGATTTGTTGACCGATATATCGGTTTGACCCGCCAAAAAACCGCCGCAAACCGACTCGCCGTAAAAAACCGATATTCCAAACCGCCTCAACAAAATCGTAAAGGTTTATAACCGATACCGATATGGCGGCCGATATATCGACCGCCACGACCGATATTTAGAACACTGATATATATATATATATATATATATATATATATATATATATATATATATATATATATATATATATATATATATATATATATATATATATATATATGGGTTATTTGTCAAAAGCCCCCCATTACACAAGCCTAATTACAATAGATCCAAATTTTTTAGAACTTTTTGAGATAAATCCATTTCAGCATTAAATAATAAAAAATAATAAATTATCACTATTTTACCCCTAACTTAAAAGTAACGTAGATTTTATGATTGGAAAAAAAAATTAAAAAGATTTGTAATATTTTTTCCTATTATATCGCAATTCATTACCAACAACACCGGCTTCTCCCGACAATCATTCATCAAGAAATCCTCATCGCAGCGGAAATATCTCCGTCGAGTTCCAATGGGTTTTAATCGCGTTATCGGTGCGCCCGACGAGCAGCCTCGAGATCGACGCCCACTTGTTCCCTCGAGATCAGCAAGACGGCTTTGGGGCTGCGGGTAGAAATTTGAAGCTTGTTTTCGAAATTGGGTGATTTACATGATTTTATTCCTGATTGTTTTCGCCATATTGACTTTGGAGTTTTTCAGTCATGGAGTTTTTATTTATTTATTTCCATTGGAGGTTGTGTGGAGGTGCTCGGTGCGGCGGCAGGTTTTGGAAATTGATATAGCTGATGTTGCTGTTATTAGTCTTCATCACTTCAATGGCCATTATCACCAAATTCTTCAATTAAATAGCTTTCTGTGATTTTTTTTTCTTTTTCTTTTATTATTTTTAATTTGCAGTTCACATTTTTAGTATTTATTAATAAGTTTTTCTAATTGTTAGTTTCTTCAGTGGTTTATCGAAGCCCAACATCTCAATCAGGAGTTATCTCGAGAGAAACGTAAATATATGAATATGTTTGCTTATATGTAGTGGAATTCGTTAATTACATGTACAAGAATTCGTTAATTACATTCGTTAATTACATGTACATGTTGATTTTATTAATTATAGAGTGGTTTTCATTAATTACATAGTGTATTTTTTCGTAATGGAATTCGTTAATTACATGTAAATAGTGATTTTATTAATTATAGAGTGGTTTTCATTAATTACATAGTGGATTTTTGTAATGAAATACGTTTAATTATACAGTAGTTTTTGTTAATTACAGAGTGGTTTTCATTAATTATATAGTGGTTTTTGTTAATTGATAGGTTTTTAGTGAATTTTTTGAATGAAATTTGTTAATTACATAGTGATGGTTTTTGTTAATTACATAGTGGTTTTCATTATTTATATAGTGGTTTTTGTTAATCGATAAGTTTTTAGTGAATTTTGGAATGGAATTTGTTAATTACATAGTGATTTTCGTTAATTACAGAGTGGTTTTCATTAATTACATATTGGATTATGTTAATATTAATGTGGATTTTGCTTATTTTATAGTAATTTTTACAATATTTTTATAGTGGTTTTTTAATAAATTTAGTGGTTTTTAGATTTCATTTTTTTTTAAATATGAACCATTTAAAAAAGTGAAATAAAAAAAAAACCAATTTTTGTTTTAAATTGATTTAAAAAAAACTATTCAAAAAAATAAAAAAAGATTATAAAACTAAAACTGAAATGCGTGAGAGGGGAAATAATTGAGATAATTAGGGGATGGTGTTGGGAGAAAATAAAGGGATTTGCATAACTACCAAAAAAAATAATGGATTTTTCAAAATAATATAATATGGTAATTTTCAGTAATATTAAATAGGGGTATTTTGGATAATTTCAATTAATTGGATTTATAACAAATATCAATTAAAAAAAATGGATTTATCAAGAAATCAAAATTGAATGAGGGGTGTTTGTCATATAGCCCCATATGGGTTATTTGTCAAAAGCCCCCCATTACACAAGCCTAATTACAATAGATCCAATTTTTTTAGAACTTTTTGAGATAAATCCATTTCAACATTAAATAATAAAAAATAATAAATTATCACTATTTTACCCCTAACTTAAAAGTAACGTAGATTTTATGATTGGAAAAAAAAATTAAAAAAGATTTGTAATATTTTTTCCTATTATATCGCAATTCATTACCAACAACACCGGCTTCTCCCGACAATCATTCATCAAGAAATCCTCATCGCAGCGGAAATATCTCCGTCTCAACACCTGCGTCCGCCGCTCCTCCTCCCCGCCGCTGCCGGCCGCCACATCAGCGGCGTATTTCTACTTGAGCGTCGAGTTCCAATGGGTTTTAATCGCGTTATCGGTGCGCCCGACGAGCAGCCTCGAGATCGACGCCCACTTGTTCCCTCGAGATCAGCAAGACGGCTTTGGGGCTGCGGGTAGAAATTTGAAGCTTGTTTTCGAAATTGGGTGATTTACATTATTTTATTCCTGATTGTTTTCGCCATATTGACTTTGGAGTTTTTCAGTCATGGAGTTTTTATTTATTTATTTCCATTGGAGGTTGTGTGGAGGTGCTCGGTGCGGCGGCAGGTTTTGGAAATTGATATAGCTGATGTTGCTGTTATTAGTCTTCATCATTTCAATGGCCATTATCACCAAATTCTTCAATTAAATAGCTTTCTGTGATTTTTTTTTTTCTTTTTCTTTTATTTTTTTTAATTTGCAGTTCACATTTTTAGTATTTATTAATAAGTTTTTCTAATTGTTAGTTTCTTCAGTGGTTTATCGAAGCCCAACATCTCAATCAGGAGTTATCTCGAGAGAAACGTAAATATATGAATATGTTTGCTTATATGTAGTGGAATTCGTTAATTACATGTACAAGAATTCGTTAATTACATTCGTTAATTACATGTACATGTTGATTTTATTAATTATAGAGTGGTTTTCATTAATTACATAGTGGATTTTTTCGTAATGGAATTCGTTAATTACATGTAAATAGTGATTTTATTAATTATAGAGTGGTTTTCATTAATTACATAGTGGATTTTTGTAATGAAATTCGTTTAATTATACAGTAGTTTTTGTTAATTACAGAGTGGTTTTCATTAATTATATAGTGGTTTTTGTTAATTGATAGGTTTTTAGTGAATTTTTTGAATGAAATTTGTTAATTACATAGTGATGGTTTTTGTTAATTACATAGTGGTTTTCATTATTTATATAGTGGTTTTTGTTAATCGATAAGTTTTTAGTGAATTTTGGAATGGAATTTGTTAATTACATAGTGATTTTCGTTAATTACAGAGTGGTTTTCATTAATTACATATTGGATTATGTTAATATTAATGTGGATTTTGCTTATTTTATAGTAATTTTTACAATATTTTTATAGTGGTTTTTTAATAAATTTAGTGGTTTTTAGATTTATTTTTTTTTTAAATATGAACCATTTAAAAAAGTGAAATAAAAAAAAACCAATTTTTGTTTTAAATTGATTTAAAAAAAACTATTCAAAAAAATAAAAAAAGATTATAAAACTAAAACTGAAATGCGTGAGAGGGGAATAATTGAGATAATTAGGGGATGGTGTTGGGAGAAAATAAAGGGATTTGCATAACTACCAAAAAAAATAATGGATTTTTCAAAATAATATAATATGGTAATTTACAGTAATATTAAATAGGGGTATTTTGGATAATTTCAATCAATTGGATTTATAACAAATATCAATTAAAAAAAATGGATTTATCAAGAAATCAAAATTGAATGAGGGGTGTTTGTCATATAGCCCCATATGGGTTATTTGTCAAAAGCCCCCCATTACACAAGCCTAATTACAATAGATCCAAATTTTTTAGAACTTTTTGAGATAAATCCATTTCAGCATTAAATAATAAAAAATAATAAATTATCACTATTTTACCCCTAACTTAAAAGTAACGTAGATTTTATGATTGGAAAAAAAAATTAAAAAAGATTTGTAATATTTTTTCCTATTATATCGCAATTCATTACCAACAACACCGGCTTCTCCCGACAATCATTCATCAAGAAATCCTCATCGCAGCGGAAATATCTCCGTCGAGTTCCAATGGGTTTTAATCGCGTTATCGGTGCGCCCGACGAGCAGCCTCGAGATCGACGCCCACTTGTTCCCTCGAGATCAGCAAGACGGCTTTGGGGCTGCGGGTAGAAATTTGAAGCTTGTTTTCGAAATTGGGTGATTTACATTATTTTATTCCTGATTGTTTTCGCCATATTGACTTTGGAGTTTTTCAGTCATGGAGTTTTTATTTATTTATTTCCATTGGAGGTTGTGTGGAGGTGCTCGGTGCGGCGGCAGGTTTTGGAAATTGATATAGCTGATGTTGCTGTTATTAGTCTTCATCATTTCAATGGCCATTATCACCAAATTCTTCAATTAAATAGCTTTCTGTGATTTTTTTTTTCTTTTTCTTTTATTTTTTTTAATTTGCAGTTCACATTTTTAGTATTTATTAATAAGTTTTTCTAATTGTTAGTTTCTTCAGTGGTTTATCGAAGCCCAACATCTCAATCAGGAGTTATCTCGAGAGAAACGTAAATATATGAATATGTTTGCTTATATGTAGTGGAATTCGTTAATTACATGTACAAGAATTCGTTAATTACATTCGTTAATTACATGTACATGTTGATTTTATTAATTATAGAGTGGTTTTCATTAATTACATAGTGGATTTTTTCGTAATGGAATTCGTTAATTACATGTTAATAGTGATTTTATTAATTATAGAGTGGTTTTCATTAATTACATAGTGGATTTTTGTAATGAAATTCGTTTAATTATACAGTAGTTTTTGTTAATTACAGAGTGGTTTTCATTAATTATATAGTGGTTTTTGTTAATTGATAGGTTTTTAGTGAATTTTTTGAATGAAATTTGTTAATTACATAGTGATGGTTTTTGTTAATTACATAGTGGTTTTCATTATTTATATAGTGGTTTTTGTTAATCGATAAGTTTTTAGTGAATTTTGGAATGGAATTTGTTAATTACATAGTGATTTTCGTTAATTACAAAGTGGTTTTCATTAATTATATAGTGGTTTTTGTTAATTGATAGGTTTTTAGTGAATTTTTTGAATGAAATTTGTTAATTACATAGTGATGGTTTTTGTTAATTACATAGTGGTTTTCATTATTTATATAGTGGTTTTTGTTAATCGATAAGTTTTTAGTGAATTTTGGAATGGAATTTGTTAATTACATAGTGATTTTCGTTAATTACAGAGTGGTTTTCATTAATTACATATTGGATTATGTTAATATTAATGTGGATTTTGCTTATTTTATAGTAATTTTTACAATATTTTTATTGTGGTTTTTTAATAAATTTAGTGGTTTTTAGATTTCATTTTTTTTAAATATGAACCATTTAAAAAAGTGAAATAAAAAAAAAACCAATTTTTGTTTTAAATTGATTTAAAAAAAACTATTCAAAAAAATAAAAAAAGATTATAAAACTAAAACTGAAATGCGTGAGAGGGGAATAATTGAGATAATTAGGGGATGGTGTTGGGAGAAAATAAAGGGATTTGCATAACTACCAAAAAAAATAATGGATTTTTCAAAATAATATAATATGGTAATTTTCAGTAATATTAAATAGGGGTATTTTGGATAATTTCAATCAATTGGATTTATAACAAATATCAATTAAAAAAAATGGATTTATCAAGAAATCAAAATTGAATGAGGGGTGTTTGTCATATAGCCCCATATGGGTTATTTGTCAAAAGCCCCCCATTACACAAGCCTAATTACAATAGATCCAAAATTTTTAGAACTTTTTGAGATAAATCCATTTCAGCATTAAATAATAAAAAATAATAAATTATCACTATTTTACCCCTAACTTAAAAGTAACGTAGATTTTATGATTGGAAAAAAAAATTAAAAAAGATTTGTAATATTTTTTCCTATTATATCGCAATTCATTACCAACAACACCGGCTTCTCCCGACAATCATTCATCAAGAAATCCTCATCGCAGCGGAAATATCTCCGTCGAGTTCCAATGGGTTTTAATCGCGTTATCGGTGCGCCCGACGAGCAGCCTCGAGATCGACGCCCACTTGTTCCCTCGAGATCAGCAAGACGGCTTTGGGGCTGCGGGTAGAAATTTGAAGCTTGTTTTCGAAATTGGGTGATTTACATGATTTTATTCCTGATTGTTTTCGCCATATTGACTTTGGAGTTTTTCAGTCATGGAGTTTTTATTTATTTATTTCCATTGGAGGTTGTGTGGAGGTGCTCGGTGCGGCGGCAGGTTTTGGAAATTGATATAGCTGATGTTGCTGTTATTAGTCTTCATCATTTCAATGGCCATTATCACCAAATTCTTCAATTAAATAGCTTTCTGTGATTTTTTTTTTCTTTTTCTTTTAGTTTTTTTAATTTGCAGTTCACATTTTTAGTATTTATTAATAAGTTTTTCTAATTGTTAGTTTCTTCAGTGGTTTATCGAAGCCCAACATCTCAATCAGGAGTTATCTCGAGAGAAACGTAAATATATGAATATGTTTGCTTATATGTAGTGGAATTCGTTAATTACATGTACAAGAATTCGTTAATTACATTCGTTAATTACATGTACATGTTGATTTTATTAATTATAGAGTGGTTTTCATTAATTACATAGTGGATTTTTTCGTAATGGAATTCGTTAATTACATGTAAATAGTGATTTTATTAATTATAGAGTGGTTTTCATTAATTACATAGTGGATTTTTGTAATGAAATTCGTTTAATTATACAGTAGTTTTTGTTAATTACAGAGTGGTTTTCATTAATTATATAGTGGTTTTTGTTAATTGATAGGTTTTTAGTGAATTTTTTGAATGAAATTTGTTAATTACATAGTGATGGTTTTTGTTAATTACATAGTGGTTTTCATTATTTATATAGTGGTTTTTGTTAATCGATAAGTTTTTATTGAATTTTGGAATGGAATTTGTTAATTACATAGTGATTTTCGTTAATTACAGAGTGGTTTTCATTAATTACATATTGGATTATGTTAATATTAATGTGGATTTTGCTTATTTTATAGTAATTTTTACAATATTTTTATTGTGGTTTTTTAATAAATTTAGTGGTTTTTAGATTTCATTTTTTTTTTAAATATGAACCATTTAAAAAAGTGAAATAAAAAAAAAACCAATTTTTGTTTTAAATTGATTTAAAAAAAACTATTCAAAAAAATAAAAAAAGATTATAAAACTAAAACTGAAATGCGTGAGAGGGGAATAATTGAGATAATTAGGGGATGGTGTTGGGAGAAAATAAAGGGATTTGCATAACTACCAAAAAAAATAATGGATTTTTCAAAATAATATAATATGGTAATTTTCAGTAATATTAAATAGGGGTATTTTGGATAATTTCAATCAATTGGATTTATAACAAATATCAATTAAAAAAAATGGATTTATCAAGAAATCAAAATTGAATGAGGGGTGTTTGTCATATAGCCCCATATGGGTTATTTGTCAAAAGCCCCCCATTACACAAGCCTAATTACAATAGATCCAAATTTTTTAGAACTTTTTGAGATAAATCCATTTCAGCATTAAATAATAAAAAATAATAAATTATCACTATTTTACCCCTAACTTAAAAGTAACGTAGATTTTATGATTGGAAAAAAAAATTAAAAAAGATTTGTAATATTTTTTCCTATTATATCGCAATTCATTACCAACAACACCGGCTTCTCCCGACAATCATTCATCAAGAAATCCTCATCGCAGCGGAAATATCTCCGTCGAGTTCCAATGGGTTTTAATCGCGTTATCGGTGCGCCCGACGAGCAGCCTCGAGATCGACGCCCACTTGTTCCCTCGAGATCAGCAAGACGGCTTTGGGGCTGCGGGTAGAAATTTGAAGCTTGTTTTCGAAATTGGGTGATTTACATGATTTTATTCCTGATTGTTTTCGCCATATTGACTTTGGAGTTTTTCAGTCATGGAGTTTTTATTTATTTATTTCCATTGGAGGTTGTGTGGAGGTGCTCGGTGCGGCGGCAGGTTTTGGAAATTGATATAGCTGATGTTGCTGTTATTAGTCTTCATCATTTCAATGGCCATTATCACCAAATTCTTCAATTAAATAGCTTTCTGTGATTTTTTTTTTCTTTTTCTTTTATTTTTTTTAATTTGCAGTTCACATTTTTAGTATTTATTAATAAGTTTTTCTAATTGTTAGTTTCTTCAGTGGTTTATCGAAGCCCAACATCTCAATCAGGAGTTATCTCGAGAGAAACGTAAATATATGAATATGTTTGCTTATATGTAGTGGAATTCGTTAATTACATGTACAAGAATTCGTTAATTACATTCGTTAATTACATGTACATGTTGATTTTATTAATTATAGAGTGGTTTTCATTAATTACATAGTGGATTTTTTCGTAATGGAATTCGTTAATTACATGTAAATAGTGATTTTATTAATTATAGAGTGGTTTTCATTAATTACATAGTGGATTTTTGTAATGAAATTCGTTTAATTATACAGTAGTTTTTGTTAATTACAGAGTGGTTTTCATTAATTATATAGTGGTTTTTGTTAATTGATAGGTTTTTAGTGAATTTTTTGAATGAAATTTGTTAATTACATAGTGATGGTTTTTGTTAATTACATAGTGGTTTTCATTATTTATATAGTGGTTTTTGTTAATCGATAAGTTTTTAGTGAATTTTGGAATGGAATTTGTTAATTACATAGTGATTTTCGTTAATTACAGAGTGGTTTTCATTAATTACATATTGGATTATGTTAATATTAATGTGGATTTTGCTTATTTTATAGTAATTTTTACAATATTTTTATAGTGGTTTTTTAATAAATTTAGTGGTTTTAGATTTCATTTTTTTTTAAATATGAACCATTTAAAAAAGTGAAATAAAAAAAAAAACCAATTTTTGTTTTAAATTGATTTAAAAAAAACTATTCAAAAAAATAAAAAAAGATTATAAAACTAAAACTGAAATGCGTGAGAGGGGAATAATTGAGATAATTAGGGGATGGTGTTGGGAGAAAATAAAGGGATTTGCATAACTACCAAAAAAAATAATGGATTTTTCAAAATAATATAATATGGTAATTTTCAGTAATATTAAATAGGGGTATTTTGGATAATTTCAATCAATTGAATTTATAACAAATATCAATTAAAAAAAATGGATTTATCAAGAAATCAAAATTGATTGAGGGGTGTTTGTCATATAGCCCCATATGGGTTATTTGTCAAAAGCCCCCCATTACACAAGCCTAATTACAATAGATCCAAATTTTTTAGAACTTTTTGAGATAAATCCATTTCAGCATTAAATAATAAAAAATAATAAATTATCACTATTTTACCCCTAACTTAAAAGTAACGTAGATTTTATGATTGGAAAAAAAAATTAAAAAAGATTTGTAATATTTTTTCCTATTATATCGCAATTCATTACCAACAACACCGGCTTCTCCCGACAATCATTCATCAAGAAATCCTCATCGCAGCGGAAATATCTCCGTCGAGTTCCAATGGGTTTTAATCGCGTTATCGGTGCGCCCGACGAGCAGCCTCGAGATCGACGCCCACTTGTTCCCTCGAGATCAGCAAGACGGCTTTGGGGCTGCGGGTAGAAATTTGAAGCTTGTTTTCGAAATTGGGTGATTTACATGATTTTATTCCTGATTGTTTTCGCCATATTGACTTTGGAGTTTTTCAGTCATGGAGTTTTTATTTATTTATTTCCATTGGAGGTTGTGTGGAGGTGCTCGGTGCGGCGGCAGGTTTTGGAAATTGATATAGCTGATGTTGCTGTTATTAGTCTTCATCACTTCAATGGCCATTATCACCAAATTCTTCAATTAAATAGCTTTCTGTGATTTTTTTTTCTTTTTCTTTTATTTTTTTTAATTTGCAGTTCACATTTTTAGTATTTATTAATAAGTTTTTCTAATTGTTAGTTTCTTCAGTGGTTTATCGAAGCCCAACATCTCAATCAGGAGTTATCTCGAGAGAAACGTAAATATATGAATATGTTTGCTTATATGTAGTGGAATTCGTTAATTACATGTACAAGAATTCGTTAATTACATTCGTTAATTACATGTACATGTTGATTTTATTAATTATAGAGTGGTTTTCATTAATTACATAGTGGATTTTTTCGTAATGGAATTCGTTAATTACATGTAAATAGTGATTTTATTAATTATAGAGTGGTTTTCATTAATTACATAGTGGATTTTTGTAATGAAATTCGTTTAATTATACAGTAGTTTTTGTTAATTACAGAGTGGTTTTCATTAATTATATAGTGGTTTTTGTTAATTGATAGGTTTTTAGTGAATTTTTTGAATGAAATTTGTTAATTACATAGTGATGGTTTTTGTTAATTACATAGTGGTTTTCATTATTTATATAGTGGTTTTTGTTAATCGATAAGTTTTTAGTGAATTTTGGAATGGAATTTGTTAATTACATAGTGATTTTCGTTAATTACAGAGTGGTTTTCATTAATTACATATTGGATTATGTTAATATTAATGTGGATTTTGCTTATTTTATAGTAATTTTTACAATATTTTTATAGTGGTTTTTTAATAAATTTAGTGGTTTTTAGATTTCATTTTTTTTTAAATATGAACCATTTAAAAAAGTGAAATAAAAAAAAACCAATTTTTGTTTTAAATTGATTTAAAAAAAACTATTCAAAAAAATAAAAAAAGATTATAAAACTAAAACTGAAATGCGTGAGAGGGGAAATAATTGAGATAATTAGGGGATGGTGTTGGGAGAAAATAAAGGGATTTGCATAACTACCAAAAAAAATAATGGATTTTTCAAAATAATATAATATGGTAATTTTCAGTAATATTAAATAGGGGTATTTTGGATAATTTCAATCAATTGGATTTATAACAAATATCAATTAAAAAAAATGGATTTATCAAGAAATCAAAATTGAATGAGGGGTGTTTGTCATATAGCCCCATATATATATGGTCTTTCTAGGGTGAGACCACCTATGTTCTAAATTTATATGAGATACATATTAATCACCATTATTTTTCTAAGATTAAATCTGAACCCTAGGAAAATAACATGGCCTATGTTCTAAAAAATCAAATACTTTACCAAATTATCCTTCGATTATTTTTTATTAAATTAATATAAAATTGATTAACATTGAATTGTCTAATTTACCCCCTACTATATTTTAATTAAATAATTAATTTAAATTCATTGTGAGTTTTATTTGATAAATAATCGAAAAAATGCATTCATTGGGGATAGAACTTGGGACATCCTAATACATTCATCACACTAACCATCCAAACACATTAACTTATTATGATATAATTAACTATAATTGTATAAATACTGTTAATTAAAATATTAATTACAACATTCATTATTATTAAGTGATATTAAATAAATTATTAACAAATTTAATATAATAAAGTTTGAAAACATATAAAGAATTGCAGTTCAATACGCCAAACATCTATCATTAATTATATAATATTAGAATTATTAATAAACTTCACCATTTAAAAATGTAAAGAATGCTCAATTAAATATAAAAAAATGCATAACTTAATTCAAACTCACTTATGTTATTAAATCGATAGTGTGACAAATCCAAATAAAAAATAAAATAATATGTTTTAGAAGAAGAAAAATTTATAACTCATTCCAATTAGTAGTTTTCTCACTTTAAAATAAAATTATATACTACAAATACTATATAGTGATTTTTCTTTTAATATTTAATTTAATCAAGTAGTAAGATTTGAATCGATTAAGTTCAAATCCTTTCAATTAGTAAACATTATTCAAATATTTGAATCGGTTGCTTAATTATTGACATAACGTGTTACATAATCGATTTAACTATTTATAAGTAATGTCTAATGTCTTTGTAATTCAACTTTGTCATAAAAAATAATAAATTTAATTCCTAACACATGTATGAACCTAATCGTAAATTATAATATTTTATCATAGCGTAATATTTGAACCAATTAAGCTCAAGTTATTTCAATTTGTAAACATTATTCAAATATTTGAATCGATTAATTAGCGCGCTCAACTATTGACAAGAACGTCTTAATCAAATTAACTATTATTATTAAAGTGTAATACATTTTTAATTCAATTTTATCATAAAAAAAAATAATTCCTAAATTACGTAAGAATCAAATCATATGATTAATTAAAGCGTATGATTTGAATCAATTAAGCGCAAATCCTTTTAATTTGTAAATATTATTCAAAATTTTAAATCGATTAAGTTCAACCACTGACAATAACGTATTAATCGAGTTAACTATTTATAATTAAAGTCTACTATCCTTTTAATTCAATTTTAACAAAAAAATAATAATTTAATTCGTAAAATCGTAAGAATCAAATCGTAAATCGTAAGATTTAATCTAACCATGAACCGATTAAATCTTACGATTTTTACGAATTAAATTTTATTATTTTTTATGATAAAATTCAATAAAGAAATATACTAAACTTTAACTATACATAGTTAAATTAATACGCTATTGTAAATAATTGACTTTAACCGATTCAAATATTTGAATATTGTCTACAAATTGAAATGAGTTGAGCTTAATCCTTCAAATCTTTGAATATTGTTTTTGAATTGAAAACACATGAGTTTAATTGATTCAAATATTACGATTTAATTAAATCTTACAATTTACGATTTAATTCAAACTTCAAATTCTTTCGAAATTCATTTTTAAATTACACGAGTTGATCAACATTTCCTTAGATTTTTAAAATATATTATATAAAGATTTGTTAGTATGGGATATTATTAATATATAATAATAATTATATGAGAATTAATCATTTATTTAACATTACTTATATAAGTTTTATAACCATTATAAATTGTAGCTTTGTGATATATATACGTATTGTTAGTTTATTGCCAATTATGTGTTGTGTCTTAATGGTAAGTGTTCTTTTATGTTTTCAGATGGTCACAAGTTTGAATTCATGTTGATGCAATTTTGGATGAGTGGTTTAATTATTTTTATGAATAATGATATAATTGACTTTATAAATTTTAATTCAGCAATAAATATAGATTTAAAATTGCATTAAAATAGAGAGGGTAAAATTGACATTTCATTAATAATTTATAATTTCCGATTTTTTTAAAATAATTATTGTACAAAGGGTATTTGCGACAATACATAAATGAGGAAAAAATATGTTTTTTTGCTAGGACACGTGTCACAATTTGAAGGGGTATCTCATATAAATTTAGAACACATGATCTCATGGTAGAAACACCCATATATATATAGTGAAGAAGAAATTAAGGTTAGCTGTAATTACAACTAGATCTCATCTGGTTTGAAAAATTACTTATAACTCGTGAAACACCATTTTTATCCATAATTAACCAAATATTGAGCAAACTATAGTATATATCATTACCTGAGGTTAGATCAAATTACTTAATTACAGAGACTTGTTTTAGAGTTTAATTTGAACTGTAAATTAAACTTTGGCATCAAGGAAATAATTACGATTTTGAAGTTGCAGGTGGTGTGTTTGTTTATATATGAATGGTAAAGACCTACCCGATGTAATATAGAATATTAAACCGAAGTTAGCATGGCAAAGAAAGATATACATACATCCGCGGTCTATCGTTATGAACAACTCGCGGTTGTAGTTGTTGTAAACGATATGAAATGTTGGCGTACCGAAATTTCGGTTCTGTTTTACCGAATTAACGTCCCTAATTTACCTCTGGATGGGTTTTTTTTGTAAGATAATACATAATTAACATCTCTAATTTCACAGGGGGTTTTCTACTATTTCAAGATTACCTAGGGGGAATATGCGGCATTAGACCAAATTTCACAGGGTGTTTTCTACTATTTCAAAATTACATAGTAGGGTTGTGCACGGCTCGGTTCGGCTCGGTTTTTGGCTAAAACCGAACACGAACCGAATATATCGGTTTTTGTAAAATTAAAAACCGTGTATGTCGATTTTTTATTGGTTCGGTTTCTTTCGGTTTCGGTTCGGTTTCGGTTTTTTTCGGTTCGGTTTCGGGGATTTTTCGGTTCAAGAGTAACTATATATTCAAGTACTACAAACAAAAGAATACAATTACAATTACTTTCACAACTTACTAATGCAATAAAAATATAAAATCTTTAATTGCATATGACTTAACGTTAGATGATGTATTATGCTTCATTTTTTTTTTCCTACTTTCATCTACCACATTATTAAAACCATGAACTCAAGTAAATTTTTAATTACTAAATAAATAAAATACAATGTCTCATTCTATGAACAAATACTTAGAATGAGACAAGTAATTGAAAGATAGAAAATAAAAATCATTTTATAGTTTCGGTTCGGTTCGGTTTTTCGGTTCGGTTATTTACCTTTCCACCATACCGAACCGAATAATTCGGTCTTTCAAAAATAAAAAACCGTACATACGGTTTGCTATTCGGTATGATTTGGAATAGCTCGGTTTTTCGATTTTTTGGTTCGATTTTTCGATTTTTCGATTTTTTTGCTCACCCCTATTATATGGGGTACTTTTACAATTTATTCATGCAACGAGCAATTAAGAACTCATTAAGAACTAACAAACAAAACATAAATTGGAATTGTCCTATACGAGACCTGGAAGGCAAGGCAACTACAGGTCAATAAAAATAAAATAAACTAAAAAATTGCATTTGTTGTTTTGCCTATCGAACTATATATACTATTCCCGCACGTGTGTTGAGCTTAATCCTTCAAATCTTTGAATATTGTTTTTGAATTGAAAACACATGAGTTTAATTGATTCAAATATTACGATTTAATTAAATCTTACAATTTACGATATGATTTAATTCAAACTTCAAATTCTTTCGAAATTCATTTTTAAATTACACGAGTTGATCAACATTTCCTTAGATTTTTAAAATATATTATATAAAGATTTGTTAGTATGGGATATTATTAATATATAATAATAATTATATGAGAATTAATAATTTATTTAACATTATTTATATAAGTTTTATAACCATTATAAATTGTAGTTTTGTGATATGTATCCGTATTGTTAGTTTATTGTCAATTATGTGTTGTGTCTTAATGGTAAGTGTTCTTTTATGTTTTCAGAACAATACATAAATGAGGAAAAAATAGATTTTTTTGCTAGGACATGTGTCACAATTTGAAGGGGTATCTCATATAAATTTAGAACACAGGATCTCATGGTAGAAACACCATTTTATTATTGAATTTAGAACACAGGATCTCATGATAGCATCAAATGGAAGCATATATAAACACCAATATTGCAATTATTCAAATTTTTAATGTTATAAACATATGAACTCTGTATATATATTGGACCGAGTATATGATTCAACCATTGTATTTAATGTGGATGATCAAAATTCAAACTTTATTATATGACCTATTCTAATATGATTTTTAAAAAACAATAGAAAAAATAATTACAAAAATGATCTTCGGTTACCCTAGGGTTGCGGATGGAAGAAAATAATTATTTAAATACATGAAAATAAAAACTATAATATTGACTTTCATTATCGACCGATACAAACGTCACATGTTTTTTTCAAAAGTAATAGAAAAAAAAATTACAAGAATAATATTATTTACAACCTTTGTTAGCAAGATGGAAAAATATAGTTTCCACATTTTCAATTTGAATTTCAAAAAATATATAATATCGTCGCATTTATTACATTCGACGAGTCAACGGCTCTCACGTTATTTCAGGACTATTCACTTTAATTCACCTTCCGTCACTCACCTAACGCCATTAAATAATTGTTTATCTCGATGTACCTAAAGCACGCGAAAAAGCATCGTCCTGAGCTGTCAAATTATAACTATTTTATAATACGTAATGAAGTCTAACATATTCTCATTTCGCCCCACTTTCACCAATAATAATCCTTGGAGACCAACTTTCGTCTACCATCTAGGCTTTATTTTAACTATATCAACATATCTAAAGAAAAAAAATTACAAATATCGTAACACAAGAATTATTTAAATACATGAAAATAAAAACTATAATATTGACTTTCATTATCGACCGATACAAACGTCACACATTTTTTTCAAAAGTAATAGATAAAAGAAAAATTACAAGAATAATATTATGTACAACATTTGTTTGCAAGATGGAAAAAATATAGTTTCCACATTTTCAATTTGAATTTAAAAAAACTATATAATATCGTCGCATTTATTACATTCGGCGAGTCAACGGGTCTCACGTTATTTCAGGACTATTCACTTTAATTCACCTTCCGCACTCACCGCCATTAAATAATTGTTTATCTCGATGTACATAAAGCACGCGAAAAAGCAGCGTCCTGAGCTATCAAATTTCTACTATTTTCTGATACGTAACGAAGTCTAGCATATTCTCATTTCGCCCCCACTTTCACTAAAAATAATCATCGGAGACCAACTTTCGTCTACCATCTAGGCTTTATTTTAAATATATCAACATATCTAGGAAAAAATAAATTACAAATATCGTAACACAAGAATTACGAAAATACGAAGCAATTATCAAAATTAAAGACAAAAGATCTCACAAAATAATGAATTACAATAACACAACCCTAAAAGTAACAAGCAAATTCAGAAAATCATATTTAAACTTTATAATTACTAAAAAAAAAAATACTTATACAAAAAGAGCCACGTCACATAAAATAAAGGGTTCCAAATGAAATGATACAAAACTACGAGTACCATTTCACAATAAAACAGAAACCCGAGGGCACATAAAAAAAAATATTTTCTCGGACATTTTGTATTTAAATAGGGGGGTGGCACCCCCATAATATAATATTTCGCAGTAAAAAACTTTTAGAGCAACGCTATATTTCCTCTGTAAAACTCTCTCTGCGGCCCCGCGTTTGGCTGTCTTTGTGTAATAATCTAGCTGCCTTTTTCTCTCTCTCTAAAACCACATATTAATAAAAAAAAGAAAAATGTATGCGCAAGGTAATGTCAGTAAAAAACTTTTGTTAACGATAGCGAAGGAAATAGAAGAAACAAGAACAACAAGTACTGTAATGAAAACCAACGACGAAGAAAAACTCAAAGGAAAATTACATGAGACCCAGTACTGTACTTCTGATTCTGATTCTGATTTTTGTCCTGAAGACCCCACAACTTCTTCATCCGAGGTTTTTTTTTTTATCTTTTAATTAGCTTTTATTATTTTATTTTAATTATTTGTTGTCTGTGTGGGTTCTTTGACTAAAACATATGTTTTTTGTTTTGTTTTTTTTTGGTGTTCACGAAAGGAAGAAGATGAAGAGGACTAAAATGCAATTAGAAAGCATAAACATGGGTGCTTCTGCAAAGTCTAAAAGACTCAAATCTGACAAAGAAGTGAGAATTTATTTATTTATTTATTTTTGTGATTTTTTTGGTGTTTGGATCCATTAGAGTTCTTGATTTTGTTATATGTGCAAGTTTGAATTGATGCATGTCAAGTTTTTGTGCTTAATTGTGTTGTGCAAGTTGTTTTTTTGTCAATAGATTTGGCATTAGAGGGTAATTTTTCATGTGGGTTTCTTTCGATTTTCGATAAGATCTAGATTTAACGCCGTTTCGTTTTGTTTTATCGAGGGCGGCGGGTTTTTTTTATTAAAAAATCAATGTTTCCGTAATTCGGAATTTCTTGAAACCCTAAAAGCGTTATCGAAATTGAAAAAGATGCCGGATTTTTCTTAATTGTAATTTACGATGCGGCATTGGCCGTGGATTTGATTAATTCGTGTTGAAACCCTAAAAGCGTTATCGAGATCGAAAAGATGCCGCTTTTTTAAATTTTAATTTATGATGCGGCGTTGGTCGTGGATTTGATTAACTCGTATTGAAACCCTAAAAGCGTTGTCGAGATTGAAAGGATGCCAATTTTTTTTTAATTGTAATTTATGATGCGGCGTTGGTCGTGGATTTGATTAATTAGTGTTGAAACCCTAAAAAGCATTTTCGAAATTGAAAAGATGTCGACTTTTTCAATTGTAATTTATGATGCGGCATTTGGTCGTGGATTTGATTAATTCGTATTGAACCCCTAAAAGCGTTATCATAATGAAAATATGCCCTTTTTTTAATTGTAATTTATGATGCTCGTGGATTTGATTAATTTGTATTTGTTAACGCATAGGGCACGATTTTCATTCGCATTCTTGCATTATTTGCGCAATATATTTTTCACTGAATTTTAGAGCAATTGACTGCAATAATCTAAAGATAATTTGCCATAAAATAGAAATTGACATATTGCATAATGTTCATTTTCTTCCATTTGTATCATCTCAATGAGCTTGGTTTGCACAGCTAGTGAACTCCTTAATCACCCCCCACCCCCACCCTCCACCCCCCACTTGCACCCCCCGTTTTTCACGAAAACGAATGAGTCCTAAAACAACTGAAAGATAATCAGATAAAATAAATTATATACATATATATATATATATATATATTCCGTTGCGTGTGCATTTTGTTTTGAAATCATGCCCTTGTGATGAGTTGATAAATGATGATAGTATAATGAAATAATGAAGAATTACTTGCACTAAACTCCCCCCCCACCCCGACCCAACCCGCCTCACATTTTTTTCTTCTTAAATTCCCGAACAGGTGTGCTCGGATAACTCCAAGAAACCACAAAGGTATAATTTTTATTTATTTATTTTTTGTTTACGGAGAAAAGAAAAAAAAAGAATCTATTTATTTGAAAAAAATTGTGACTGTGAAATTTACGTGCAACAAGAAGTGAGCGTAAACGAACTCGTGATTGTGACATATACGAGGACGAAGAAGCTAAGCGCTCCGTCATGCAACGAGCAGCTGAATTGCTAGCTCGTTTGGAAAAGGAGTATAACCTTCCCTCCTTACGTTAAGTGTATGCTCCCATCAAATGTTTCCCAAGGGTTTTGGCTGGTATGCTTTAACCGAATGATATCCTCGTTTTTTTTTAAATTTTTTTTTTTTTTTTTTATTATTAATGGGCAAGTGGTTGTTATGGCAGCATCTACCGAAGAAATTCTGCACGGTTAATTTGCCGAATGAAGATACGCCAGTTGTACTTGTGGATGAATTAGGGAGGGAGCACACAACGTCGTATCTCTTGGGGAGGAATGGATTGAGTGCCGGATGGAGGGCTTTCTCTATGAAACACAAATTACTTAAAGGAGATTTACTCATTTTCCTTTTGACCGAGCCTTGCAAATTTAAGGTTATTCATTTTTTTTATTTTTTATTTTTTATTTTTTCATTTTTAATTTTTTATATCGCAGTTTAATCTATAACGTTAATGATTTTGAACCAATTTATTATTTTTTCAAGTAGTTAAATTGCTATCGGTATTTTGATGAGCATTATTATTACTATTATTGTGCGTTGTAGGTGCACATTGTGAGAGTAAATGACATAGAAGTCCTATTTGCTGCACTTTGCCTCATGGATTTGCGTTTTTCTTGTGAATGGAATGATTCCGGTTGGTTTTTTTCTCATTGTGCACATTTTTTAATTTTACTTTTTTTTTTTCCGATTTTTCATTATTTACACTTTCAAGATTAAAATTCTATCTTTTCTATATGTATAAAATTGTAATTTTTTTTTATAATATTATTATTTGAATGAAGATTCGGAGAAGAAAGATAAGCGGAAGCGAAGGAGAAGAAATTACGTGGACCCTGCTCTGTTTGAAATGCTTATGCCTTCGGAGAAGGTCGAAGAAAGAAACGTACCAAAGTCTTCAAGTAGTAATAGTGATGGTTTTAGCTCCGAAGTGATTGAAGGTTATCGGACATTTAGAATTATCTCGAGAATTAATGAATTTCTTTTAATCCCCGAAAATTGTTTCATTGACTTTGGAAATTGTGTTTGCAGGCTCCGAAAGTACGTCCTAACGAGCTGAAAACAGAGGAACACATTCTTGTGGGGGTTGTTTCATGTATGTATGAGAAAATGTGAAGAGCTTCTTTTCTTTCGCGGGGGTAAGAGATGTAAATAGTCTCGACGAATCGGGGCAAAAGGTGATATTAGAGTTTACATCTTGAAAGTTTTTTAGGTTTCGGCATATGAATATACACCGGCATTGAACATCGAAAGGTAGAACGAAAGTGAATCGGTATTCTTTTTTTCCTTTCATAGTAAAGTTGTTTATTTTGAAGGAACAAATGTAAGAGTCTTAGTTAGTAGTGTTTAAAGGTTTACATGACAAGTTTTACATGTTTTTTTTTTGTAATGCAAATTAAGAAGTTACATCTTTTATCTCATTTGTAGCTTTCATGGTTCGATCTTTGTACACATGACTCCCCTTGTAGTTTGAATTTTGTGCACATGATCCCCACTTGTAGTTTGAACTTTGTGCACATGACCCCCCGTAATTTGAATTTTGTGCACATGAACCCCCCTTGTAGTACGAACTTTGTGCACATGACCCCCTGTAATTTGAATTTTGTGCACACGACTCCCCCTTTTAGTTTGAATTTTGTGCACACGACTCCTCTTGTGATTTGAACTTTGTGCACATGACTCCCCCTTGTATTTCACTTGGTATAATGCTGTATTGAAAATATAAGAGGATCATATGCACAAATTTAAAAACTGCAGGGGGGTAAGTGCTATTTAACCTTTTTCTTTTTATTTTCTTGGAATAATCTAATAACGATCTCAATTATATACTTTTCAAGCTTCAATGATCAATGATACTAGTGTAAAGACATAAGTAGGCCAGAACATAATAGAAAATTTAATATTCGTTGAGGGGCTATAAATATAGTTTCCCACCTGAGGTAGGAGGTGCTTTATGTTATCAATATGTGTTTTCTTACATCGGTTTTTATCTGGTCTTATAGTAATGAAATTACAATTAGCACAACCGCTGATCCCGACGGTTGTCTGAATGTGAATTCCTCTGCCCTGGACCAAGCAAAAGGGATTCAAGCGAATTCGTTTGAACAGTTCCCTAGTTTTTTGAAACAGTTGCTTAAATCGCATCTGTCTGGAAAATTTTATTTGGTAAGTCGAAGTTTTGTCCTCTATAAATATATAAACGTTATTCATGCGTCAAACTATGGAGAATTATTCTTTTGTGACAGGGTTTACCAAAGAAATTTTGTGATGCACATTTGCCAAGCCATATATTGGTTGACGAAAACGATCAAGAATACAATACAAAGTACTCTGTTCGAAAAAATAGACTGCGTGGTGGTTGGAGGGGTTTCTCCATTGAACACAAATTGCTAGAGGGCGACGCGTTAGTATTCCATCTGATTGAGCCTTGCAAGTTTAGGGTAACTCTTCAAGCCTCGTTTTTACATGCATATTTTTATCTTTATCTAGTTAAATGTGGGTGTTCATGCATATTAAGCATCGTAAATAATGGAAACAGCTGGATTATGACCTAGACAGTTAAAGGTTATGGGTTATTGGTGTCTGAATGTGTACTAGATTCAATCAAGTTATATTACTGGTTCATTTTGTATAATATTAGTTGCAATGCGTAACTGAATATACATGGCCACGTAACTTTTAGAATTCCTTTTTGTGTGTAATAGTTGACAAGTCCAGTGTCGGATTAATGCGTTAATTTGTCATAAACTCATAATGCATGTGCCTTTACCACTTTATCTTATTCTCGTCCTAATTTACAGAACATGATTAGGGTCTTTGACAGCTTAATCTTTGCTTTTTTTTAAGGTATACATTGTGAGAGCAGGCAAAATAACAGAAAACGAAGGGGCAATCGGCCTTCAGACTTATGATTTTGAGAACATTAAGCCAATTAGTGCCGGTAAGATAGCTCACGTCTCATTATTTGTAATTCTATATTTGCAACATTGTTCAAGAAACATAGTGTAAAAACTTTTGAACAGCGAAAATGGAAGACCAAATGGAAGAAAATGCATGTACTGGAAAAACAGCAAGGCAGGTGTACCTAAACTCTCTTGAAGTAGTAGATAGCCATCACGAAACAAAAAAAGGCAAGATTAACACCCGACAGTGAAATTCACATGCATCACTCTGCCAATAGCATCGATCAATTTAAAGATATAAGTGGTTTTGAGGATTTCAAGATCCATTTGGGTGGCCTAATTCTCGACTCGGAGATACCTAAAAAAATATTACAACCTCTGCTGCAGTCAAAGAATGTTTCTGCACGACCACCTTATAAATGGCCTCAGCACAAAGTTAGCCGTTGTAATGATTTCCGAAACTACAAATATATCCGAAGCTGTGAGATCTGCTGACGTGTCGACTTCTCTTCATCATTTGGAATGCTGGGAAAAGACTTTGTAATTTCTGTCAATTTACCGTTAGTCCGTTAGTTAAGGAGGTGATGCACATGCTTGATTCCATGAGTACTAACGCTAAGGCTCTGATTGGTTCATGGATTTCAAAATAGGGAAAATGAAAATGCAAAGTAAAAGGAAATCAAGGACTTTTGAAATCCCTATTGTATTTGGTTTCTAGGAAAAATGGCAATGAAATAATTTTCTGGAAAATCATTTTTCTTAGTTTTGTTTGGTTCTTAGAAAAATGGTGAGAAAAATATCAACTTAGTCATTACAAAAAATAAAGTTCAAAACTTCAAACTATAAATACCAGTTTCCAAATAATAATAATAATAATAATAATAATAATCAAAAAATAAAAGAAAAATAAAAAAATAAAAGAAAAAATATAATCTGTCAAATTTCTACTTCCCGGACACACAGACTATGTGAAATTTATTGCTGAAGGGGAGAAATCATTTGGGCGGATTACAATAAAGAGTCAACGGCGGCGGTGCGGCGGTGTTCGTGGGTGGAGCAGAGAAATTATCCTGACGGCCAAGAATTAATTGGCGTCGACGGCGATGGTGGTGGGTGGGTAAGAGAAATAATCCGGCGGAGGACAAGAGAGGTTCAACGCCGACGACGATGGTAGTGGGTGGAGCGGAGAAATCACCGGGCGGAGGACCAGAAAGAGTTGACGGAGGAGAGGAAAACAGAGAGGCTACAGGCGGCGGCGGCAGCGGAGGTGGAGAGGTTGTGAAAGGCGGCAGCAGCAGCGGCGGCGATGGAGGTGGAGAGGTTGTGAAAGGCGGCGGATGATTGAAGAAAATTAAAAAATATAATGGAGAAGAAAGGTCCGATCGATCATTATTTTTTTATTTTCTACATTTTCCTCACTTTTTTTGAGGAAAATAAATTTTCCTTATTTTAGGTTAAAAATGTTTCCCCCTTTTTCTCCGAATTACATTACCGACTATTTTACATTGTAGCCAAACAAGAAAAATGGATTACTTTGACTTTTCACAATTTTACCTACCACTTTCTTCAAACCAATCATAGCCTAAAATGACTGAAATGACGAAAATGTTGAATTTTTGAAACATGAGGGACCAAATGTGAAGTCGGTGCAAATTTAAGGGATGGAAACTATATATTTTCGCTATTAAATTGTGAATTGTTTTCTACAAAAAGATATATCTTTATTTTTAATTTTTATTATGGGTCTTTGTAGGGTGAGACCACCTGTGTTCTAAATTTATATGAGATATATATTAATCACCATTAATTTTCTAAGATTAAATCCGAACCCTAGGAAAATAACATGGCCTATGTTCTAAAAAATGAAATACTTTACCAAATTATCCTTCGATTATTTTTGTATTAAATTAATATAAAATTGATTAACATTGAATTGTCTAATTTACCCCCTACAATGTTTTAATTAAATAATTAATTTAAATTCATTGTGACCGAGTTTTATTTGATAAATAATCGAAAAAAATGCATTAATTGGGGATAGAACTTGGGACATCCTAATACATTCATCACTCTAACCATCCAAACACATTAACTTATTATGATATATTTAACCATAATTGTATAAATATTGTTAATTAAAATATTAATTACAACATTTATTATTATTAAATGATATTAAATAGGGTAAATTACAAACACCCCCCTGAGGTATGATCAAATTACAAAAAAACCCCTCTTGTTTGGATAATTACATCTACCCCCTCAACTATGATTTTTTCTTAGACCTCCACCTTTATGGTGCCAATTTCAACATAGTCATCTAGATTCCGTGAAATGTGCTCTAGTTTGTACTCGTTTTGAGTAAAAAATACAGTTTCCGATGCACCACAAATTGATATATACAAGCTAAAAATCACATATTATGATCATCTTGCTTCATAATGTAGAGTTTGAATGGGATAAAACGGGTACAAAAGTGATAATATTACATATAATCTCGAAAATTTCACTTAATTTGAGGAGTTGAGGGGGGTGGTTGTAATTATCCAAACAAGAGGGGTGTTTTTGTAATTTGACCATACCTTAGGGGGGTGTTTGTAATTTACCCTATTAAATAAATTATTAACATATTTAATATAATAAAGTTTGAAAAAAATATAAAGAATTGCAGTTCAATACGCCAAACATCTATCATTAATTATATAATATTAGAATTATTAATTAACTTCACCATTTAAAAATGTAAAGAATGCTCAATTAAATATAAAAAAATGCATAACTTAATTCAAACTCACTTATGTTATTAAATCGATAGTGTGACAAATCCAAATAAAAAATAAAATAATATGTTTTAGAAGAAGAAAAATTTATAACTCATTCCAATTAGTAGTTTTCTTACATTAAAATAAAATTATATACTACAAATACTATATAGTGATTTTTCTTTTAATATTTAATTTAATCAAATAGTAAGATTTGAATCGATTAAGTTAAAATCCTTTCAATTAGTAAACATTATTCAAATATTTGAATCGGTTGCTTAATTATTGACATAACGTGTTACATAATTGATTTAACTATTTATAAGTAATGTCTAATGTCTTTGTAATTCAATTTTGTCATAAAAAATAATAAATTTAATTCCTAACACATGTACGAACCTAATCGTAAATTATAATATTTTATCAAAGCGTAATATTTGAACCAATTAAGCTCAAGTTATTTCAATTTGTAAACATTATTCAAATATTTGAATCGATTAGTTAGCGCGTTCAACTACTGACAAGAACGTCTTAATCAAATTAACTATAATTAATTAAAGTGTAATACATTATTAATTCAATTTTATCATAAAAAAATAATTCCTAAATTACGTAAGAATCAAATCATATGATTAATTAAAGCGTATGATTTGAATCAATTAAGCGCAAATCCTTTTAATTTGTAAATATTATTCAAAATTTTGAATCGATTAAGTTCAACCACTGACAATAACGTATTAATCGAGTTAACTATTTATAATTAAAGTCTACTATCCTTTTAATTCAATTTTAACAAAAAAATAATAATTTAATTCGTAAAATCGTAAGATTTAATCTAACCATGAACCGATTAAATCTTACGATTCTTACGAATTAAATTTTATTATTTTTATTATAAAATTCAATAAAAAAAGATACTAAACTTAAACTATACATAGTTAAATTAATACACTATTGTAAATTATTGACTTTAACCGATTCAAATATTTGAATATTATCTACGAATTGAAATGAGTTGAGCTTAATCCTTCAAATCTTTGAATATTGTTTTTGAATTGAAAACACATGAGTTTAATTGATTCAAATATTACGATTTAATTAAATCTTACAATTTACGATTTAATTCAAACTTCAAATTCTTTCGAAATTCATTTTTAAATTACACGAGTCGATCAATATTTCCTTAGATTTTTAAAATATATTATATAAAGATTTGTTAGTATGGGATATTATTAATATATAATAATAATTATATGCGAATTAATAATTTATTTAACATTATTTATATAAGTTTTATAACCATTATAAATTGTAGCTTTGTGATATATATCCGTATTGTTAGTTTATTGACAATTATGTGTTGTGTCTTAATGGTAAGTGTTCTTTTATGTTTTCACATGGTCACAAGTTTGAATTCTATAAATTTTAATTCAGCAATAAATATAGATTTAAAATTGCATTAAAATAGAGAGGGTAAAATTGGCATTTCATTAATAATTTATAATTTGCGATATTTTTAAAATAATTATTGTACAAAGGGTATTTGCGACAATATATAAATGAGGAAAAATAGGTTTTTTTGTTAGGACACGTGTCACAATTTGAAGGGGTATCTCATATAAATTTAGAACACACGATCTCATGGTAGAAACACCCATATATATATATAGTGAAGACGAAATTAGGGTTAGCTGTAATTACAACTAGATCTCATCTGGTTTGAAAAATTACTTATAACTCGTGAAACACTACTTTTATCCCTAATTAACCAAATATTGAGCAAACTATAGTATATATCATGTCCTGAGGTTAGATTAAATTACGTAATTACAGAGACTTGTTTTAGAGTTTAATTTAACTATAAATTAAACTTTGGCATCAAGGAAATAATTACGATTTTGAAGTTGCAGATGGTGTGTTTGTTTATATATGAATGGTAAAGACCTACCCGGTGTAATATAGAATATTAAACCAAAGTTAGCATGGCAAAGAAAGATATACATACATCCGCGGTCTATCGTTATGAACAGCTCGCAGTTGTAGTTGTTGTAAACGATATGAAATGTTGGCGTACCGAAATTTCGATTATGTTTACCGAATTAACATCCCTAATTTACCTCTGGATGGGTTTTTTTTTGTAAGATAATACAGAATTAACATCCCTAATTTCACAGGGGGTTTTCCACTATTTCAAGATTACCTAGGGGGAATATGCGGCATTAGACCAAATTTCACAGGGGGTTTTCTACTATTTCAAAATTACATAGTAGGGTTGTGCACGGCTCGGTTCGGCTCGGATTTTGGCTAAAACCGAACACGAACCGAATATATCGGTTTTGTAAAATTAAAAACCGTGTATGCCGAGTTTTTATTGGTTCGGTTTCTTTCGGTTTCAGTTCGGTTTCGGTTTTTTTCAGTTCGGTTTCGGTGATTTTTCGGTTCAAGAGTAACTATATATTCAAGTACTACAAACAAAAGAATACAATTACAATTACTTTCACAACTTACTAATGCAATAGAAATATAAAATCTTTAATTGCATATGACTTAACGTAATTTAGATGATGTATTATGCTTCATTTTTTTTTTCCTACTTTCATCTACCACATTATTAAAACCATGAACTCAAGTAAATTTTTAATTACTAAATAAATAAAATACAATTTCTCAATTTATGAACAAATGCTTAGAATGAGACAAGTAATTGAAAGATAGAAAATAAAAATCACGGTAAAATAATACATATATTATATAAAATGAAATCATTTTATAGTTTCGGTTCGGTTAGGTTTTTGGGTTCGGTTATTTACCTTTCCACCATACCGAATCGAATAATTCGGTATTTCAAAAATAAAAAACCGTACATACAGTTTGCCATTCGGTATGGTTTGAAACAGCTCGATTTTTCGATTTTTTGGTTCGATTTTTCGGTTTTTTTGCTCACCCCTATTACATGGGGTACTTTTACAATTTATTCATACAACGAGCAATTAAGAACTCATTAAGAACTAACAAACAAAACATAAATTGGAATTGTCCTATACGAGACCTGGAAGGCAAGGCAACTACAGGTCAATAAAAATAAAATAAACTAAAAAATTGCATTTATTGTTTTGCCTATCGAACTATATTGTATACTATTCCCGCACGTATTGAATTCTATGCTAGGCATCCAAGATAGTGTGTCCGAAAAATTGCAACTAATCTTAATAAACGACAGAGTCATTTTTGAATCGGTTTTGTAGAACCTACACCTGAGAAAATACACAATGCATATATGTGTTTAGTGAGTAGTTATTTACGTAGATCTCCTGTTTACAACTACATGGTCTATTTCACGAGGCTTAGAATCTCACGAGCCGTCATTCCTCTCTGTTAATTATTAGGATAAATTACAAATATAACTAAACCCGTGTTTTAAAACTAAGGGTATAATTTGAATGTTCGGAAAAGTATTCTTCGCAATGTGCCGTAAGAGCTCGAGATGTTCTTCGACGGTAAACAAAATTCAGACATGGCTCGTGGACATTTTTTTGTAAATACAATTAAACCTCTATAAATTAATACAGTCGATCGGGACCAGCCAAATTCTATTAATTTAGCGACATATTAATCTAACGAAATATTTTTTAACAAGTTACCTTCGAGTCGGGACCGAATAAACATATTATTTAAACAAGGTTGTTAATTTATCGAGGTTCTATTGTTGCCTATTTATTTTTGAGCGTATAGTCCACCAAAAAATAGTAAGAAAATAATATTGGTGAAATAATGATAGCCAGAAGTCATGTCAGAAGACAAAAAAAGGAAAAAAAAAAAAAAAAAAAAGAGAGAAAATGATAGTCACAAGGGTAATTAATTAATGTGAAATATTTTTTTACGGTTTGAAAATTGCTATTTGCGGTTCATAACAAAAAAACATTTATCTCTCTAAAATCCCAAATCCTCCCAAAACCACCCAAAAACCCCAAAATCGAAAATTCGAAATCAAGCTTGAAGAAGGGTTGGGCTTCGATATTTTGAGGTAATTTCGACTATTTTATGTATAATATGCATTTCCCATGTCGATTACGGAACCAATTTCATGTTAAAAAGGCCTAAAAATCGAATTGTAGGACCTTTTTTTTCGCAAAAAATAGGTGGAACGCCCAAGATAGGCGCCCAAGGTGTGTACGAATGCCCGATTCGGGCGTTCATACACTCCATGGGCACCCACCTTGGGCGTTGAAATGGGAAGCAAACGCCCGGTTTGGGCGTTATCCGGGCGAGCGAACGCCCGGTCCAGGCGTTCGCTCGCCCGGATAACGCCCAAACCAGGCGTTCGGGTCGAATTATTTTTTTTTTTTAAAATCAATTATAATAATTTAATAAATTTAAAATATGTTTTATGTTTTGTAGGATGTCTAATTGGATGAAAAAATTGGGAATGAGAAAAGGGAAGGGGCCCGTGATTCGTCCTCCTGCAGATCCGGTGGAGGAGACTACTGCGGAATGGGAGGGCAGAACACACAACCGTGATGTTACCATTTCTAAACGACGTGGGGAACGGACTGGTGCTTTAATACAACCACGTATGACGATCGAGGAGGAGGAGGAGGAGACAGAGGCAGAGCTCGAGCAGGAGATGGATGCATATATGGATCTGCTGGAGGATCGAGGGGTTATAGGGTAAATTCCACTTTCACCCATTATACTTTGGCTCGATATTACTTTACCTTCTTCTACTCTCAATTGCATCGATTTCCCCCCTTGTACTTTGGCTCGATATCACTTTACCCCATTCTATTCTGAATTGTATCGATATGCCTCCCTGTACTTGAAACATTGTCTCAACGTGGCCATCGCCGTTAGTTTTCAGACTTTTGACCTTAACACCGTTTGATCTAAATATGAAAATTACTAAAAAACCACCCCTCACAGTTTAAATAATTATTAAAAAATAAAAAAAATAAGAAAAACAAGAAAAACAAAAAATAAAAAAATAAAAAATTCAAGACACCGAGAAAACATAGTCCACGACGCCAACTACAACTTATTTTTTATTTTATTAATTTTTTTATATGTCACCTAAGAATCTAAAAGTTTTATATTATTAGTTTTTGTTTTAAATAACTCGACCCGAAAAAGATTTATAAAAAAAAATATTAAATCCCACGATACTAAGAAATCTCGATTTTCTGGGGGTAGGTGTAACGTTCAAAAAACGAATATAGCAATAACAATAATAATAACCACAAAAACGATAATATTCGATTCAAAAAACAACGGATACAAGAACCACCCGGGAAGCTCTAACAGTGAAAGTGCTTCGAAGGTTAAGTCCAACACACGCTCAGACGCTCGGAGAAGACGAAGATAGGCTACACAAAATCAGCTGCTCTTCTTCTACTCAAACCTACTATATATATAACCCTAAAAATAGAAAATGCTAGCTAGAAATAGAAAGCGTGAAAAAGAAAACACGATTTTGAGTTATTGAACTTTAGCTGAAAGTCCGTCCCTCAGGTGCCACGTGTTGCTCTTCCATTTGCTGGTGCGGTAGATAGAAAGGTATAAGTTGCTACTGATATTACTAATAGAAACGCATTTACATATTGCGTTTTTGCCTTACTACGATATTACCCTACGGAAGTAATTCTGACTCGACAAATAACAATAGATTGCATGAATTAAAGTTGCATGGTTGAATTCTTCTTCTTCTTCTTCTTTCCTCTTATGTCACTTCTATTTTGCACGTAACAATTCCCCCTTCCCAAATTGTCCTTGTCCTCAAGGACAGAACGAGGGATAACGCCTCTGGAAATCTTCATAGTCTTCCCAAGTGGAATCTTCTTCCGCCATATTGAACCATTTGATTAAGAGTTGAGTTGCAGCCCGGTTGGTGCGCTTCACTATCCTGCGATCAATAACAAACTGTGGTTCAAGAATAATGTGCCCGTGTGTTGTGATTGAAGTGGGGAGATGTTTTTGACTGATATTGGTGCCTATTTTCTTCTTCAATTGAGAGACATGAAACGTGGGATGGATCTTAGAGCCCTTTGGTAAATCTAGTGTATAAGCAACCTCTCCAACTCTGCGGATCACTCAGTAAGGTCCAAAATACCTAGCTGATAACTTATGATAAGTGTGACCCCTCACCGACTGATGTCTATAGGGTTGTAGCTTCACAAAAACCCAATCTGCCTCCTCAAAAAACCGTTCACTCCTTTTCTTATCTGCTTACACCTTCATTCTGTTGTGTGCCTTCTGAAGGTGCCCTTTTATGATTCTGAGGGTAGCTTCGCTATTTTTTAAGCTCCTGTCCACCATGTCATTAGGGGACTCCATAGGTAAGTAAGGTAGGTGTAGAGGAGGCTTCTGTCCAAACATGGCTTCATAGGGAGTGGTGTGGGTAGAAGAGTGGTAGGTGGTGTTATACAACCATTCTGCTAAAGAGAGCCAGTTAATCCACTCATTGGGTCTGTCTCCAGTCACGCATCTCAAATATGCCTCCAAACATTTGTTGACCACTTCAGTCTGACCATCTGTTTATGGATGGTAGGCAGTATAAGTGTGTAACTGAGTGCCTTGCATTTCGAAGAACTCTTGCCAAGAGTTGCTCTTGAAAATGGGGTCCCTATCACTCACAATCACCTTGGGAATTCCATGCAGTTTATACACATAGTCCATAAAGACTTGTGCTACTGCACTGGCTGTGTAAGGGTGTTTGAGTGCTATGAAATGTGCTCCCTTGCTCAGTCTGTCAACTACCACCAAAATGGAGTCCTTCCCCCCAGAATTAGGTAATCCACCAATAAAATCCATAGAAATCTCCTCCCAAATCCGGTTTGGTATAGGTAGAGGTTGCAGCAATCCTGGAGAAGCTAGTGTTTCCCCCTTATTCCTTTGACACACATCACAACTTTGAATGAACATATAGACATCAGATTTTAAACCCTTCCAATATAGTATTTATTTAAGTCTATGTAAGGTACTGTGGATGCCAGAATGCCCTCCTACTGCTGAAGCATGATAGTGGTGGAGAAGAAGTTGCTTCAACCCCTCTTGAGATCCCACCATGAGCTTCCCTTTTCTGAATAACAAATTGTTGTCCCAAGTGGAAGCTGCCCTCTGATTGGTCCCATTCTTGATGGCAGTTATGATTTTTTCCAGTTTAGGATCAGTTGTATAAGTCTTCTTAATCTCTTCCACAAATGCACATTGGTGCCAAGTTATAGTAAACAACGTGGAATCTGCCTTGATTCTAGAGAGACCATCTGCTACTACATTCTCATTTCCTCTCTTGTATACAATAGTGAAATCATACCCCATCAACTTCACTAACCATTTTTGCTGGGCTGGGGTAGACACTCTCTGATCCATAAGGTTTTTTAAACTTTGATGGTCAGTTCTAACCACAAAGTGACTGTCTATGAGGTAAGGCCTCCACTTTTGAATGGCAGTCACCAATGCTAGTGACTCTTTCTCATAAGTAGATAAGCCTCCTTGGTGTGTAGTTAAGGCCTTGCTCATAAAGGAAATAGGTCTTCCTTGCTGCATGAGGACTGCTCCCAACCCACTTTCAGAAGCATCAGTTTCTACTACAAATTCCTTAGAAAAATCTGGTAGTGCCAAAATAGGAGTTTGTGTCATAGCTTGTTTCAGTTCTTGAAAAGCCATTTGAGCTGAATCATTCCATTTGAAACTGTCCTTCCTCAAAAGTGCAGTAAGAGGTTGTGCTATCTTTCCATAGTCTTTCACAAATCTCCTATAGTAGCCTGTCAATCCTAAGAACCCTCTCAACTCCTTCAGTGTCTTTGGTATTGGCCAGTTCACCATGGCTTGGGTCTTGGATGGATCTGCTGCCACTCCCTCTGGAGTAATAATATGCCCTAAGTATTCAATGGTGGTGGTGCCAAATGAACACTTACTCTTCTTCAAGAACAACTGGTTCTTGCTCAGTATCTCCAATGTTTCCCTCAAATGTACCAGATGAGAGTCCCAGTCCCTACTGTAGACTAGAATGTCATCAAAGAATACAAATATGAATTTCCTTAATTGGTGTTGAAACACATCATTCATCAAGCTCTGAAATGTAGATGGTGCATTAGTTAACTCAAATGACATTACTAAAAATTCAAAGTGGCCATGATGTGTTCTGAATGCAGTCTTCATTACATCCTCCTTTTGCATTCTAATCTGATGATAACCAGATCTTAAATCTAACTTAGAGAATACAGTAGCACCATGGAGCTCATCCAAAAGCTCTTCAATCACTGGAATGGGAAATTTATCCTTAATGGTATGCTTATTCAGTTCCCTATAATCCACACACATCCTCCAAGTGTGGTCCTTCTTTTTAACCAACACCACAGGAGAAGAAAAAGGGCTAGAGCTCGGTCTGATCACCCCAGATTGTAGCAAGTCCTCAACTATCTTCTCAATTTCAGTTTTCTGAATGGTAGGGTATCTGTAAGGTCTAACATTCACTGCTTCTGTTCCTCATTTCAAGTGAATTCTATGGTCATGTGATCTGTTGGGTGGCAATGCCTTGGGTTCCTTGAACAGATTCTCATACTCAGTGAGCAATTGCTGTAGAGATTGATCCATGTGAACCTCCAAGGACTGGAAACTTGCCTCAGTGCTTGTTGGTTCATTTTCTAACTCTTCATACTCTTCACACTCTTGCATGGTCCCGATGCACTAATATGCAATTTGTGAAGGGTTCTGTAAGATCCTATTGAGTTTTTTTGTTGGAAACCATCTTAACATTGTTCTGATGGAGGCCTCTAAGCATCACCTTTCTTCCCCCATAATTGAACTCCATTCTCAGTTCTTGATAGTTACTAACTATGTCCCCCAGAGTTGCTAACCACTGTATTCCCAGTACTAGATCACAAGTGCCCAAGGGTAGGGTCATCACATCTGCTGTAAATTCCACTCCATGTATCTTCCACACAAAGTCTATGCATTTGTACTGACTTCTCAGCCTGTTTCCCCCAGCCACAGTCACTGAGAAGGGCTTAGACTCCATCAACTTACACCCCAACAACTTAGCAGTTTCCAAATCAATGAAATTGTGGGTAGCTCCATTGTCTATCAAGATTCTAATGGTCTTTCCTCTTGCTGATCATTTTAACCTCATGGTTTTAAAATCATGAGCTCTAGTGATAGCATGAACAGACACATGAGAGATGGGTTCATCCCCTTCCCACTCTTGTTTATCCTCTGATGTTATAATAGAATGAGATTCAAGCTCACTTCCAGGGCTTCCTTCCTCATCCCCAATCTCCATCACATACATTTGTCTTCTTTTGGGGCAGTGATGATCTCTAGAGTACTTCTCATCACACCAAAAACAAAGCCCTTTAGCTCTACGCTCATCTAGGTCTTGGTTGGGTATTCTTCGGTTTGGGCTCATGGATGGATTTTTAGGTGGGTAATTGTTTGGTTTTGGTAGGATATGGGGTGAGTAGTGAGGGTTATGGTGAGGTTTGGGCGGTTGGAAGTGGGGGGTGTGAGTGGGGTTTCGGTTAAGAGGTAAAGGGTTGGGTCTGTGGTGAGTGTAAGTGGCTCGAATAGGTGGTTGAGTTGTGTTTTTCCTTGGTGAGTTCATTTCCATAGATTGTTCTTGTAACTTGGCTAAACGTACTACTTCCATCATGGTTTTGGGCTTAAACATTCGAATGGGAATTGCGATTTCTGGTTCTACCCCTCCTAAGAAACAACTCACTGCTTGAGTTTCTGAAAGATCCACACTGTTCATTAATACATCAAACTGGTCCAAAAAGTCTTGTAGTGGTCCGGTCTGTTTCAGATTCATCAACTCGGACATAGGGTCTTCGAAGAGTAAGGTTCCAAATCTGCTGTTGAGGGCTTGAATGTACTCTTCCCAGTGAGGGATCTCCCTGGTTAGTCTGGCCTTCATGTATGTTTGATGCATCTGCAGTGCTCTTCCATCCAAGTGCATGGAAGCCAACTTGACCTTAGATCCAACCGGAGTTTCATCTACATCAAAGAATTGTTCGCATCGATACACCCATTTCTTCAGATCTATACCATCAAACTGTGGAAACTCCATCGACGAGCATTTTGTAGGCATCTGATACTCCAGATGCCCTGGATTTTCCACTCTATTCCTTCTTCCTTCCGGATCTGGTACTCGAGGCCCCTCCGCCGTTGGATCTGGAATTCCGATGAGTTTAGTTAACATCACCGCCATTCCAGCTCGCATCTCTTGCATATTCCGGCTACTCTCCTCTCTACTCTTATGATTACTCTGTGTTAAGGAGTGGATCTGATCTCGCAGCTGGTCCATTTCCTTGCGCAGCTCAGCATACCTAGTTTAGTTCCTTCTGCCATGACTACTCTTCCTTATTTCCAGACTCTGAGCCGCCGAGGACCGACGGCTCTGATACCAACTGCAACGTTCAAAAAACGAATATAGCAATAACAATAATAATAACCACAAAAACGATAATATTCGATTCAACAAACAACGGATACAATAACCACCCGGGAAGCTCTAACACTGAAAGTGCTTCGAAGGTTAAGTCCAACACACGCTCAGACGCTCGGAGAAGACGAAGATAGGCTACACAAAATCAGCTGCTCTTCTTCTACTCAAACCTACTATATATATAACCCTAAAAATAGGAAATGCTAGCTAGAAATAGAAAGCGTGAAAAAAGAAAACACGATTTTGAGTTATTGAACTTTAGCTGAATGTCCGTCCCTCAGGTGCCATGTGTTGCTCTTCCATTTGCTGGTGCGGTAGATAGAAAGGTATAAAGTTGCTGATATTACTAATAGAAACGCATTTACATATTGCGTTTTTGCCTTACTACGATACTACCCTACGGAAGTAATTCTGACTCGACAAATAACAATAGATTGCATGAATTAAAGTTGCATGGCTGAATTTTGTTACATCATAAGAAGTTTGCACTTTGTTACATAAATATTTAACGGTTTTTGTGCATAAGTCACTAACCAACCATCTTTATCATTTTAGGTTTAGGGGTTATATCTCTTTCACCAATAAGTTCACCCCTTTAATATTTATTATAAACAGGAAATTACAATTTGCACCCCTGAACTATAGGGTTTGTCCCAATCACCCCCTAAACTATATAACTTAACAAAAAGGCCCCTATCATTTTGGGTCAACATTAAACAGAATGATACCGTTAAGTTTTGAGTCATTTACATTTTTGCTCTCAAATCCCCTCCAAGTAAAATCATCTTTCGCTCCATCACCCAATCTTAACTTCATTACTGCTGCTCTCTCTTGTTTTTCGGTTCCTAAAAAACAAAAAAATATAAGCTTATGTAAAATCAGAAGATATATTAGACGGAGAGAAGGATTTGGCCAAAAATACATAATTAAATTATCCAAGTTTCGGGGCTAAGTGTGTTGTTGTCTCGTTCTCCATTTACACATCACTAACCTGCAGTCTGTGCCCCAACAGCCAAAACCGCGTCACACGTGCCGAATGTCCAACCCAGATCCTGATTCTCCGACTGCACACACGGTGAGCCTGGGACCACCGTCTTCTCTTTCTCTCCTCATTCACCATTGCCTAAGAATTGTGAATCTTCTTTCTGCAAAACCTTTTTCTAGGCATTGAGAATTTGCACAAAACCTTTTGCACAAAACGAGTACAAATTAGAGAACATTCCAAGAAATCTAGAAGATAATGTTGAATTTGACACCATATAGGTGGACGTGTAAGAAGATTCATAATTGATGGGTAGTTGTAATTATCCAAACATGATTGTATTTTTCTGTAATTTGACCTTATCTCATGTGTGACCGTAATCTATCTCAAAAACAATAAAAACTTAAAGGGCTCTTTATGGATAAGTCCTAACCAACCATCTTTATTATTCTAAGTTCGGGGGCTATATCTCTTTTGCCTATAAGCTCATCCATTTAGTATGTATTATAAATAAATGAAAAAATTAATGTATATGACAACCCTTTAAACCTAATTTCTAATTATAACACCAATTTAACTTCAATTTAATCAATTTTAACCATAAAAATTCACTTTTGACATTTTCTTTTTTGAAACTTCTTTTTGCCGTCGGTTTCCGACGTTGATTTTTTGTTTTCTGTTTTTTACGCCGTCGGTTTTCTGAGTTGACCGACTGTCTGCGCCGGTCTCCAGTGTTGACTTTTTTCTTCTTCTAATTTTATTCATTTTTTTACACCGGCCGCTGAACGTTGACCGTAATTTTACTCTCATTGACAGTAATTGCATTGTTGCTGACAGTAATTGTACTGTTGTCGGTAGTACATTTGCGTAATTGTACTGTCGTTGAGAGTAAAATTACTGTAAACACAATAATATTACTGCCCAACCACATCAATATTATTATTTTTTTAGCCTTTTCTATTTTGTTTGATTTATTGACCCGTGAAAGTAATAATATTAGGGGCTCTTTGATATAACCCCCTCAATATTTCTTTTAATAGGGAAAAGTCCAAACTACTTTAGACCATTTGAGAAAAACACACTCCTAATTTCAACCACCCATTCTTTCCAATTATGTCATTTTTTTGCCACCTCATCAGCACTATCCGGCTCATGACCCATCAGCCGTGTCTTTTTTTTCTTTTTTTTTTTAATTTTGATTATTATTTTTTTATTATTTCTTTTTTTTCCATTTTTTTATTTTTAAATATTTTTTTTTTACCATTTTTTAACCTTTTTTCTCTATGAGGTATTTTAATCAACTATGAAGCATATTAATCGACTATGATGAATCATAGTCGATTAAGGAACAGACTACTAAAATAACAAATCACAACTACAAAAAAATGAAAACTCAACTATAATTTACAAAAACAAAATATATACAGACATCATAATTTATTAGGTAAATTACAAACACCCCTGAGGTATGGTTAATTTACGAAAAAACCCCTCTTGTTTGGATAATTACATCTACCCCCTCAACTATGATTTTTTCTTACACCTCCACCCTTATGGTGTCAAATTCAACGTAATCATCTAGATTCTGTGAAATTTGCTCTAGTTTTTACTCGTTTTTTGTAAAAATACAGTTTCTGATGCACCACAATATGATATATACAAGTCAAAAAACACATATTATGATCAGCTTGCTTCAAAACGTAGAGTTCCAATAAGATAAAACGGGTACAAAAGTAAATCAACACCGCCCGAGACTGACGTTAACTGCTGGTCAGCGACGGCAGAAAGAAGAAATAAAAAAGAGAAAAACTAATCGAAAAAAGTCAACGTCGGAGACTGACGGAAAAAGCAGACATAAAAAAGTCAACGACGGCAACGAGCGAAATTACAATCAAAATTGGGTTATGAGTTAAAATTGAATAATTGGTGAAATTTGGGGTCAAATTGAGATTAAATTGAGTTAAATAATGAAATTGAAGCATATTAAAATGTGAAGGAATATTGTTTTCAAAAAAAAAAATGTGAAGGAATATTTAATTTTTTTTTACACACCTCTTGACCTTGTATGATTTTTTCGTATAAAAATATTTTTTGTCTGGATCATTTTATCAATTAGTAGCGTATGATGAACTTATTTAGAATAAACCCAAAAAAATAAAAAAGGAAACAAGAAAAAAAAAAGAAAAAGTATCATATCAACTTCCAAATTCAACCACTCACGGTCCACCCGTAGAAATCAGAAATTGACAAAATCCATTTTCCCTCCCCATATATATAAAGAAGAAATACACAGATAATAATAATACAAAGAGAAATTTGGGAGGAAAAAAAAAAGGGAAGAAAAAATGAATTCCCTGGCCACTCGATCCCTTAAATCGAAATCCTCCCTCTTCGTTCTCTCCAGATTCACCCAATTTTTCTCCACCACAACCACGCCATCTCAGCCTCATTCCGATTTCCAGAATTACCCTCCAACCCTCGATGGCTTGCGCCGCCGCCTCGCCGCCGAATCGCCGACGCTGGGCGAATTCGTTCAGCTTCAATCGGACCAGAGTTATTCTGTGGAGGTGGGCACCAAGAAGAAGCCATTGCCGAAGCCTAAATGGATGAAGGAATCGATCCCCGGTGGGGAGAAGTACACGCAGATCAAGAAGAAATTGAGGGAGTTGAAATTGCATACTGTTTGTGAGGAGGCTAAGTGCCCTAATTTGGGCGAGTGTTGGTCTGGAGGTGAAACGGGAACCGCCACCGCCACGATTATGATTCTTGGTGATACCTGTACTCGTGGCTGCAGGTATGGATTGAATTCGATATAAAATATATTTTCTCGTGCTGAATTTGTTGCTTTTTAGGTTTGTTTAGCTTTGGAACTTTGCCTTTGATGTATTGATTTATCTAATCGAAGGGGTAGATTAATACGAGTGATGCGATTATTGAAATGATGGGTTATTGTAAACCGGTGGAAAATGTTGCATATGGAAATTTAGTATGTTGGTTGAATGAATGAAACACAAGTTCTTACCTTTCGTATGTATCGTTAGAGAGTTTTAAGTTTTAAATCAATCGAGGTGTTTTTGTTCTTACGTGTAAGGTAATTTGGTACTCTAGTTGTCTTGGTAATAAGTGCCATTTTAATTGAGTTTAAATCTGCTCGATGCATGGGTCGATGGCTGACAAGAGTCTCGTTAAGAGAATTCCTAATATTGTAATTCATACCACAGTTGCTCCAAGTTAAGTCAAACTGAAAATTGTAATAAAAATTTTATTTCTTCATAGTCCCAGAACAAAGTTACGTGGTTCAACGAAGTTTAATAGTGAAGATGTTAAGATGATACAATGACGACGAGCCTTTTAAGATTTACTACCCATTTACTGATAGGGACTTGAGTTACTTCAATAGAAGAGAAATGGAAATATTTGAAAAAATTCTTGAATTATTGCATCTTTTTTCTGATTGGGTTCTCTCTAAACCAATTCAGGTTTTGCAATGTAAAGACATCACGCACTCCACCTCCTCCCGACCCTGAGGAGCCCACAAACGTTGCTGAAGCAATAGCTTCGTGGGGTTTGGAATATGTGGTGATAACGAGTGTTGATCGGGATGATTTACCTGATCAAGGAAGTGGACATTTTGCGGAGACTGTACAGAAGTTGAAGATACTGAAGCCAACTATGCTTATAGAAGCCTTGGGTATGAATTATGTGTTCGTATTAGTGTTTAAATCAGTCCAGCATGTGAACTTGGAACATGGCAAACTCGGTTACACACTGAAGTAAAATATAAAGACCTTATCTATAGCTATGGTCCAAAATTGGCCATGCGGCGATTTTTTCAGAATCCACAATCTGCTATTGTTTCTTCGGAATAATCTTGGACTTTTGTGAATGCTATATAGAGAGAATTTAATCCTCTTATATTTTCTCTCGAAGTGGAGATTCTTACAAACAACACATCCAGTAATTTGTCTTCAAGAATGGCTTCTATTACCTGCCCAAATTAAATTGCTGATTCCTCACCTTACCTTTTCTACTTTGAGACCCGTTCTCCATGGAAAATGTCACATATGATGCATAATGGAAGTGCAAACATACAGATTATGTTCAACCGAGTAATGTTTTCTTTTCTGTAAACGTAGACGTCTATGTGAATTTTATTTGTTATTATATTCTTGTTTTGTCGATATTTATATATATGATTTGTCTTGGTAATGAATGATGGTGATGCATATATCAAAAAATCCTTCTTTGAAGTTTGAGCTGATTTTCATGTTGCCTATGTTGTTCCAAAACTGCAGTTCCTGATTTCCGAGGAGACTCTGGCTGTGTGGAGAAAGTTGCCAAATCAGGATTAGATGTTTTTGCGCACAACATTGAAACCGTCGAAGAGCTTCAGAGTGCAGTTCGTGATCATCGTGCTAACTTTAAGCAATCAATGGATGTTTTAATGATGGCAAAAGAGTTTGCCCCACCAGGAACACTCACCAAAACTTCGATAATGTTGGGGTGCGGAGAAACACCGGACCAAGTAGTGAAAACTATGGAGAAAGTGAGGGCAGCTGGCGTTGATGTCATGACACTCGGTCAGTACATGCGACCATCAAAGCGTCATATGCCCGTGTCGGAATACATTACTCCTGAGACTTTTGAGAAGTACCAAATTCTCGGCACGCAAATGGTTTGTTTCCCTTCTTTTTGTTTCATTGGAAATTACTTGTTTTCTTACCATGACATGAATGAGAGAGAACATGAATCTTTGAATTGCTGTCTTCTAGTCAATTTTACATGTATTCTTCCCCTGATTGCACGCAATATGTTCTCGTTTTCGATGCTTTTCTATTTGAATATAATTTATTTAAGCTGGGAATAAGCATTGAAGACCACCTTGCTAGGTGTCTCCATATTCATACGGTGCTATCTCTGTATGTTTTGGGTTCCTCCAATGTTTTTGTAAATGGTTACTTTCCTTGCTAAAATTATCGTCTTAATGTTTCCAGGTTTACCTTTAATGATTTTTTTTATGGAATAGCGTATCGAGTAACAGACTTATGGAACAAAATAGAAGTAGTAATTGTTAAGATTATTCTTGATCCCTTCCTTTCTGTACGGAATTCTTAAGGGCAAAAGTCTATGCTAATTGTGTGAATTGCATTTATTTCTCTGCTTATCTGATCAATAAACTGAACTTTTCTTTCTTTTTTTTTTTTTTAACTGTCATTTTTTTAATACTATGGGCGAAATGAATGTTATCTAACAAATCTGTTGGACATGTTTATAGTAGCGTATTTGGTTGGATTTGACGTGAAGATTTTATTTCTTTAAAAAAATTCTGATCGGATGCGGTAATCACCTATAACAATTTTATTCATGCATGAAGCTAGATTCCGTAACTTGTAGCAAAGATCCATCTTAGCAGATTTGTTTGTAACCGTAGCATGAGTACACATATATGCACACAACACAAGTAAATATAGCCAGATTTGCTTTTTTAGTTTTGTGGTGATATATATTTTATTCAGCTGGCAACATTATATCTAATGTATATATGTGTCGCCAAAAAAACTGATGTTTGTTGTGTCTATGTGGCAGGGATTCCGATACGTGGCATCGGGCCCCATGGTGAGGTCATCGTACAAGGCTGGTGAATTCTATATCAAATCCATGATAGAATCAGACCGTGCTTCATCTTCTTCTGCATAGATCCAAAAGATCATTTTCAAGATTTCGTAACCATTTCATTCGTTTGTGAAGAGGGCCTTTCATTTGTTTCAGTTGGCGCCTCATTTCACCACGGAATAAGAAAATCATATTCTGCTTACTTTCTTTTCTAAGCAAATCGGAGTGATGTTTAAAAGTAGTCCGGTGTAGTTGTATATTTATTTTTTGGTGTAAATTGCAATTAGAATAATTGCTGTTTTTATAACTTGAATCAATGAATGGTATAACAAGATGGTTGTGATCTTCAAGTATGTTGTTGTATTGTTGGATTTCCAATCTTGTTTTATCCTTTCATTACTTGATCAGAAAGTGTATTGTAACTAGTACATAAGCATGCTTTCTGATTCTATTGTAATCTTATTTGATTTTTGGCCAAAAACACAATATATATATATATATATAGCAATTACTTAGGATTGTTGGTTTTGTCCAATGGACTTTCTTGACTTGCACGTTAGAAAAACGATGAACGGATTATCGATCATACAAGAAACAAGATAACCAATTTTTGTTGCTATATTAAGGTTGTTTCTTCAAGACGTGATTGATGATCGAAGCACGAACAGCCTTACAATCGTTCTTTCTTAGGTTGTTTCTTTATGATGGGATTGATGTTCAAGCCGTTGGTTAGAGCACAAGTGGATGTAAGAGATGCCTTGAGTATGCTTAAAGCCTGCATGCACCAAAAAACAAGTCGACCTTAACGACCTAACTTATAAACGAAATAAATGCGAACGTGTAATAAAAGTTGAATCATATTCATATTATTACCTCTTGCAACCCGACTTGCATCTTCACTTCTTTGACATCAGATAAAGGGATTTTCAATTTGTTGAGCATAGAAAGAGTCGAGGTCATAGTAAAAGGAGTGACGGTCAAATCATCACTCACCATATACATTGTCGGTCCTTGTCTAACATACCTTCGAAACTCAATAGCAGGATTCCGACCGGTATAAGACAACCACTCAATACCAGGTTCCCTACTAGTAGAAGAAATCCAATGTGACTGCCGACTGAAGTAATACAGTCGAGGAGCAGTTTGTTCACTGAGAGGGAAAATCGGGGTTTTGGACATGTAACCATAAGGTATCTTAGGATTCATTAGCCTATTTTTTGTATCTGCATTAATCAGATATTTGTCCCCGTTAATATTTGCTACACTTCGGTACAAATTATCTAATTTGGTAAGAGAAGTGTTGCCGCCCAAAAGGAACGCAACGCCTCCGAGAGGGATAACCAACAAACCGAAAAGGAAATCAATAAAATCCTCCTCCGACTGCGCAAACAATAATTTATTGCTTGATTTCTGCAGCATCAAATTCAAAACCATCTTCTTAGACTTCCTGAGTTGCTTCTTTCTCCTCCTCGCCAAATAAAATTCCTGCTTCGGTTTTTACGGCTACTGAGTCCATCCGAGTTTGTAATAAATCCTTCAGCAAACTCATAATCTAACACATACATTTTTAAATAAAAAAAGAGAAGAAATTAAAAAAAAAAAAAAAAAAGATAAGTTACACATTAATATTTTTTTGGGTAAATTACAACCACCCCTGAGGTATGGTCAAATTACGAAAACCCCCCTCGTGTTTGGATAATTACAACCACCCTCAAATATAAATCTTCTTACACGTCCACCCTTGCGGTTTCATATTTAATGGAGCCTTGGAGATTATATGGAATATTAACACTTTTGTACACGTTTTATCTCATTTGAACTCCACAATTTGAAGCAAGGTGATCATAATATGTATTTTTTTGGCTTGTATATATCAAATTGTGGTGCATCAGAAACTTTATTTTAACACAAAATGAGTACAAACTAGAGCGCATTCCACGAAATCTAGATGATTATGTTGAATTTGACACCATAACGGTGGAGGTGTAAGAAAAAATCATAGTTGTGGGGTAGATGTAATTATCCAAATAAGAGGAGTTTTTTCGTAAATTGACCATACTCCAGGGGTGGTTGTAATTTACCCTATTTTTTTTTTTAACAAAATTCATTGAAGAAATGTAATCAAGAGTCTTACATAATTCAATCGACAAGTCGAATTCCTTGCTTCGGCTCCTTCCGCATCCGTAATGCCAAGATTGCCCAGAGTTTTAATGACTGATCCACCCACATTAGGCACCACCCGCATATCACCGGACATTAAAAAAAGATGCTCTTTTTACGGTAAAAATTCCACCACCGCCGCCGCCGCCGTAATCAATGTTGCCAGATGAATCCCTTATAACAAGCTCTCTTTTCAGACTTTTCCCACATCGGCAAACAGGAGCGTCGTAGTGCATGCTTATATTTACGTGTCTGTAATGAACACAGTTAACGTCTTCACAGCAAAAGTACTTGGCCGGTTGAAACGTACCGTTGATATCGATTTTTAGTTGACGGCGTTCGTATTCGGAGGAGCTTTTTGGGCTGAGAAGCATCGCCTTACAACCCTCCGACAAAAAATTATCGCTTTCAAAATCGGCTACGCCATTGTACAAACTGGTTAAGCTTCCGATCATCGGCGGTGCCTTTTCATCTCCATAGTGCTGATTCAAAACTCTTACAATGGTCCCCAACGGTAATGTCAGAAAGCTAAATAAGACATCGGTAAAATCAGTACCAGCTTCTAGGAATAGTAGTTTGTTGTTCTGTTTGTTTGCCATAACTTTCAAAACGAATTCAACTTCTTTTGAATCAGACATTGTTTTGGCTTGATCAATACAAATTCAAAAAATTTAGAAAATAAAAAATGGGAGGGAATTGAAGAGGAGGGGGGTTGACGGCGCAAATGAATAATAAATGTGGGGTCGAGAATAAGCGTATTTATATTAGGGCTTTTTCTCTCGGAGGCTTTAAGATATAGGTCCTAATGAGAAAACTTACTAGAACTAAATGACAAGCTTAATTAAATCTTTGCTATAAATTCTCTGTGAAATTCATTTCAAAAATGCCCCCACTTACAAATTTTAATTAAAAAATTCATATTGTATTTATCATTTTTTAGTCTTGAATATTTTCAGTTTTTACCTAATATTTTAATTTTTTTTTACAAAACACACGTTTTTCTTTTTTCTTTTTTTTTTTTTCTTTTCTCTTTCTTCATTTAATCATTTTTACACTAATATAAAACAAAAAAAAATCCTTTATTTATATAATATAGAAAATTACGAAAAAAAAACATGTTTTTTTTTAATCCGATTTACATATTTTTTTTATATTTTGTTTTAGTTTTATCTGTTGTTAATAATATTGCAGTAGACTTTGGTGTACTATGATATATTATGGTGTACTATAGTTTACGGTGTACTATAGTTTACTATAACGTACTATGGTTTACTACGGTATACTATGGTTTACTATGGCGTATATTCCAAACCCTAGGATCAAAACATAGTATCAGCCGTCGGCAAACCCTAGAGCAAACAAATCACAGCCGCCACCAACTACTATCCGCCAATCCTAACCGTCAACCTAAACCCTAGCGCCGTCAAAAAACCCTAGGTTTATGCAATCGCCTCCAACCACCGATCTAACCTCACACCACCATCTCCAATGGCCACCTCCACCATAACCATCACCTCTATGACCACGACCACCACCGCCATCGCCATAGACCCACCTCCGTTGCCTCCTTCTACACCCTCCCTCTCCACCGCACCGTCGCTGAGGTCTCCAAAAACCTCGAGATCTTCAGATCTATTCATCGCTTCCTTCACCCTACTCTACTGCTCGACGACGGATCAAGAATAGATCCTCAAAGTCTTCAGATCTCGGCAGCAGTGGCGGTGGCATCCTCGGTTTGCCCCCTATCGATTTGCAAGAGAGAGAGAGAATGGGATGAGTTGGACAACAGAAATATAAGAGAGGAAGAGAGAGAGGTGGAACGGTTGAAAAGAAGAGAGAAAAGATTGGGGTGTGAAAGACCGTGAAAAGAGAGAATGAGAGAAATGAGAGATAAACCTAATCTTTTATTATTTATATTAAGGGTATTTTCGGGTTAAACAAAAATAAAAGGATGTAGATCAAATTTTATTTTAAATTAGGGATTTAGTTATTTTATTTGAGGTTGTCATCCACATCAAAATAAGTTTGTGTTGAGGGGCTCCTAGCATATTACCCCTTTTCTTTTTGTTTTGTTAGGGTTGATTTATTATAGGGATAAACCATCGTTAGGTAAAATAATATAGTCTGGACCCAATTTATAATTTATTCTTTGTAAACAAACTCATTTAATATTGTCTGAATTGTGTGATCTCTCTAAGCTTATGTTAACGTTGATTATGGCATTCTTTGTTCATGCTTTTCTCCTATTTTCTCTCACTTCTTCTTATTCATCTCTTATCCGTCATTTTATATTCTCCATTCATTTACTTCTTTTCATTTTTTTCCCCACTTTTTGACGTGTTGTTCTTTCATTCTTATCTCCTCTCTCCTCTTTCTCTCTCTTCTCTCTTCCCCCATTTCTCTCATCTCGTATGTTTTTCTTTTATTCTTCTCTATCTCTCCCTCTCTCTTCTATCTCTGCCTCATTTCCTCTATTCTTGTCTGTTTCTGTTTCTTTTTTTTCTCTCTTTATTTTTCTTTATTTCTTCTCACTACTTTACATTTTCTTCTACATCTCATTTTTTGTCGTTGAAATCAATCTATTTTCTACTCTATGAAATTCATGTTTTCAGCGGAGATGAGATTTTTATCGTGAGTATTTAATTTTATAATACCATAGTATCTTAAATTGAAAAATAATATAGTGAATTAATGAAAATATTATAGTTGACTACCAATTTTTTTATAGTTGACACCGGAACAATTATAGTTGACTATCTAATTTTTGTAGTTGACTATGGCAGCAATATAGCTAACGACCCATTTTTTATAGTTGACTACCAAATTTTTATAGTTCACATCGTAAAAATTATAGTTGACTATCTTTTTTTTATAGTTGACTTTGAGAACAATATAGTGAACTACTCGGTTTTTATAGTTGACTCTGAGTGTAGATGATTACAATATTTTATGCTTTTCGCCAAAGCAATGATTTCTTCTTTGTTGTGGAATCTGATAAAATAAATTTTATAGGAAACAAATATTTACGAGTCAACAAATAGTGCAACCATATATTTGTAGATTAAAAAAAAGCTTGTTTACAAACTGCATTTTTGAGTAATCAACCATGGAAGAATTCTGAACTGTCGCATATGGTCGTCGCGTTTCTTTGATTTCGGGCGTCACTGAAATTAGAGAAAATTTCAGTGATTCATGTATGAAAAATAACATAATTAATCAAATAACAATTAAATCTGCAACAAATCTAAGTGAAAATCGATTGTCGATTTCAGGCTTACCGTTGCATAGTATTTCTGTTAGGAGACTTCGATTTGTCCTTCGAAGACGCTGAGAATGGTGAAAAACATAGATTATGCTGTAAAACCACATAAATTAGGTTAATAGAAGTGAAGGGGAGCCATAAATGTATAGGAAACTACTTGTCTTCAGTTTGCTAGTTTTCACCATTGTTGTTGGCCTGTATTTCTCTGCAATTCGCACAAATCTCAGTTTTTTCTTTTTGTGAATAAATGTAGCAAACCAGGGTATTATTTCAACCGGGAAAGGATCGTATATATTTTGCAGATTTTTTTGCGATTTTCTTGGTAGAAATATAGCAGACTGACAGAAATTTGGGAAGATATTACATTGAAGAAACGGTTGAAGACTTGGAAGAAAATGGTGGAGGGTTATTGCTATTAGAAAATATAAGGATAGTTTAGTAATTGATAAATGTGAGGGGTTTGACCCATTTAAAATAATTATCGGTGATTAGTCCTTATATTTTTTTGTAATGAGGGGGTTATCTCATTAACCCTAATTTATAGTTGGGGTTATTAGTGAGAACACCCAAAACCTTTGGGCATATTAGGGTGGATCCACACCATTTTATATTATTACTGAGACCCCGTTATTTATAAAACTAGTAACTCACCCGTGTGATGCACGAGGATTAATTAAATAAATCTAAATGAGTTAATGTAACAAACCAACGAAGAAAAAAAATTCGAGAATGTAAAGAATACAATTGAACAAAAAATAAAAATTTGTATCTTAATTTATCAATAAAAAGTCTGCATAAAAAATAAACTTACAATATTTTAAACACCATCCATGTTGAAATGTAGCAAATAACTCTGAGACTGAAATCAAAGCAATGCACCAGTCTTACACATGAATCTGAATGTTGTTATAGAAGACCACGAAACTACAATCAAATATACATAGAGTGTACACATTGAAATAATGGATAAATATGAACATGTTATCAATAAATGATGTTTGTCAATGTGTACCTTTATATTCTTTCGAATACTTCTTTGTACGCAACGTTGCTGGTAACACTGGACAACTCATCGGATTGCCTTTGATTAAAATATTTATTCCAAATCTACTCTTCACTAGAGACAAGGCTACTTGACCGTGACTGAAAACAGACCTTGAAAAGTAAAATCCAACGTGCGAGAGAGTTTGGCCTTGAGTTTTGTTGATTGTCACGGAAAATGATATAATCACCGGATATTGTCGTCTTTGATATTTAACTGGCAATGTGGAATTCAAAGGTATCAAAGTTATCCGAGGAATAAATACCATGTCGCCAACATTCTTACCCGATAATACCTTGTAACTAATTACGTGCATGCCCTATCTTTCAACTTGGAGACGAGTTCCATTGCTCAAACCTCTCGCTTGATCGATATTCCTAATGAGCATGACATGAACGCCTTTCTTTAATTTCATCTCATACGGGGGAAGATCGGAGCACGATATTGTATTGAGAAACTCGGTCGAGTAAATTTATGCATTAATCTTGGAACTTGTTCCGTCCACGCACATACTGTCAGAGCTCATGTAAACCTTTTCCTCTTCTTCTATTAACGATGAAAGATAGTCGTTCTGTTGGGTTTCGGGCACGTGTACGCAGCGGAAAACAAAAATTTTATGCGATTTAAACAACTTTAAAACACATAAACACATGCCCGATAATTATAACAATTAATTGCGTACCTTTGCGCTTCCAGCGAAATTTAAAAACGACATACATGCTCAATTATTTAACCGAATTTAAATCAATTAGCATGCTCGCGTTTAAATCAAATAACATGCTCGTAACATATAAATCAATTTCATGTATTCACATAAAATCATACAAGAACGACCATACATATTTAATTTAAACGTATACGAATCAAGAACAATGAATCGTGAGTTTACCTCTTGAAGCGTGAGGTAGGCGCACGAAGCAAGACGAGATTGCTACGGAAACCAATCCGTACAATCCAGGGCAGCAGCGGTGGAGCGGCAGCAGCGGCGAGACGGCCACGGGGGCGCGTGTAACTCACGCGCGGTCTTCGGGCGGCGCGTGGGGTTGCGTCCGGCTTCGGCTCGTGTGCTGCTCCTCGATTCTTCGATCTTCGATCTTCCTCCTCTCGGATTTCACCTCGTATACTTCGATCTACTAAACACGTAGCACTAGACACGTAATAGTTAGAAATAACGGAAGAAAAGAAAGAGGGAAAATAGTACCGAAAGGGATCGGCCAATGGATGGCCGATTCCGGCGACTTTCCGGCGACGGCGGCGCGATGGCCGATGAGAGAGGGCCGAGTGAGAGAGAGTGTAAGCGGCTAGGGTTAGGGTTTTGTGTTGTGTGTGTAAGACCTATAAATCTTGTATTTATAGTGTCTTGCATAAAACCCTAGCGGGCTTAAGTTGGACCGGGCTCAACAACTTAAGTTCACTAGTACTTTTACTTGCTCGTCTCTCTCAATTCAATGACCGAAAAATTGCAACGATTACATTTTCGGAATCATTATAAAGTCCTCGTCATTACGTGTGCCAATTCTCAATTTCCAACTTTCCAAAAGTGGAAACCCTAGTTCAGTGCACTTTCTAAATTTGGAAACTTCCCGATTTAGAAAGTCCACTACAATGTTCGCCTATTCTTTTCCTTTTCTTATTCTCATTCATAATTCCAAATTTCGAATGTTGGACCCAATCATATTGACTTCCAATCATGCAAAGATAAACATATTTTACCTTTGACCGTTTATTCAAAGATCTCATGTGCACGAGCAGTGTGACCCTCGATGGTTCAGGTGTAAGCTAGCCGTGGGCCCACAACCCTTTGTGGTCAAAACTCGTCCCTTAGAGATACGATTAAGATGATGCTCGTTTCACCTTAATCACCCAACGAATCAAGATTGGTGTCTAGCAACTACGCGTCATGATTCCCTAGATGCAAATGAAGTGCCTGCAAAAACCTTCAGATATAGTTGACGTACAGTACGGTCCCTTCGATTCATATGTCCCGATTGAACTAGAGGCATTGGTTCATCGAGACCTCTCTATATGTTCAATGACCGTGCGATCGTTCTAAATGTTGTAATCGTTACGTGCATGACTTAGAGAATTGAATTCTCTAATCATCACTTAGTCTGCTCTGGCCAGAGACTTAGAATGATTACAAACTTTCAGAACACACTGGACATCCAAGACTATTCTAGCGATCGAATCCCCGACTACAATGCACAGACCTCCCACTAGATTTCGGACTGCACGAACACTGGCCCTTGGGATGGTCCTCGGTGGAACTCAAGGACAGGTCACGATACAGCTGGTTCTCTAGTGAAGTCACGGTGATGTCTAGGTCATAAGGACTAATGGTGTACAACTATACCATAGATATCTCTACTCAATTATTGGGAACCACTTAGAGATTTCTAGGGTGAGGGAGTTCAGTGAACTCGTCAACTTACGAGTACCCACTTATGCATGCCGATATCACAATACCGTTTACTGATGAGATGCAGTACACATACACTAAGTGCTAGTCTCTTAATGGGAAAGGCCGATATCCTCATTGGTGGCGTAACCCTTCGACTAGGAACACGTTTAACAGTTATAATACTTAAGTAAATATCTCACGATCCTAACGATTAATTACTAGTACTTGTAATAACTGTAAGGACTATATCTATGCTTGTGACAAAGGGACAAAGATATAGAATGCCAAGGTCTTTTATCATTAATACGAATAAAGGTTCGTTTATTACAATAATAAATACGAAAAACCACAGCCACATGTTGGCTTGTTGGTCACCTACTCTAACAATCTCCCACTTGACCTAAAGCCAACTACCCATGAATCGTAATCCCATCGACTCTCGATGTTTCTCGTGGACCGATCTCGGTAAAGGCTTCGTGAAGGGGTCTGCAACGTTCTCTTCCGAGGTGACTCGTTCTACTTTAACTTCACCTCTATCAATGATCTCTCGGATCACATGATACTTCCTCAGAATATGCTTCGACTTCTGATGAGATCGCGGCTCCTTAGCTTGCGCCACGGCTCCGGTGTTATCACAGTACAACGGTATCGGATCACTAGCATCAGGAATGACACCCAACTCTTGGATGAACTTCGTTATCCATGTCCCTTCTTTTGCAGCTTCGGATGCTGCAATGTATTCCGCTTCGGTAGTGGAATCAGCCGTCGTGCTTTGCTTGGAACTCTTCCAACACACGGCACCACCATTAAGCGTGAATATAAATCCAGAATTCGACTTTGAGTCGTCCACATCCGATTGAAAACTAGAGTCGGTAAAACCCTCTAATTTCAACTCAGTACCCCCATAAACCAAAAATATATCCTTAGTCCTTCGTAAGTACTTGAGGATATCTTTCACGGCTTTCCAGTGAGCCGGGCCGGGGTTAGACTGATACCTGCTTGTGACACTCACAGCATACGCAATATCGGGTCTCGTACACAGCATGCCATACATTATGCTTCCTATAGCAGAAGCATAAAGCGTCCTCTTGATCTCCTCGATTTCACTAGGTGTTTGCGGACACATAGATTTCGAGAGACGAACCCCATGGGACATTGGCAAGAATCCTTTCTTCGATTCTTCCATGCTATACCGTTTCATAACGGTGTCTATGTACAGGCTTTGGGATAATCCAAGCATCTTTCTTGCTCTATCTCTATAGATGCGTATTCCTAATACATAAGATGCTTATCCCAAATCCTTCATTGAGAAACGTGTGGACAACCATGCTTTTGTTTGTTGTAACATTCCTACGTCATTCCCAATTAGTAGAATGTCATCAACGTAAAGCACTAAAAATATCACTGCCCTCCCACTAACCTTCTTGTATACACAAGGTTCCTCCGGATTCTTCTCAAAATCAAACTCTTTGATGGTTGAGTCGAATCTAATGTTCCAACTTCGGGATGCTTGTTTCAATCCATAAATGGATCGCTGGATCTTGCAAACCTTTTGCTCACTTCCAGAAGATATGAAGCCTTCCGGCTGCGCCATGTAAATTTCTTCCTCAATGTCTCCATTAAGGAAGGCGGTCTTCACATCCATTTGCCATATCTCGTAGTCGTACCACGCAGCTATGGCCAGCAAAATTCTAATGGACTTCAGCATCGCGACTGGCGAAAAGGTTTCCTCATAGTCAACACCTTGCCTTTGAGTGTATCCTTTTGCTACCAATCTAGCTTTATAGGTCGATACCTTTCCATCCACTCCAATTTTCTTCTTATAGATCCACTTGCAGTCTATAGGAATAATTCCCTTAGGTGGATCTACCAAGGTTCACACCTTGTTGGAGTACACGGAGTCCATTTCGGATTTCATGGCAGTTAGCCAATGTCTCATGTCCGCATCCGATACGACCTCATTGTATGTTCTTGGATCTTGTCCAAGATCAACATGATCTTCATCATTCTCGAGGAGGAATAACCTATCCGGCATTTTCCGAACTCTTTCGGATCTACGTACCGTAGGTTCAAGAGGTATATTAGTGGTTTGTTGTATTGGTTCGATTACTTGTTCTTGCGCTTGAACTTCACTTTGTGGTTCTTGAACTACTTCAAGTTCTATCATGCTGCCTTTTCTATCCGATAGAAACTCCCTTTCCAAAAAGATGGCATTTCTTGAAACAAACGTCTTTGCTTCCTTGACATAATAGAACTCGTATCCCATCGAGTCTTCGGGATCGGATACCCCACAAAATAGCACAAGTCGGATTTACTATCCAATTGTCTCCCACCAATCGCTTCACATAAGCGGGACAACCCCATATCCTAATATGTTTGTAGTTGGGTTTCCGGGAATGCCAAAGTTCATAAGGTGTGGATTTAACTGCTTTGGTGTTAACTCTATTCAGCAAATACGCGGCAGTGCGAAGTGCATGACCCCACAAGTATGCCGGTAAGTTCGTGAACCCCATCATTGATCGAACCATATCCAATAAAGTTCGATTCCCGGAAACTCCATTAAGTTGAGGAGTTCCAGATGGAGTCCATTGAGATTGTATTCCATTCTCTTTTAGACAGTCAATGAACTCGATGCTCAAGTACTCTCCACCACGATCGGATCGCAGCTTCTTAATACTTCGTCCGAGTTGCTTTTCCACTTCGTGTCTAAAATCTTTGAACCTTTCAAATGTTTCAGACTTGTACTTCATCAAGTACACATACCCATACCTAGAATAATCGTCGGTAAACGTAGCGAAGTAGTTGTATCCACCCTTCGCACTAACACTTAGTGGACCACATACGTCTGTATGGATCAAATCCAAAAGACCCTCGGCTCGTTCCATTTTCCCTTTGTAGGGTGACTTGGTCATTTTCCCTTTAAGGCAAGATTCACAAGTTTGTAGTGATTTCACGTCCTCTAAAGAGAACAATCCTTCACTAACAAAATCGTTGATCCTTCTTAAAGAGACATGACCTAATCTAGCGTGCCAAAGTTGTGCGGGGTTTTGATCTATCTCCTTACGTTTTGCTGATATAACATTAATAGGTATTTCATTTGGATTTAGTTCATACAAGTTGTTTAATAGTCGTCCTTTGCAAATTAAATTCTCATTCTTTTGTATAATGCAAATCGAATTTCCAAAAACAAAAGTAAAACCTTCAATATCTAATACAGGAATAGAAATAAGGTTTCTAATGAGGGACGGAACAAATAAACAATCGTTCAAAACAATAGGAAAACTAGAATCCAAAACATTTAAGTAAATCGTGCCAATGGCTTCAGCAGCAACTCTTGCTCCATTCCCCATCCTTAGGTAGGTCTCACCCGCTCTAAGCTTTCGACTTCTTGTCATTAGCTGCAAATCATTGCACAAATGTGAGCCACAGCCCGTATCCAATACCCAAGAAGAAGAATTGACAGACAGATTTACGTCAATGAAATACGTACCCTTTTCAGAACTTTTCTGCTTTAGGTAAGCCTTGCAGTTACGGCGCCAATGTCCTTTCTTTCCACAATGATGGCAAGCATCATCAACTTGCTTGCTGACCTTTGCCTTGGGGCCCCCACTACCTTCACCCACTTCGAACTTGCTGTTTGGGAAGGGAACTCTTTCTTTTCTCTTCTTTTGGGAAGAACTCTTGTTTCCAGAAGTACCAGCAATGAGAACAGATTTCTCTTTCTTAATGGTGGACTCGAAACTGACCAACATGTTCATTAACTCATCCAAGGGAGGATCTAGTTTGTTCATGTTGAAGTTCACTATGAACGATTCATAGGAACTAGGAAGAGATAACAGGATCAAATCCAACGAGAGCTCGGCCGGGAGGGTGACATCGAGATTCACTAGCTTTTCAAGGAGAGTGATCATTTTGAGACAGTGCTCATGGACCGAAGTCCCTTCGCGCAGTCTCGCCGTGATCAACTCCTTTGTAGCAGCGTACCTCGGTGCCCTAATATTCTCACTATACATGCTATCGAGATGAGCCTTTATATCGAAAGCATGCATGTGAGACTCATATTTCCTCGCAAGCGCGGGCTCCATGGCGGCTATCATATAGCACCTAGCATGTGTGTCATCTTTCTTCCATGCTTCATAAGTTTCCTTTTCAGCATCAGTCGCTGTGGCAGGTATAGTGGCGGGAAGTCTCTCGTTCAAAACATAGAGACGCCCCTCAACGGTTAGCACAAGCTTAAGACTACGCAACCAATCTAGGTAATTAGGGCCATTGAGTTTATTGTCGATGATTGACATTATGGGATTCTTAGACATGATTATCTGAGAGGTATAGAGAAGAGGATTATTAGAGATTCGCATTAAATGATTGTTACAATTAAATGTTTGGACTTATGTTATTTAATTGTTCTCCCACTAATTTTATCGAATTCCACTTCCCTCTAGCAGACAAACGAGAAAACTGACTTTTCTTAAAGGGCTTTTAGGTCCAATAGACAAATATAACCCGTAGTTAATCTAGCCCGATTATATTTGCCCAAAGGTAGATCACAATCAATCATATCCACAATATGACCCTAAATTAATTTTCCTCACACTTGATAATGACCTAAGTTAATCTCGCGAATATCAAAATCGTCGTGTGTCAAGTCTAACCTACCAATCAAAGATGCTCATAGAACTTGATTATGTCAAACTAATGCAGTCCCTAGTTAATCTAGCCGACCACATTAATCCAACATAACCCTTTTCTATGGCTACCTTCATCGCTATGTCAATTGAATTACAGCTTACTCCACCATAGCACTCCCCGCTAACACGGCTTACTGCAGTACAGTGAAAGGCTACACATAATCCAACCGTTGGCAGAAGGAAAGAAATAACTCAACAGATTGGGTTTTTCTTTATAGCTTGAAATGATTCTTAATTAGATTAAGAATGAGGGATTTTTATTAAAAAGTTTTATCTCATCAGAAGGTTCGGATAGGTCTATGTGATTCCTACATCTATGTTCTCTAACGGCACAATTGGTATGCAAGAAAGGAATAAGATAGGAATGAAATAACCATTGGAATGGAATAATGATGGGAAAGGAATGATAATATTATTCCATTTCCTATGTTTGGTATAAACGAGGAATAAGAAAGGAATGAAATCTAATCCCTTACCTTCTATGAATCTCATGATTGGTAACTTAAATAAAATGTAGCGGAATGGAATAAAATATTTTAATGACCAAATTATCCTTTAATTAAAAAAAAATATTAATATTTTTTATTTACTGTCTTGATTTTTAAATTTATTATTTTTAAAAAGCTTATGATAAACGTTTTTTTACAATTCAATTAATGTTCTTAATATATTATTTGTTGTTATCATTTTTAACTAAAGTAAAAAAAACGAGTATAACATGGACATGTAGAACACAACTACAATAAGGAAATATAAGAAAAATAATAGTGATGATTAATAACAGTAGAAGTTATTTAAATACTCATTAAATAGTCATGTCTTAATAATGTACGAACAATAAAAATAAAAGAAAACAACTAAAGAACCAAAATCCAGAAAGAAACAACTTCAAAGGTTGTAATACTGTATGAACAATAATAATAAAACTTTAAACATCACCATTTAGAATCGCTTTAACCAACTGCTCTTTTCCTTCTTCGGTCATACTAAAGAACACATCAGTTAACTCGTGAGAATGCGCTATATGACAAACGGCCTTGATAATTTCTCCTACAGTGAGGTTGGAAATCTTTCTTTTCTCAGAATCAATTTTTTGCCTCTTCTCAGATATTTCAGCATCAACCCCAATTGCTTTTCCAAAGATCTGACTGGCTTTGGCAATTTCACTTCCAATAACTGCAGCTGCATCTTTAATATCTGTCATTATTGCCACGTTTTCGGTGCTTCTGCTCCTTTTTTTCTTTCTCTGGTTATGAGTTCCTTGACTTCTTGGAGATTGCATAGGCAATAATGAACTATAAGCACCAAAATCCTCAAGTTCACGTTCCATAGTCGAATCAACATCATTAACAGTATCATTGTTAGTCTCTTCTCTTTCTATATTTTCCATCATATCAGCAGGACCTTCAGCATTTATTCCCGTTGCCCGATCTTTTCCGAAAATAACAACCAAGTCTTTGTAGTAAGGGAATGATTTGTTTTGCCAAATTGCATGAGAAGGGTGACTCTGAAAAAAATAAAAACAACAAAATCACAATAAGCTAAAATAATTCAAAGCTTCTACAGATATAAAACCAAGATGAGACACATTAGCAAAAATATCTTTTCACTTTCAATATAAAAAATATATAAACTCATGACCATAAAAAATCATGCTAAGTAAAATATTTATAATATACTTACATTGTTTAATAAAAAAAGTAAAACAATTAAGCATTTTGATATTGTTTCGTAGGGAGAAAAAGAAAAAAGAAATTTATGTAATTAACAACCTTCATGCAACTTTTATGGCTTAAAAACATAACTGATGTACAATAGCATAATCAACAATTAAAGCGATAGAATTAATTAAATACCAAACCTGAAGATATGAATCCCATACGGCCTTTTCAGCTGTAATGCATTTTTTTATTGGATCAAAACCAAAATCACTTGTGTTGGAGCCATGTAGCATATCGTAAACAATATGAAGATCCTTCTTTAAGGTCTTAATTCTTGATTCGATATGTGGTTTTGCCTTTAAACCCGAATTAGGCAAAAAAGCTTGTATTTTCTCCTCCACAAAATTTAGATAGCCCGGCTTGAACCCATTTTCAGCTTTATATAATCCTAGATTTACCATATCAAGAAGTACTTGAACAAGTTTGGCATCTTCTTCATACTTCCATTTTCTTTTATTTTTACCACGACTCTTGTATCTTGGGTTTGAGTATCCATCCTTATGAAAAGAGCCATACAAAATTACAAAAAAAATGGTAATGAATAAACAAAATAAATTCAAAAATAATAATTTCATGAATATCATAGTTAACATTATAAAATATCTAAAATAATATCACCAACAAAAATCAAAAGTAACCAATAAAATAATTATCCAACTAAAATGCAACATACAAAATCTAGAAGTCATGTATGATTTCTGTGTGTTGTCCAAGTATTGAACATGTTAACTGCTAAATTATTTCTAAAAGTAGTCAATTCGTTAGACGGCTCAATCACATTTATATGTTCTTCGTCAGATTCATCTTCGTTATCTCCGTTCTCGCTCTCCATGCCCTCTTCCCCATCTCCATCTTCTAGATCATCATCACTTTCTAATTGATAACCACCCATTTCTCGCTTTATAAAATTGTGTAGAAACAACAGGCCATGATGATGCGATTTTGAATTTTTATTGGATAATACGAGGGACTTCTAAGGATTCCCCAACGACTCTTTAGCAAACCAAACAACCTCTCTATTATATTTCTAGCAGAAGAATGCTTCATATTGAATAATTCTTCTGCAGTAGTACTTTGATGTCTTTCACTCCAGTCGTTGAGATGATATCTCTGACTTCGAAATGGTGCAAGAAATCCTTCACAATTGGTATATCCACCATCCACAAGATAATACGAACCTTCAAATTATATAATAATAGTAAGTTAGTTTTTTCTTATTAATGTATTATGTTACCCTTTTTTAAAGTTAGATGTATGATCTCACCACGAGGAACTACCAAACCGTTTGTCCTACTAATAGCATCTCTCAAAACTCTACCATCAGCAGCTGACCCTTCCCAGCCAGGCAATACATAGATAAATTGCATATCTTGAGAGCACACTCCTAATACATTAGTAGCAATTTGACTTTTACGTGTTCGATATCTAGGTTTATCATCTAATGGTACGCGAACTTCGATATGCGTACCATCGAGAGCTCCTAAACACCCCTATCATTATAAAAATAGAATAAGTATATTATTTATATTAAATTTTAATATGTAAAATTAAATAGCATACCTTGAACCATTTCCATCTTTGATCCGTAGAGTCATCTTGTACGGGCTCGGGTTTTTTAAGTAATTCCCCTTGAAGTCTAATAATAGCATTTATCACTTTTCTAAAATGCCTACTGATTGTTTCTCCAGAACGCTCAAAATTGACGCCTATAATTATTTGTTTTTGATGATGCGCTAAAATATGAACCGCTATAGCAACTTGTTCATCCACTAACATATTTTTAGTCGGGAAAACTATACCAGCGGCTTCCAATCTAGAGCATAAATGAACAAAAGTTTGTCTATTCATCCTAGTTACCTTTTTGCAGTTACGATCACTCTTGTAAAATATCTTTTGCATATACTTTCTCTTCTCAAAAAAATTATATTGATACATTGGTCTTAAACTAATAGACCTAGTATGATTCTCCATATATCTAAGAGCAATGTGCCAAAACCAATGTACTAATTGCATTATGCTCGACCAAAACGACAACATTGCTATGTATTTCTTTCGCCTTGCTAATTTTTTTGTTGATAAATTTAATCTTGGCATAGCTGCAAATTTATTTAAAAGGGTATTTATCAAAATTTTGTTTTCAAATATCACAACAGAAAGACATCAACACATTAATTACAAGAAAGGGTTAAACATAATAAAATAAAAGCCTAATGCATAGGAACTATAAATAATTGTTCTTTAACCCACTAATCACCCCATCAATTTCTATTTATTCTATAAGCAGTAGAAAACTTGAATTTGCTTCTTTATAAACAATTGCACGTACTGTTAAAAATCAAGAATAAGACAAGCAATAGTATTATTTATAGTTTGTTTTCATATCCCCATTAAACTCAATCCAGTTATTCAACAAATGAGTTTACAAAAATCAGAAAATCACAAGCCGAAGAAAGAAATATGCAGAAGAAAAAAAAAGTGTACCTTCAGACGGCTGAAGACGACAAAGGAGAAAAAGAGACGATAAATCAATATGATAGAAGAATTGATTAATTAGGTTTAAGTTAAATTGAATTTGCGTGATAATTTTGTAAATAAAAAGTATTAAATAAGGATAATTTTGTCAAAGGAAAATAATTATTTATTCCCATAGAATTGGGAATACGTAAAACCATGGGGGAGTGGAGGAATCACTAATCCTATAATTTTGGGTATGAGCATTCCGTTAGGAATGGATATTCTCATTCCCAAAACATACCAAACATGTATTCGGGAATAAAATTGGGAATATATATTCCATTCCTTGCTCATACCCACATACCAAATGTGCCGTAAAGGTATATGGAAACGCATATTGTCCTAAGAGGAACATACGACCTAACTACATAATTAATTACATTAATTAAGTATCGGGTTTTCAAAATAATTATAGAACCTCAACTAGCATAAATCATTCAAATAATGTTAGGGTACTACTAATTAAGTTGAACTATAATCAATATTATATATGTGTTCTATTAATTGAAATCAATTTAACAATTTAAATTAATTTAATTAATCTAACACCTATTTACTAAAATAGATGATTGTTGACTCGATTATCTAATTAGGGTTAATTGAAAATAATCTTCGGAAAATTAAAATCAATTTGTTTTAAGTTTACTTTTAGAAATCTGAATTTTTTTTTTTATTATTTTTTATTTATTTTTTTATTTTTTTTTATTTTCAGCGAATCGGTTCGGCCGACCGGTCTGACCGGTTCGGACCGAAACGGTCCGGTTCTGCCCGGTCCAGTTGACCCAATCAGTGGGCCGGGTTAGTCGGACCGAGAACCGGTCTGACCGACCCGAATCCACTTGGATTCGGTCAATTGGATTGCACACAACCATCGAACCGGCCGGTTCGACCGGTTCGATCCGAACAATTAAAAACCGATGTTTTAAAAACAATTTCAGATCCAATTTTCCAATTTTAAACAATTTTAAAGCTAGAAAAATTCTAAACAATAAACTCTCAATTACATAATACAACAATCACTACTTTAATAAATCGAACATGCATAAATCATAGCATATATAAACGAACGCAATTAATTGCGCAACGAGCTCTGATACCACTATTGGGTTTCGGGCACGTGTACGCAGCGGAAAACAAAAATTTTATGCGATTTAAACAACTTTAAAACACATAAACACATGCCCGATAATTATAACAATTAATTGCGTACCTTTGCGCTTCCAGCGAAATTTAAAAACGACATACATGCTCAATTATTTAACCGAATTTAAATCAATTAGCATGCTCGCGTTTAAATCAAATAACATGCTCGTAACATATAAATCAATTTCATGTATTCACATAAAATCATACAAGAACGAACATACATATTTAATTTAAACGTATACGAATCAAGAACAATGAATCGTGAGTTTACCTCTTGAAGCGTGAGGTAGGCGCACGAAGCAAGACGAGATTTCTACGGAAACCAATCCGTACAATCCGGGGCAGCAGCGGTGGAGCGGCAGCAGCGGCGAGACGGCCACGGCGGCGCGTGTAACTCACGCGCGGTCTTCGGGCGGCGCGTGGGGTTGTGTGCGGCTTCGGCTCGTGTGCTGCTCCTCGATTCTTCGATCTTCGATCTTCCTCCTCTCGGATTTCATCTCGTATTCTTGAAACTACTAAACACGTGGCACTAGACACGTAATAGTTAGAAATAACGGAAGAAAAGAAAGAGGGAAAAGAGTACCGAAAGGGATCGGCCAACGGATGGCCGATTCCGGCGACTTTACGGCGACGGCGGCGTGGTGGCCGAGGAGAGAGGGCCGAGTGAGAGAGAGTGTGAGCGGCTAGGGTTAGGGTTTTGTGTTGTGTGTGTGTGTAAGACCTATAAATCTTGTATTTATAGTGTCTTGCATAAAACCCTAGCGGGCTTAAGTTGGACCGGGCCCAACAGCTTAAGTTCACTAGTACTTTTACTTGCTCGTCTCTCTCAATTCAATGACCGAAAAATTGCAACGATTACATTTTCGGAATCATTATAAAGTCCTCGTCATTACGAGTGTCAATTCTCAATTTCCAACTTTCCAAAAGTAGAAACACTAGTTCAGTGCACTTTCTAAATTTGGAAACTTCCCGATTTAGAAAGTCCACTACAATGTTCGCCTATTCTTTTCCTTTTCTTATTCTCATTCATAATTCCAAATTACGAATGTTGGACCCAATCATATTGACTTCCAATCATGCAAAGATAAACATATTTTACCTTTGACCGTTTATTCAAAGATCTCATGTGCACGAGCAGTGTGACCCTCGATGGTTCAGGTGTAAGCTAGCCGTGGGCCCACAACCCTTTGTGTTCAAAACTTGTCCCTTAGAGATACGATTAAGATGATGCTCGTTTCACCTTAATCACCCAACGAATCAAGATTGGTGTCTAGCAACTACGCGTCATGATTCCCTAGATGCAAATGAAGTGCCTGCAAAAACCTTCAGATATAGTTGACGTACAGTACGGTCCCTTCGATTCATATGTCCCGATTGAACTAGAGGCATTGGTTCATCGAGACCTCTCTATATGTTCAATGAACGTGCGATCGTTCTAAGTGTTGTAATCGTTACGTGCATGACTTAGAGAATCGAATTCTCTAATCATCACTTAGTCAGCTCTGGCCAAAGACTTAGAATGATTACAAACTTTCATAACACACAGGACATCCAAGACTATTCTAGCGATCGAATCCCAGACTACAATGCACAGACCTCCCATTAGATTTCGGACTGCACGAACACTGGCCCTTGGGATGGTCCTCGGTGGAACTCAGGGACAGGTCACGATACAGCTGGTCCTCTAGTGAAGTCACGGTGATGTCTAGGTCATAAGGACTATTAATGGTGTACAACTATACCATAGATATCTCTACTCGATTATTGGGAACCACTTAGAGATTTCTAGGGTGAGGAAGTTCAGTGAACTCGTCAACTTACGAGCACCCACTTATGCATGCCGATATCACAATACCGTTTACTGATGAGATGCAGTACACATACACAAAGTGCTAGTCTCTTAATGGGAAAGGCCGATATCCTCATTGGTGGCGTAACCCTTCGACTAGGAACACGTTTAACATTTATAATACTTAAGTAAATATCTCACGATCCTAACGATCAATTACTAATACTTGTAATAACTGTAAGGGCTATATCTATGCTTGTGACAAATGGACAAAGATATAGAACGCCAAGGTCTTTTATCATTATACGAATAAAGGTTCGTTTATTTCAATAATAAATACGAAAAACCACAGTCACATGTTGGCTTGTTGGTCACCTACTCTAAGAGTTCACTTATATAACACTCTCATTTGTGGGCCCCATAATGGCCCTCCCCTGAAAGAAATCAAGATTGGCAATGTTATTCAGCAAATCCGGATACACGAACTGCAGGAGTTCTGAGAAAGCATCATCCGAATCTCGAATCAGCATGTCTCAGGAAATTCAACCGAGGCTTCACTATCATTGCAATCTCTAGCTTCTCTGATTCCAATAATCAGAATTCATTCGGCAAATTCTCTTATGTCGATCATCTTCATTAGACGAAGATGCATCCGACTGAAGCCTCATGTTCTTGTGCAACCTCATGACACGACATTCTCTCCACAATGGTGATAAATTGATCATAGCATGTACGATATCTTGCCTCGATGCTTTAAGTACAACAGGTAATATCTGTCTAAAGTCTCCACAAAGAACGATAACCTACCACCAAAAGGTTTTTCCGAATTCAAAATCAATCGCATGGTTCTGTCCAATGTTTCAAAACAAAAGCTATGCATCATCGGCGCCTCATCGCATATAGCTAGTTTTGCTTCAATCAACAGCTTTGCTTGAGGACTTTGTTGTTTGATGTTGAAAGTGGAGCTCTCATGCACAATTATCGGGTGTCCAAATCTAGAATGTGTTGTTGTTCTACCACCCGTAAGGAACAATGAAACAATACCGCTCGAGGCAACATAAATGACAATGCCTTTCTCAGAACGAACATCGGCGGAAAGTATGTTTCAAATAGATATCTTCCCGGTGCCCCCATGGCCGTACAAGAAAAACATACCTCCACTGTTCTTCGACACTGCATTCATGATTGTGTCGTAAAAAAATTTCTGGTCAGGTGTTATCGACGATAAGAACTTTTCAAGTTCGGCACGCATTTCAGAGATGTCGTAATCCAATTCATCAAGTATTAACCTATTCTTTGTGTCGGCTAGCATTGACTGTACCGGTAAAGACATAGATGCATAATTACGTAAACTCTTACCATTGCTCTGCAGTATTTTCTCAATCTCAATGAGGGTGTAATTCTTCAAGCTGTCCTCCGATAAGGTTAATGCACAAATTATAAATAATACTATGTAATACCAAGAATGTGGATTATTTAAACATACAAATAATAACTATATCGTTACAACAATTAGCGTATATGAATTATGGTTTTTCAATATGATATATACCTCGATTATTATGACGCTTTTGGTTTCTGTAAATCATGTCATCATAACTACGACCCGCATTTTCCCCATACATACTCAGGCCTGCTCAAATTATTCGCTAATAAAAGAATAGCAAACAATAAACTTATGTATTATGCGCTCGCCCATCTGCTTACTTCATTGATATTGTCGATGTACTCTTTGTCATCCTGCAACAAACCGAATACGTAGTATGCGTCCCTAAAGGTATCGTAGACCTTCATATTCACAGTTCTAAGTTCTTTATAGCTTCTACAACCAACTTAATTATTAAGCAACAACCTTAAATAATAGTCTTCTCTCTTCCCTGGGGGAACGTTATTAAGTATTCCAATCGAAAATCCTTTTTTTCGTGGCTCCCATGATATAGACTCATCATAGTAAATGAAGTGTTGTGGGAAATCTGCGTTTTTGATTGATCTGGCTTCCGGAAACCGCTTGTTTGCCTCAAACCATGCTAAAAACATACATTGTTTGGCAGACGGTCTATTGACTACATTATGCAAATGTTGATTTTCGTGATACACAACCATTTGACAATCAGGTAGGTGGAAGCTCAAACAAATCATGGGGGGGGGGGGGGGGGGGGGGGTCTCTATAATGAATGTCAAACTCAAACAATCTTCAACTGGCCTCGCATACAGATATGTACCTGCAAAATAATATATAATATATTGTGAAACATGATTTAGTGTTTAAACAATATATAATATATTGTTGAAATAAACGAATATATACACGAATAAACATTTAGTCAAAAAAAGATCCATTTTAACGATAAAATAAGTAACATCATAAGTTGGAAATATACATACAATCGTAGTACATCTTTATCTCATCGCGTACGTGTTCACCATCATTGGTATTATGAGACTGATAAAATGCAGTTGTAACTCGATCATTGCCCTTGTTGACATATTTCAACATATACTTTATCAGTTTGTTATGGTTATAGAGCTCGATGTTGATGTGAACTATGTATTTCAACAGTAGAGCACGATTGTAAGGAACGACATACACATTGTAAAAGTTTTTTTCTTCTTCGTTACTATCCGTTTGTCTTCCGTTCTTCTATACGAATGGTATCCTTCATCATCAGCCTCAGTACGTTGCACAAATCTCTTTAGAAAGCGCTTGGTGCAAAGACCATCCTTCATGAATGGAATTCATGTTCGCATGGTACGAGGATCATGTATTTTTTTACCAACTTATACATTTTCCTGTCGCAAGTCTTATCTGGTATTTCGGTACGTGGAAATATCCGACTGCTCATAGAGCCCCCATTTGGAGCCGCATGTCCGTTATCTCGGTATAGCACCAACGCATAGGTGATGATTTCGATGATGACTATTTCCAGCCTTTTGTTTTCTCCTACTGAACAAGTGAGGTTCCCGACAATCTCTGACAAGAGTGAGCAGATAAGTGATTGCTAATCCACTCTTCAAAGATGCAGAAGATAGATATGGATTTGAAAAACCAAACAAAGAAGAGAAGCACTGCCATTTTAATTTATGTTGATTTCCCTTTGTACACTGTTGATATAAATAGAGATAAAAGGATAAAGTTTGTTATGCTAAAAAACAAGAAGTGAGGACACGTGTGAGGACACGTGTCTGCCTATATATTCCCTTGCATATTTGTTGTGATCTCTTTTGGTGAGCTGGCAATAGGTTTAGTTTCTTGGGGAGAAAGACTATTGCTAATAGTACTCAAGGTCGTATCGTCCCACGGAGCTTCAATCTTTGCATAAAGGAAGTAAAATCGTTTACAGGGTGTTGGATTAAATGGGAACATCATAATCCGCTTCAAGTCAAACTCAACGTCGATGGATCGAGAAAGGGAGAGTTTTGCTCCGGAGGTGGTCTGCTTCGTAATTCCAACAGGCTGGTGCTTCACGGGTTCTCCAACTTCTATGGAAAAGTTTCACTTATTTTAGCGGAAACCACGGCTATTATGGATGGTTTATTGATATGCAAAGAGATGGGAATCGATGAGGTTAGTCTGGAATTGGATTCAAAGATTGTCATCGATATGATATATGGCAAGACCTTGATCGCATGAGAAGTTCGGTACCTTGTCACTGCCATTCGTAAATTATTAAAGGCTTTCGGGTTGGTCAACATATCTTTCGTGAGGCGAACTAGGGTGGCAGATGGTTTAGCTAAATTAGCTTATGGTCACAAAGATAGGAAGATATATGCTACAGTAGAAGAATTTCTTCGTCGTATTCGATCAGCCGCCAAATTGGATCGGGTCAGATTGCCAAATTTTAGAAGGGGTGCAAGATGAAAAATATGAAGATGATGTGTCGTTGCAGAGAGATTTAGGCTTCAGTACTTCTTCCAACCATCTCCACACCTAATGAGGGGTCGGTTGGAGAGAAACAAAATATTGGGAGCAACGTTCACACCAATTTATGGGGTTGGCTTCTCATCAAAATTCGGGGGTTGTTTTTGCAATTTTAGGAAATATAGTTTTCTTAAGCATATTAGTCTTAGGTTATTTCTCTTTCTACCCTATTTTGGAACTTTCTATAATAGATTAGTTAGGAGCTTTTCTAACTTATTTATTGCCATTGTAGGGGTACTCTTTCCTTGTGTATGCCCGCAAAGTTTTACTAATCCCCCATTTTTCTTCTCCAATTGTCTTGAAAATCCACTGACACTCAGCCAAATTCTGATTTGGTGCAGGTGGCACTAGAGTCCAAGTTTGAGTGGATAGAAGGGCATCAAGTTCCCTTTGCATAGCTTGTCGCCACTCAGGAAAGCGAGCAACTTGAGTGACACATGTAGGTTCCTCTGGCACAATGGTTGAAGCTAGAAAAGCCCGAGTAAGGGGCTAAGGGATTGTGCCATCATCTCGAATTTTCGGACAAAGGCGGTTCGTTTGAGAGCGTGTTTTCATCGAGTGAGATGGTGGGCAGTCTGATGGTGTCGGAGTTGGTAAAAGCGGAGGTAAACGAGAGTTAGGGTGGATGGTCAGAGAAGATTGTGGATTTGAATTGTATAGGAGCAAGGAGTGAGAAGTGGTTGGCGTAGTAGATTTGGTCGTGGAATTTAGTTGGTTTGGCTGAGAATTATTATTGGAAGAGTTTGGTGCAAGGAATGAGAATTAATGGTAGAGCTAGGCTGGACAATATTTGGTGGTGAGTTAGGCTGGGAAAAAGAAGAGTTGTGGGCTGAGATAATGGGAAAATGGAGCAGAATTTGTGGTGGCAGAGAAGGGAAAATTTCTTTCGTAAAAAACGACATCTCTAGAAATGTAAACTTGGGATGTTGGTATGTGAAAACAAACGTATCCATGATGATTTAAGTTATATCCGAGAAAGAGACATGGTAACAACCTATAATCAAATTGATGTCTATTATAGGGCTGAAGATTGGGCTAACAAAGACAGTCAAAAGTTTTCAAAAATAGGTAGTCAGGCTTTTTTCGAAACAAAAGCTCAAAGGGAGATTTTTTTTTTAATGGATGGGGAAGACAGGTGGTTAATGAGGTAAACCGCTGTCGAAAAAGTGTCAGACCAAAAGGATTTAGGGATGAAATAATAAAGTCTCTTTTTCTGGTATAAAAAAAATCTCTTAACTACCGTTTGACTCCTAAAATTTAAATTTTTTGTTCTCCAAAGGTGTTATATAAAATGGGTTAGTATTTTGATATTTCATACTACCCGCCCCCGCCCCTTCGCTCTTTCAGACTCATACCACAAATAAATCAATTTCAATTTACTAAAACCCCTACTGCCCAATTATCATCCCGACGTCCGCCGACCACTTGGCCATCCGGTTGCCACGATGACAGATAGCAAATGTTTGCGATCGGGTAACGTTTTACAGTGTTTCGTTGCTGTTTTTTCAAGGAGAACTTCTAAAAAGATCTACGCTTTTATAGGGGATGTAGGCGGTATTCTACTAAATTCAGGTTGATTATTATTTGAATTGGATTAGAAGCGAGCTTTGTACACACCCTCTGAGAGCGTCGGATTTTTTGTTGTCTGAAAAAAAGGAAAAAAAAAACATAAAAGAAAAAAAGAAATAATATGATAGTGGTGGCTACGTTAGAGAATGGAGATTTCCCAGAATCATAGATCTTTGGCCTCACTCTCCAATTATATCTTACACAATTCCATCTCGGTATTCTACATGGAATTAATAGTGCCTGTATTTTCATAATATTCTTTGTAATGTTTATTTTTGAAATTGTAATACTATTTTGCATATTATTGAATCGTAATATTGTTATTGAAAACATATTTGAAATATATTGTATTTTTTTAACAATTTAATTAAAATGTGTACGTTCCGGTCGCGACACAACCGCGATGTTGCAACGGAACTGGAACGGTAGTGTCCGCGACAATGCACTGTTCCGTTTACAAACACTAATTCAATCTATACACATACACATTCAGTCTTCAATCAAACATAACAAGTATTTTGATTTCGAAACAAAAACTATAATTTTAATTTCGAAAATCTAGAAGATCAACGACTAGGTGATGGGCTTTCACCTATGGAAGGGTGGCGAGTGAATGGTCGCGAAGGTTGCAATGTGTTCTCCTGTCTTTAGTTATCTTGTTTTTTGTCCTTCTTTATTCTTTTCTTTTCTTCGTGAATTTTGGTCATTATTTCACAACACTCCTAAGAATTTAAAATTCTCTCTACTTTCATTTTTGAAATTTTGAGACTTTGAAACTTGTTTCTCAAATATGTTTCGACGAACAACAACAACAACAATTGCAATGGTCAATTAGATACAATTATGAAGTAAAAATAATTTGTTTTGTATTTGTTTGCGAAAAATTTCAGTATTCCGTGATGCTAAAACAAAACTTGTTCAGTTCCGTGTTCAACAACTCGAAACCCCAAAAAAATATTAATTGTTTCGTCCTCTACAACACAAATCTATGTTTTGTTTTTTAGAGCACGAAACATGTGTTCAAGTTTCGTGCGGCATGAAACCTTAAAAAAATTGTGCTCGCTCGCGGAGCAGGTAGCTGTTGACTGACTTGACAGCAGTTGACTGACTTGACTGTATATGCGTCTACAACAGTGTCGGAAAGCCTGCAATGATGTTAATAGAGGAGTGTCCAGGGCAGATCCGGTGAAGGGCGAAATCTCCTCTAAAGGCACTAACACAACCGGCAATGATGTTGACTTGGACTGGCTCTTGAGCTTGCTTTTGGTCTTCAATTTGGAGCACTTACCCGGTGTGTTAGAAGAACACCTACATATGTGGCATCAATTATCTAGGTTTGGGTAGCTCTTGAAACTTTTTTAAGCGCTTTTATGTATTTGCAAGACAATTGCAATATTTATTATTCGAAAATTTTATGTATTGTACGGTTTTTATATGTATTTGGAAGACAATTGCAATATTTGATTATTAAGTATCATGTATTGTATGGTTTTTATATGTACTTGAGAAACAATTGCAATAATTTCTCCAAAATAAGAAACTACTAACCAAAGAAAATACAAACTCCATGGAAAAAAATACAAACTCCAAAATATAACATATAATCTACTACAAAATAACAAACATCAAAGTACATAAAGTCTCGAGAAAAAACCAAATTATAATATATGTCCCTAGCCCTCCTCGACAGGTCATCTCGACCACTCGTTCCTTCAGATCTCCGATGTGGTGGTGGGTAATCATGGAAGAGTGAGCCATAAGAGCTAGCCCTGTTTCAACTATATATCGATGTTTTTGCTCAACGGTCCCGTTTTGGGAGTGAGCATAGGGACAAGACAAGCGATGTGTAACACCAAAACTTTGTAAAGTACGTGCGAAAGGACGAAATTCACCACCAAAATCGGATTGTAGAGCAAGAATTTTGCTTTGAAACACATTCTCCACATTTCGTTTAAAATGAGAAAAGCACTAGCCACATCGACTTTACATTTAAGGGGAAACAACCAAGTGTCAAAGTTGTTTGTTTTTTTTTCCTTTTTATGTTCTGGCGCCGTTCAGGTGCCATTCCGGCCGCGTGTGGGCTGTTTCGTGGCTCCGTCTCGTTCATCCCACCGATTTTTCGACGTTCCGATGAGTCACGATAAAAACACCGTTCTGATTACGGATTCTAGAACAGAGGGCACCATTCCCGTTTCAGAACAGCCGTTCCGGCCATTCCAACGCCGTTCCAGTGAACCATGGAAGAAGACGAATAATTAAAGAAAAATAAAATTGAATTATGTATCTCTCTACCAAATTTTACAAACATTTTCGACACCAAGAGTAAGGAAAATGAGTATGGTGAAAAATTTGGTGGAATCCAAATAGCCTAGCCTTTATTATTATTTTTTTTTAAATAAGGTAGACTTAATTTGATCATTAATTGCAAATAGAGAATCCAATACAAAAAGCAATAAACCGTTACGTGTATGCACGATAACATGATTTTATGATTTTAATGTAGAGAGATCCTATATCAACTCTCCCATGCAATCTACACATCCCAATTCATATATATTTATTTTTTAATTTTTTTTCCATCGAAAATGAAATTAAATACTAAGCAAAAACCTTACCCAGAAATATATTTCCCGGCATTAATCTAGGTCGGACATTCTTCCCCTCGATTTTGGCAAAAACCAATTCGAAAACCTAATTCAGATCACTATTTTCATATACATTCACCAGATCCGCGTGTATAATTTCTCGTTCCGCCATCAGTTTTTATTTTTTTATTTTTAATTTTTTAATTGTTTTGTTGAGGAGAAGCTATTGCCATGGCTGGTCGTCGCGATTCCAACCCTTTTGATGACGAAGAAGTGAATCCTTTTGCGGTAATTTCACATTTGCTCTGTTATTTTTTTTTAATAATCAATTTATCGTGGTTTTGTGAATTTCGTAATGCTGACAAATGTCATTGGAACATTTCAATGTTGGTGATAAATGTTAGATCTGTTTCCCATGTTTACTAATTTGCAATGTTGTCAGTTGCTCTTATGAAATTGCAAATGAACTGTTGTACTTTGCTTTCACCTTTTACGTTTTTTGGTATTTTATTTGCTATAATTCCTGTCATATATGAGCCTGTTCTTGGATGGGTTTTGTTTAAAATCGAAGTAAATTGTTAGATTGTGTGTCGATGTGTGTGTCGTGGATGCAACTGATTCAGAATAAACAAGGCCTTTCACTTAAGAATATATTGGATTTTTTGTGAGTGGTTTACGTTAATTCTCTTGCTTTGTTCTTTGTTGGTTTTGTGGATAGGCAATTGTGAGGTGAAAGAAGATTACAAATTCCTTGTCTATTAATTTGTTTTGAATGTATAAAGTTTCAATCGAGTGAGCTAAAATCCTCTACTTGACTCCAATTGTGTCGCAAGCGAGTGTGATTGTTAAATTAAGCCGCAAAGACGCCAGCCAAAGAGTTAAATAAAATACATACTTCTCGTCACGAATCTAGTACATATAGTTTATTGGATTTTGGATGGATAAATGTGGAAATTCTATCCATGAGGGTTATTAAATTGGACAATATGTCTATGGAGTATGTCTATTCCAATTATCCTATCCCTCATTTTCTTCTATTTATTTGCTGATTTTAATTAATAGTTTGGTTGGTCTTTCCTAGTGCTTGAAATGGCATCAGTAATAGGGCTTAGAAGCTCAGGTTTATCGATAATTTTACTTTTCTACTTCTCTTCTGTTGTAATATTAATGAGAACTGTTTTTTTCTTATTGGTGTGAGCTTCTGATTGCAGGACCAAGATAGGGGTCAACCGAACTATGGCGGGGGTGCGTTTTACACGACAGTAAGCTTACTCTCTTTCTGACACTTTCCACTTTATTTACTCTGGCGTTTTGATATCTGACACTCTTTTTGGACGTTTTTTGCTCTTTGGGTATCCTTCTGATTACTGCTTGCCGACTCACTGCATATGATTCAAAATGGTTTGTTAACCACATTTGGAAGCATTTGTTTCCTTTTAATTTGCAATCCATGAATTCTGATGTTACAGGCTTGAAAGTAACAGTTTCATCTCGTACCTGAATTCTGTTCTTGAAGAAATGCATTCAGAAGCTTCCGTTATTTGGCATTTTTTCCCTTAAAATTATACTTTCCAATTCAAATACACACACACAAACATTGACACCATGCATGAATAAGAAAATTTATGCACTTTGTTTCTGCGTAACGCGGGTTTTGTTTTATGTTTCTGATAGATCATTTTTCTTGCTGTGGTTTTCAGAATCCTGGATCTGTTCCTCCAGCAAACTCAAGGCTTTCACCTCTTCCGCATGAACCTGCTGACTACGACCGTGGGACTACGGTTGATATTCCTCTTGATAGTTCCAAGGTATTTCAATAACTTCCATTACAAAATCATGAGTTGGAGAGCTGGAGATGATGCCTTTTTTTTTTTTAAATCTTGTAAGGATTTGAAGAAGAAAGAGAAGGAACTTCTAGCTAAAGAGGCCGAACTGAAAAAGAGGGAACAGGTGATCTTTAGTTCAAAATTTAAAATATAATTTCAAGTGAACTTTTCGTGGTCTTCCTATAAGAAACTGTTGCAAGGTTTATTTTGCCTTCTGTTATTCTGAGATATCTTGACTTATAAGTTATAAATAGTCAATCTCATTCCTTTTCTTATGTCTTGTTTTCCTGTCTTCGTGCCCTGTGGTTTTCAGGTGTGATCCAGGCTTAGATTTGCAAAACTGTACTTTATACGGAATTTTAAAGATTGCATTCTTGTACTTGTAACCATTTTAATCACATTTTAATCAATTTAATTTCTCTGATTTTATGCAGGACCTGAAAAGGAGGGAAGATGCCATTGCACGATGTAATTAGTGAATTGTGCTTGTACATTGTATTGCAGCCGTTGCTAATATTCTGTTATGCAAAGTTTAACATCTTATCTTTTTTTTTCCCTCTCTTTTCCTTTGTCAGCTGGAGTCATCATCGAGGATAAAAACTGGCCACCGTTTTTCCCCCTTATTCATCATGACATTTCAAATGAAATCCCAATTCATCTGCAGAGGCTGCAGTATGTTGCATTCACGACATTGTTGGGTATGACTAAGTCGAGCTATCTTATGACATTATGAATGTGTTATTCAGAAATATTAGTCTGTGGGAGGTTCCTTACACTCGTTTTCGTCCCATCTCCTGCTAGTGGATTCTAGTGATTTTTGTATATTCCACTGCTGATTAACTTGTCCCCCGTGACGTGTCCCATTTCTTATTTTGTCAGAAAGACGTAAACAATTTGTAGGGTACCTTATCGGTACTAATGACTTAAGATATGTGCCAATTCTCAGTGTTGATGCTCAAAATATTAACACATTAAGAGTTAAGAGAAATCCTACAGAAGCAGCTAAGATTTGGTCGGGTACCTTATCTAAATAAAATTACTGACCATAAGCAAAATGATAATGCACAGTAATGATTAATTGCTTTTCGCCTTGAATAAGTATGCCTAATTTTTATGTCTAGGTTATTACCTGAGGAACTTGTTCCTTTATTATAGCCACCTTCAGTGTCACTCTGGAAACTTTTATACTGCGAATGCTTGACATAGGAAAATAGATATGAATCTATAACTTCTAGCCATTACTGAAAGACATAAATTGATGAAAGTTAGGGAAGTTGGTACAAATTCGGTCGTATGTACTTTTACTTGAGGTTTAAGTTCACAGTAACAACTATGTACTTTTAGGAAAGTTTGACCAATCTTCATAAGGTTCTCTCATGTTTGTTGCCATAGATATGAACAGAAAAAGAATAGTTTGATTAGTTTTAAAGTTGATAGGCAGTTCAACCAAAAATAAATAAAAACGAATCATAAAAAATGCTTCCATTAGTATATTTTTGCCTGTCGATTATACATACATTCTAATATCATACTATTAACACTACATGTTTACATAAAGAGAACCAAGACACCCTATCCGAGGTTTCAAGAATACGAAGCTGAGTTCTTCCATAAGAAGCAGAGATAGATTCTTCCCTATCTCCATAACTTCCATAACTATATATACATATTTAGTTAATGGAACGACATCCTTATGTCATCTAGGGCGAGCAAGATAAAGAATTGTTCTTTATATCATGAACTTGAATTTTCCGAAATTAGGCATGGAGTATCATCCTCTGCGCTCTACTTGCTTCCTCTTTATTGAAGGTGGATTTATCGAGTAACTCCTGTAAATCAGGGCCCCTCCTCAAGAAGTATAGCAAGATTCAAGAATATAAAAGCCCCAAAAGATGTACTTTGCTTGATAAACTCAAGTTGTGCATTTGATAGTTGCTAAGTGTTAGAACTGGTTGCTGGGGTTAACATTGGATAGGGCAATAAAAAAAATGAAATGTGGGATGCTGATAGACGTTTGTGATGGTTGTTTATCCACTGCAAGAAAATAGATCTCATGAAGGTTTCTAATCATGAACTTATCCATTTATATTTGACCTCATCTAAAGCCTATCCAGTTGTGCTTCTCCCAAAAGTTTCTTATATATGTTTTGTAAGAGTGTCAAAAAACCGAATACCGTCGCGCTTGCTTGTTATAGGTCATACTTCATATATATTTCTCTCCCTCGTGTCAAACTTAGCTCACATTCTTTATCAGCTGTAGTTTATACTATTACTGGGCTAGCTCATATAACGGAAGTTATTGATGAGAAGTACCAAAAATGCATTACAAAGTAGTTACCTCATGAAACATGTTTTATGACATAAATACATATTAAATTAAAAATGTGTAGAAGTCATTATTTTATAGTCAAGTAGAGAATTATTTTGATTCTATGCTGACTCTAATACCATACAACATTTAACGTGCCAGCCTACTTTTTTAGGCTCATAGCTCACAATTTTGTCAGTTTAAATTAGTCAGCTAAAATAAAAGTCTGCCTAACACAAGATCTTTGAGCATGTCAGCTTAGTTGGCTGATCCTTCCCCTTCAGTTATATCTGGCAGTTATTTATAAGCTGTTTTGTAAAGTCTGACTGGCTGGTTCTCTTGCTGATATGTCAGTGTTTGCCTGCATCGCATTTTCAAACAATAGTGGAATGAACTATATTGGCGATTTTTATATGCTCATAGCAGTTTTCCCATGCAAATGCTGGTCAGAGTGCTTTATTGTACTTCATTTGCTGTAAAATTCTAGTCTGGTTGGTTCCAGGCAAATAGAACAGTTTTCAGGTGGTTCAGATTACTAAAAATCTCTATAAATCATCTTGTGCATAAAGTTCCTTGATGAATAATCTGCCAAGTAGAAAGAATAATGTGAGTTAAAATATTGAGATCTGAACGTGTGATCTGTAAAAATGTCCTTCGAGCATGCATCAAGAAAAATATTAACGAAAAGGGAAAATATTTCTACAGTTTTTGCTTTTGGAGCTCATTGTTCGATGCTATATCTGGATGTTATAATGCGCTCGAGGACCATGAATGATTGATTAACATTTTTTTTTTATTGGCATCCTCTCTATAATCCACGCGCAGTCCAAATTTAGTTGTTGTGCATGTAACTGAATCTATTTCAGTCTAATTATGTTTTTATGAAAATTTCAAATTTCTGAGACAGTTTCAATCTACAAAGAAATAATCACGTCTGTAGGATTTGAACCTACAACATTGGGTTTTGGAGACCCATGTTTTACCGAACTGAACTAAGAGCGCGTTCTTATCAGAATAGGAAACACTGAGTTAGAGGATTCTTTTTCTGACACTCATAAAAATGAATAGTTCTTGCAATATGAATCGCTCTCAATTGATTCATCATTGCTGTTCCGTTGAGCAGTAAATCAAACAACATGCTAGAAATACATATTTTGCCGGGATTACTTCATACAATATTAATGCCATGTATGTGTCTTATACTCTTATTCCTTATGTCATTGAGAAGAATTTCATTGAAAGACTAGAAGAGCATAGATCAATGCAAAAAAATTCGTAATAGTTTTATGTACTACCAATTAATTGATTTAGTTGTTGACTTGATCTGGTGAATTGCAGGTTTGATAGGATGTCTTCTGTGGAATGTTGTAGCAGTTACTGTAGCTTGGATTAGGGGAGAAGGTTCGTGGTAATTTGTATAATGCCAACTGGTGGATTCGATAATCTTTAGAGATGTTAATGTTTTTCAGACTTTTTTGTGATGCAGGTCCAACAATCTGGTTTCTTTCTATTATCTACCTCATATCTGGTGTTCCAGGAGCCTATGTGTTATGGTACCGTCCTCTGTATCGTGCAATGAGGTACCTAAAAGATCTCTCTCTCTCTCTCTCTCTCTCTCTCTCTCTCTCTCTCTCTCTCTCTCTCTCTCTCTCTCTCTCTCTCTCTCTCTCTCTCTCTCTCTCTCTCTCTCTTCTCCAGCCTAATTTTCCATACATTTCTACTTTATTATGACATGGCAATTTTTTTGGATTAATGTTTTGTTCGTACGAGTCGTACGTACTACTTCGTGGATTGTGGATCCCTTTTGCATTTATACTGATTTTGCATTATTATGCATTTCCAGGACTGACAGTGCTCTGAAATTTGGATGGTTCTTCTTGTCTTACATGGTAAATATACGATTACTTTCTGCTGATTATCCTAAACTTTGAAGGCATCTGACGAATTTGCTGCTGTTTTTTTTTTGGCTTATGCAGTTCCACATTGGTTTCTGCGTGTTCGCCACTGTTGCTCCTCCAATTATCTTTAAGGGGAAATCTTTGACGTATGTTTCTTTTCTTTGGCTTGAACCGCGGACTGCAACTTCCATGACTTCCTTTTTAATGCACCACTCAGTAAAACAGAATGAATAGAAAATGAAAAAATAGGCACAAGAAACGAACACACAGATAGAGTGATGCACTTAAATACGTACATGCGAAAAGATTGATAATAGTCCTCGTCACTTTTGTTGTGTTGTATTGCTTACTGATGATGGCTGTTCAACTTGTTTCAGTGGAATCTTGCCTGCAATTGACCTTTTAAGTGAAAATACTCTGGCTGGGGTAAGACTCAAAATTCACGACTGTATTTGTATTTAGTTTCTATTTTTGTCAACACCTTGAACTACTGAAAATTGCCTTACCAATTTACTATATATCGCCGTCGTTGCAGATATTTTACCTTGTGGGATTTGGGTTCTTTTGCGTTGAATCATTGATTAGCATATGGGTGATTCAGGTTAGATCCTAACCAATAATAATTTGTCATTTCGATATTCTGAGTGCTCGGCTAATTATTTTAAACTCGGGCTTATCCAACTTAAACAATGTGCAGCAAGTTTACATGTACTTCAGAGGAAGTGGAAAAGCTGCAGAAATGAGGAGGGATGCAGCAAGATCAACTATGATGGCAGCATTGTGACATCACAATAATTATATGGCCAAAATCGACACTTCTGAGTCTCCTTTAATTCGTCGGCTATTCTTTCTTCTGACAACTTATACCCTCCAAAATATATATATTAGAATTTACTCTTTTGACCCCTTATAGCGCACACCTTACCTAACCGAAGCATTCTTGTTCTTGAGATGGAGAAGATGTGATTATCTTGGCACATTTTTTCTTCCCATTTTACCCTTGTCATGCTCAACTGCCACCAAACTTCCTACTTTGGTCTGTCCGCAACAGAGATATTTTTTCTTACTACTTTTTTCTCGTTTTTTTATTTTTTTTATTTATTTTTTTATTTATAACTATGATGTTACCATTTTACTATTTTCTTTTTCTTCTTACATTCCCCTGATTTTGTATAACTACGATGTTACGATTTTGTGCAGTTCATTTCGAGTTGTCAAACATAGATTTTTTCTTTCTACTTTCTTTTTTTCCTCGTGTTTTATTCTTTTTTTTTTTTTTATTGCATTAACACTGATTTTGCATAACTGCGATGTTACGATTTTGTGCAGTTACGATGCAACAACTAATGATTCATAATTTAAATAAACATTGCCTATAATTCAACTAATGATTCATAATCTACAAATAAACATTGCCTATAGCATCTACAGTTTATATAAAAAATAAACATTGCCTATAGCATCCACAATTTAAATAAATAGATACAATTACTCTTCAATCAACATTGATTATAATAAAATTGATTTAAGTGTTGATGAGGATAATCTCAAGTTCATATTCAAGAAAGTATGAATAGACAAAATTCAGTATTGCAGGAATTATGATTTTCCCTAATTTAATTCTAAGATTTAAAAAACCACCATCCCATATAAAAATGCAATATTGCAGGAATTTTGCGGTCGTAACAATTTTTTATTTATTTATTTATTTAAAATGCTAAAAATAAATAAAACATGTATAAGTTAGTAATATTGAAATTGTAATAGTATAACAATGTTACAACAATTCCTTAAAACCTTAGGCTCCTTCGACACTACACCCGGTGATAAACACCGGGTGGGTCTTCTGCTGCCACGTGTCCCTTTTTTTATTTTTCTAAAACCCCTAAAGGTAAACCTAGCGGGGAATGTATTATAAAATACAAAAGAAAGATACGTGGCAGCAGAAGACCCACCCGGTGTTTATCACCGGGTGTAGGGTCGAACAAATCCCTTTAAAATTTGGGCAAATCACGGACGCCCCCTGAGGTAAGGTTAAATTACGAAAACACCCATGTTTGCATAATAACAGTCACCTCCTCAATAGTATTTGTCTTACACGCCTATCCTTACAGTTTCAAATTTACTTAGAGATGTTCATCCGGTCGGTCAACCGACCGAACCGAACCGAACAAAAATTCGTTACATGATGTTACCGAACCGGTAGTTCTATTCGATATTCATTTTTTTTACTTCACATATATATATATATATTTAAACTAAAATTAATTATTTTTTTTAAAAAAAATATTTTTATAAAGTTCAGTAATTCGGTTATTTACCAAACCAGACTGTAAACCGTATGGAATTTTGGCGCATCAAAATTTCAGTATGATTTTATCGAATGAACATCCATAAATTTACCAACTGAAGAGATTTATTCGTAAGACAATACATAGTTGAGGGATATAGTTGTAGTTAAGTAAACATTAGAGATTTTTTTCATAATTTGAGGAGTAATCATAATTTGCTCTTAAAATTTCAAAAGGGTGGAAAACTGCAGAAAGCCAGAAACTCCCAATTTAGGAGTGAAAACGTAACTTCATAATTCATGTGCCTATTTTAACAGATATCTCAAAATTTGTGGACTAAGCTGAGAAATTTGAAAAATGAATAAACACTAATCAGATTTTTATCTTGCATTGAATTATTTGAAGTTTTGTATTTAATTTCTCAATTCTTCAACCGGTCGTCACCACACCATTTAAACTAAACACCCTTTCCGCCGCGCAAAAAATACCGTCCATCACCACACCACCACCAACACCGCCGCCGGACAATGGACCTGACACTCTCAACTTCAGCTTTCTTTTCAGTTTCTTCTTCTTGTTCTTCGCCACCATGTAAGCTTCATCAAACCCTTGATTTTCCGTCGAATTCTATTCATTTTTTGGGGTTTAAACCACACATTCATTTCAACACCACAAACAATACACACACTAAAATTAGGGTTTTTCTGGGGTTTAAACTTCACTGTCATTCCAAGAGTGTATCTGTACCCAATAAGAACGTGAACAAGGGGAAAAAGAAGAGATATGGAGGCATTTTGCCTTCCGTTTTGCGATCTTTGGAGCTCGATAACAATGTCGAAAACACCCTCGACACGTATCACGGGAAGCTCAATCCCAAAGAGCAGACCGTAATTCTCAAAGAACAGAGTAATTGGGATAAGGCTTTGAGAATTTTCAAGTGGTTTAAATCACAGGAAGATTATGTTCCCAATGTCATACACTACAATGTCGTGCTTCGTGCGTTGGGTCGATCGAAGAAATGGGATGAATTGAGGCTTTGTTGGATCGAAATGGCGAAAGAGGGAGTCTTCCCCACGAACAACACCTACGGAATGCTTGTCGATGTGTACGGAAAATCGGGGCTGGTGAAGGAGGCACTCTTATGGATTAAACATATGCAGTTGAGAGGGATTTTCCCCGATGAAGTCACAATGTCTACCGTTGTTAAGGTGTTGAAGGATGCGGCGGAATACGATAGAGCCGATAGATTCTTCAAGAACTGGTCCGTTGGGAAAATTGAATTGGATGATCTAGATTTCGATAGCAGTGTTGATCAGGAAGGTATTAGTTTGAAACAGTTTCTGTTGACTGAGCTTTTCCGAACTGGTGGGAGGTCGAATTCTTCTACTGACTTGGGTGCTGATGTGGAGAGTCGAAAACCCCGTCTTACTGCCACGTATAATACTCTTATCGACTTGTATGGAAAGGCTGGTCGTTTGAATGATGCTGCTCGTGTTTTTTCCGATATGTTGAAGGCTGGTGTTGCGCTCGATACTTTCACATTCAACACCATGATTTTCATTTGCGGTAGTCAGGGTTGTTTATCCGAGGCCAAGGCTTTGCTCGATAAAATGGAGGAAAGAGGGATTTCTCCCGACACAAAGACTTACAACATTTTTCTTTCGTTGCATGCTCGTGCTGGTGACATAGATGCGGTTGTTCAGTGCTACAGGAATATTAGGGCATTAGGTCTTTTTCCGGACAACGTAACGCATAGAGCTGTCCTTAAAACACTGAGTGAAAGAAATATGATTGATGAGGTGGAATCTGTGATTCAAGAAATGGAGAAATTGGACAAGCGCATCCACGAAAGCTCTCTTCCTCTGCTCGCTAAAATGTATGTTACTGCAGGTTTGTCTGAAAAGGCGAAGTTCTTGGTTGAAAAGTCCCAATCGTACGGTGGATTCTCGTCGAAGACCTATGCTGCTATAATCGATGTGTATGCAGAGAACGGGCTTTGGGCTGAAGCGGAGTCTTTGTTCTACAGTAATAGGGAGGGCTCTGGCTCGGTACAGAAGAAAGATGTTTTGGAGTATAATGTGATGATCAAAGCTTACGGTAAGGGAGAACAATACGATAAAGCTATGTCGCTGTTTAGGGGCATGAGAAATCAAGGTACATGGCCAGACGATTGCACGTATAACTCCCTTATCCAAATGTTAGCCGGAGCTGATTTAGTCGATAATGCGATAGACCTTTTGGCTGAAATGCAAGAAGCTGGGCTTAAAGCTACATGTTCGACTTTCTCAGCTGTGATTGCTACTTTTGCTAAGAACAAGAGGCTCTCCGATGCAGTTGATGTGTTTCAAGAAATGTTACGGGCGGATGTGAAACCGAATGAAGTTGTTTACGGGTCGTTGATCGATGCTTTTGCAGAGGATGGGAATTTCGAAGAAGCAAATCGCTATTTACATGTCATGGAAGAATCCGGGATTCCGGCGAACCACATAATCTTGACTTCCATGATCAAGGCTTACGGTAAAATCGGTTCGGTTGAAGGAGCAAAGCAGATGTACGAGAAGATGAACAAGTTGGATGGGGGTCCCGACATTGTGGCGTCCAATAGTATGCTTAATCTGTACGGTGAATTAGGAATGCTGTCTGAAGCTAAATTGATATATGATTCTTTACGAGAGAAAAACGGGGCTGATGGGGTTACATTCGCAACCATGATGTATGTTTACAAGAACATGGGCATGCTCGACGAGGCAATTGAAGTTGCACAAGAGATGAAACGGTCGGGTTTAGTGAGAGATTGTGTAACGTACACTAAAGTGATGGCGTGTTATGCCACGAAAGGCGAGCTAGTTGAATGCGGCGAATTGCTTTACGAGATGGTTGTGAAACAGAAGCTTATTCCCGATCGAGGGACATTCAAAGTACTATACACCGTATTAAAGAAAGGAGGGATTCCGAGTGAAGCTGTAAGAGAGCTCGAAACATCGTACAATGAAGGGAGACCCTTTGCCAAACAAGCTGTAATAACCTCTGTTTTCTCTGTAGTGGGGTTGCATGCGTATGCGCTCGAGTCTTGTGGGAATTTTACGAAAGAAGACGTGGGGTTCAATTCGTTTGCGTATAATGCTGCAATTCGTGCTTACACAGCTTACGGCAAGATCGATGAGGCTTTGAAGATGTATATGAGAATGCAGGATGAAGGGCTCGATCCCGATGTTGTTACTTTGATAAATCTCGTGAATTGTTATGGAAAAGCCGGTATGGTTGAAGGGGTGAAGCGAATACACAGCCAACTCAAGTATGGTGATATTGAGCCTAATGAATCATTGTACGAGGCGGTTATAGATGCTTATAAGAATGCAAATAGGCACGATCTTGCTCAATTGGTCAGTCAAGATATGAGATTGGCTTCTGATGTACGGCAGTTTACAGATTCTGAATCCGAAGATCCCGACGAAGCCTCTCTTTCTCAATGAATAAAGATGAGTTGAACAATTTCGTAAAGGTGTAAAAGGTTTGAAGACGAGTTGAACAATTTCGTAACGAGTGAAGTTTGTTGCTATGTGCAAAGCAGGTGTTCTTTTGAGGGCCTAATTGCACACAAGAAGGCTGGCGGCGGGCTGTGATGTCGATCGAGTGTTTCCCTCTTCCATTGCTCTCACAAATTCAAGAATGTCGGCTTCGGTTGTTGCTCTGTATAATTGCGGATCCATATTTTCTGCAGTCCCGTAATAAGTCTCTCCTCTTCTTCTAGCAATCCCGGAGATTCGTGTATTTGTTGTACTGGTAAAAGTGGTTAAATGTTTTGTTGCTTCAAGTATGTATAATTATATGTTATCCGGACTTAACTGAATCGCAGTTTATGATGAGTCGAGATTATATAGCTAAACTACTTACTGTTCTCTAAGGCCTCGTTTGTTTCGTAAGATTAACCATATATAGTTAATTACATAATTGGACTTTGTTTGAGCTGAATACTTTGTCGGGCCGTCCAATAATTGTCAAGAAAATGAGCTCTTATATTGGTTTATCGAGGACTGTCGACTGACCTTGACCTTGACCTTGACCTTGACCTCTAGTCTTAATGTCTAATTACAAAATTGGGTTTTCATATGATTGCATTATTATCTTAGCAACCGGACAAGGTTGAAGAAAAGCGTGTCGTATGAACCAGAACTTTTGGATCGATATTATTAACAATAGTCCGTTAAGAAAATGTATTTGATGGATTAGCGTAATATCCGATGGATTATGTTCATCCGGCAAACACACGAATGCTTAAGTCTAGTAAAAATATCCATGGAATCCGAACACCGACAAGACAACAAGGCGTAATACCAGCTCGGTAAATTATTTTCTCACCATTCATACGTACTCTGGAAAACTCGAACAAACCAATGGATTGAAGCTGGTTTTATCAATCCAGCTCTTTCCGGGTATTTTTTTAACACCTCTCGTCTGCATTTGCTTCCACACCGTCTGAGAATCTTTCCACCGCCCGACCGATCTATACACATTAGCTAAAAGTACATAACTTAAGTGATAATCGGGTTTCAATTCTATCGTTTTCTTAGCTATCCGTTCCGCAACTGTAGGATTGGTCGTGGTAGCACAAGCACCGAGAAGAGCTGCCCAAAGGGATGGATTACGATTGAATTCTTCTGCATTAATAATCAAATCTTCCGCTTCTTCTATTTCGCCTGCCCTACCTAAAAGATCGACCATACAACTATAGTGCTCGATTCCGGCTTTTAATCCGTAATCCTCACACATTGCTACAAAGTATTTCTTCCCTTGGTCGACCAAACCACTATGGCTGCAAGCAAACAGAACTTCGATGAAACTTATGCAATCAGGTTCAACTCTTTCTCGAATCATCTGATCGAAAATCTTGACAGCTTCTTCGCCTCTCCCATTCTGGGCGAATCCACCGATCATCGAGTTCCAAGTAATTAAATTTTTAACCGACATCTTCAAGAAAATCCTGTGAGCGAAATCAATGCAGCCGCATTTGGCGTATAAATCAACCAAAGCTGATTCAACCACAATATCTCTCCAACTACCTCTCTTCAAGTACTGGCAGTGTATCTCTTTCCCGAGTTTCTCGTTTGCCAAACCAGCGCATGCACGTAAAACAGTCCCGAAGCTGTAAAGGTCCTTTTCCATAACTCTGAAGATCTCGATCACCACTTCGAACTCACCCTTTCGACAGTAACCCCCAAGCAAAGAGGACCATGAAACCGTATTCTTTTTCTCCATTCTGTCGAAAACACGTTGCGACTCTTCAACTACCCCACACTTGGCATACATATCGACCAAACTACTATCGACAAACACGTTCCCGTGAAACCCACCGGTAATTACCTGTGCATGAACTTCTTTTCCTTGCCGCAATCTTTCCAAATTTCCTAAAGCCGTCAAAGCACTCCCAAAAGTAAACCAATCCGGCATAAACCCGTATTTCCTAAACATCAAATAGAACACCCCCAGAGCCTCACGATACAAATCGCACCTCGTGAACGCAGAAATCACCGAGGTGCAACAAACAGCATCTGGTTCAGGCATTTCATCGAACAGCTTGCGACAATCACCCGACCTGCAACTCCTCCCATACATATCAATCAGAGCAGCCGCAATCACCTCATTACACTCAAATCCACACCTAACCACAACCCCATGTAAGCATTTCCCGAATCGCAACTCTCGAATATCCGAGCACGCTTTGATCACGGCAGACAAAGTAAAAGCATTGGGTTCAATCCCAATGCTCAGCATCTCCAGATACAATCCGATCGCATTACGGGGTTTTCCGGCGCGAATGTACCCGGAAATCATGGAGCTCCAAGAAACGACATCCTTATAAGGCAACCCGTCGAAGAATCTCCGAGTGTCGTTAAAATCGGAACCCAGTTTGAAGTAGAAGGATAAGAGGCTGTTGCCCACGAAACGATCGGTTTCGAGGCCGGACTTAACGAGGTGGGAGTGGAGCTGGAGGCCGGCGGTGAAGTGAAGTGATCTGGTGCAGGCGTGCACCACGGTGGCATATATGACTGGTTTTGAAACCACATTTTGTTCTTCGTCGGTGGTTTTGGCGTTTATGGAACAGAGAAGAGTAACTGCCTCGGAGACGGAGCCTGCTCTGCAGAGGTGGACGAGTTCAGATTGTTTGGAGTTGAGAGAGTGTGTGTAGTGCGGCTGAGAGAGTTGTGTGTAATGGCGTTTCAAGAAGAGCTTCATCAATCGTCAGTAATTCCAGAAATGAAAGAAACTTTTTGAATTTTTGGCCTTCTAGTTCGGTGTATTTATATGGGTGTTTTTTTTTTGCAAGAACCACCCCTGTATTATCTCTAATTGTTGTTAAACCACATGTGATAAATTTATTAGCAAATAACCCCTTATGAAATCTAGTCAAGGTCACAAAATCGCCTGACAACTTTTAGTGTAGCGCACGCGTAAATTATGCGAAGGTTGCGGCTATATGCAATACTCATTCCACTTGTGCAAGACCAAATTAAAGAAAGATTCCAAAAGATTCTATTTAATTAAGATGGAATAACAAATATGCCCATAAATTAAATTGGTTTTTTTTTTCTTATGCAAGACCAAATACAAATAATGAGGAAAAAAAACAAAAACATAGAAGCGTGAATTAAAAAAACAAACAGCCCCCACCCCCCCCCCCCCCCTACCTACGCCCACCTTCTCCGCCGCTCAAGCTTCGCCGCCCAAGCTCAATTAAATTTGAAACTGGTAAAAATCGACACCAAGGTGTCGAAAAACTATGCTACAAATCGACACTTAAGCGTCGAATTGCATAGGTAAAAATCGACGTTGACATGTCGAATTTATAGTACAAATTCAAATGTTGTATTTTATACCTCAAAATCGACATCTAAATGTCGATTTTTACCTGTAAAATTCGACCTGTACATGTCGAATTCGTTTGCGCGGGATTTAATTTTTTGGAAAATCGATATTCTAGCTAAAAAAACCGATACATGCATAGCTTATTGGGTTCTTCCATCGTAGAATCTTCTATTTTGATGTCTTCTGACTCCATACTTGCCATCTTTGTAAGATTTGTTGAGTTTTGATGATTTTGAATATCTAGGTTTTGTGGGTTTATGGAGGAGGAAGGAGAAAGGTCTTGTCGGTTTTGGAAGATGGAGAAGATGGGAGTTTCTCTTATGGTTTTGTGGTCTTGTGATAGGGTTTTTTGTGTTTTTGAATTTTTAGTCTTGCACATTTGGAATTTTCTATTTTTTTAAGGGGCAATTTGCTATAGATCCCTCTATATTATAAGTTATGTGTGTAAATCCAAGTCAAAATTTAATGTTTTAATAAATTAATAATATTTATTATGGCAAAATTACCCTTAATTAAATCAAATCAAATCCCGAAAAATCTCTCTATCATAACAATTCCCAAACATCTCTCTTCCAAATATTAACTAAAACAAATAAATTAATTCATAACAAAAATATACAATTTATTTTACAAACTCATACTCTAAAAACGTCACCGCAGCCCCCCCACCGCCCATGATCCGGGAACTGCTACGTCTATGACTCCACGAAATGCAAATAGCAAACTGAAAATTAGATTTTATATTATTGAATTGCAAACAACAAAATACCTATGATTTCGCCAAATGCAAACAGGAAAAAACAAAATTCATAATTTGTATTACTAAATTACAAACAAAAAATTACCTATGACTTCGCCAGATGCATAGAGCAAACTGAAGAAAAACATTCAGCAAAACTTGCATTATTGAATTGCAAGCAATAAACTACCTATGCCCTGGCCAAATTCAAACAGTAAATTGAAAAAAAAATAAAAAAAATCAGCATCATTAAAAACATCAACCAAAAAATTGTTTATAGAACAATTTGCAAACAACAAAAATATGAAACAAAATGTTTGTAAAATGTAACTTAAGACATACCTTGCAAATTGTAAACCAGAGGAATCGAATCTCAACATCAAACGCAATTCTTCAAACAACAAACGAAATTAAACCAACTGCAAACGGAAATTGCTAACAACAAACGATGGGAGGTTCTACATACGGAAAACACAATGCGAATTCGGCTAGGATTTTGGATTTCTGATTTTTTTTGGGAGGGGATGTTTGTCGTCCTCTTTAATTCTTTCACAAAGAAATACTCTCATAATCTAAAAAGCTCCTTGTTTTTTTTCATCTCTATGATATTTCTTCATTAAAAAAAAGAAAACGAAAAAGAAAAAAAAAAGAGAGAGAAGCACGAGAGAGAGAGGCGTGAGAATTGAGATGCAGACGGAGAGAGAGAGATGATGAATTATATAGGGGGAAAGTAACGTGAGATTGAAGAGATGATATATAAGATTTGCTTTCTTATTAATTGAGGGTGTTATGGTCTATATACTAATTATTTTAATTTATTTATATTAATTTATTAGGTCAAATGACCTATGCCTATATTCATCTAACAACTAGGATCTCTAGCCATATAAGTCCAAAATAAGGGGTGTCTAGCAAATTTCCCCTTTTTTTAATATGTAAGGATATTATAGTATTTATACATTGAAAATTTTAATTTGGTCTTACACAAGTGGAATTAGTCTTGCGTATAGCCGCAGCCTTATGCGAATGGTTGTGTATTTTACGAGTTGAAAAGTCAAAAGTACCCTTAAATTCATTAAAGAACCGAACGACGTCGTTTTATATCTTCTGTTCTAATATAATGGGTTTTTGCCATCGTCTTCTTCCCCCAATTTCTTCTCAGTTAAATTTATCCAATTCTGAACAAATTAGAGAAATAATATCTTCTCACACCTCAAGCAACGCGATTAAGAGAAAAGAATGCAAGCCACATATGAATATGAGGTATCCATTTAGCCCATTTTGTTTCCGCAATTTCAAATCTTATATTAGGGTGGTCGAAGGTGCAACAAAACCATCAAAATGAACATTGTATAATTCTTGTTAGTTTCGTCAATGCAAAGTTTTTCGTTGGTGTGACTCGTATCGAGCAACTTGGGAACCCATTGGCGTGACTGTACAATATCCAAATTGGGAATATGATATAGAAGGGCTAGATGAAGTTATTTCTATAGCTAGTGTCGCAGAGAGAAAAACAAAACCTTTAATAAATACAATGGAGATGATCGAATCAGGTTGAAAATTTAAGTGGTTATATGCGTAGAATTGTTCACCATTGTTCTGGTGTTAATTATGAAGATTTGAAACCTTTAATAAATTTAATTTGTTTTATTCAATGCAAGATGTAATGTAGTATTGTTGTTTATCAATGTAATATTGACAATGTTATATATTATTCAAGTATTATTGAGAATTTGCTATTTGCTACGTTATTTGTTCATTATTTGTTCAAGTTTGCAATGGTAAAATTCTATTTTTGCCCTTTTCGATGTTCATAGTATTTGATGACCAAATTAGCAAATACCCCTATATGTAAACATATATCAGGGACCACCCCGTATGATTTCAAATTTATTAGCAAAAAATCCCTTATGGTAATGAAAATTTGCAATTATCTCCATTGTATTTTCCGTTTCCCGTATTTTCCCGCAACAACCAATTTATATATCAATAATAACCAAATAAGCAAAAACTAAAAATGAACAATAACAACCTAAAATTCAACTGCAAATAATCAATTCATAAAAAAATAACAAAATATCTCAAACAAACAATAATATTTTTCAAAAGACGGCCAACAACGAAAAAGGACATTATAATATCTCCAAATGCATCAAAATATCTCCAACAAAAATAATGTTCAATAGACAACAAATATTGCATAAAAAAACCATCAAAGGTTGTTACAATTGCATAAAAAACCACCAAAAAACCGTCAAAAGCCATCAAAATACATGTTCAACTTCCAAACATTTACAAGTCAAACTTTCCCAATGCGTTTCTTCTTGGAAGCCTCCCTAACATTATGCAGGACTTCGGATATTTAAGGCTTCTTTTTGCGCACTGGAGGATTACTTGAATTTGGAACATTTGGAGTAACATTAGCTATTGCCATTTGAGGAACAACTGCTTGTGAAGTTGTAGGAACTGTTGGTACAACAGCTGGTACATTTTGTCGTTGATTTGTTGCCTGCGGTTTTTTATTTTTCTTATTTCTTCATAATAAATCCTTATTTCTTCTTCCCAAATATGCCTACAAGTGTAACATATATGATTTAGAAAAATAAATGGGGCAACATAATCATGCCAAAACGAGAGCTAAAAAATATAACAGTTGTGACTGTTTCTAACCCTTCCTGGTGGAGTAGAAGATGCAACAAAGTTCGATGGTTCTTGAATGGAAGAAGGTGCAACGGAGATAGGTTGAGTAGAAGAATGTGCAACGGAGCTGACATCAGACCTTGATATAAAAGAGCTCAGTTGAACATATCTTGGTGCAATAGAGGTTAATGATCATGGTCCTTGACTGGAAGATGGAGGAGAAGCATCTTGAGAATTTTGAACTTCTTCAGTTGTAGGGTTTTCCTATTACAGACAAACAAACCAACAAATAACTTATAATAATCATTGAAATCCTTTGAAAAAAATCAAGTAATCGGAAGAAAAAATAATTATAAAAGCTAAAAGTACCTTGTAAAGTTTGGACATTTTTGTAAGATTTTACATGATGCCTTATTATGGCCTAGTTGTAGGCAGTTCTTACAAGTATGTGTGAGACCCTTTCTGTAAGAAGTACTCTGAAGTTTATCTGGACCTCTTCTTCTCATTTCTTAGGTCTCCTAACATTCTTGTTCAACTTTGGGGCTGCAAGTAGCTCAAAAGAGGTCTTTATATAGTCTTTTAGTCTAGGGATTGTATGTAGCATTGATGCATAAGCCTTCAAGTATGTATCGTTTTTATACCATGAGTCCACATAGTCCTCAACTATATACCTCCTATTTCGAATGCAAGCCCATGTATGATGACAAGGATACCCATTTAATTGGAACAATACACATGTGCATGTTCTGGTAGCTAGATCCACAACATATCTATCATTCTGAATATCTACTTCAAATTCTTCTTGTCCATGCCATCCTGGGAAACAATTTCTTGCAAGTTGTTAAGACTTGTTGATCTTTTCTTGCAAGTTGTTAAGACTTGTTGGACTTGTTGATCTTCTTCAAGACATTAGGACATATAGACCCTTCATACTTCTCTATTCCAATCCTTTTTATTTGAATTCTACTTGTCAATCTACTTCTGATCCACTCAAACATGCTTATGATAGGCTTCTCTCTGGCCTCAAGGATGTAGCTATTGTATGATTCACAAAGATTGTTTACTAACACATTTGTCTTGTAGCTTCTTGAGAAATAAGGAGCAAGTCCACTGTGTGAAAGTATGTGATCTAAATACCGATAATGGTAGTTGTAATATTTTCGTATTGGAGAAATCGGTGGAGCCAGCGGAGTTATTGACGGATAAAACAATTTTTCTAATGTTTAGATTGAAGGAAGATTCTGTAAGTGAGATTTTTGTGCCAAGAAGATTGAAATTGTTTGCAAAGAAACATGCATCGTTATATTTTAAATTATAGCTCGAGGTCAAGCTCTTTTGAAGAGCGGGTGATTGATACGGAACGTCAAGTTCGACTAGAATTGCAAAATAACTATTTAAATCGAAGGCGGATTATTAGTAGGCATCAGTGGAAATACGAAAGAAATTATGGCAAAATACGGACTCAAATTGTATGTGAGTGCGGAATGAAATCTATATCAAGAGAAACGGCCCAAGGAACAAAACTTGTGAGCCAAATTCATGAATCACGTCAAATTTTAGCAATCCAAGGTCGTTTAGACTCCTAAAAGCTCGTTTTTGCTATTTTATGAAATATTTAAATAATTAATATAAAATCGTAGAAAAATTGGATTGCAAATCCGTAAATTGACTTGTTTCTAGAATTTAGAATTCTATTAGAATTGGGAGTTATCTCGTCTTTGCCATTTTTGGTAATTTTATTATTTTCCTAGTTTAATTTGGGGTTTTTAATTTTATAAGTATAAACTAGTAATTTCATTCGGGATTGAATTTTTTTCCTAGTTTAATTTGCGATGCACGTGATTGAATTTTTTTAAATGCAAAAGTGAAGTCAATTAATAAAAAAATTCATTAAACTTGAAAAGACTTCTAAAAGTTTTATGTAAATATCGTGTTTTAATTAGTGTTTTAATTAGTAACTCATCTCGTGGAATGCACGACGTATATATTTTTGATTAGTAATTACGTTAAATTATGTGCATGCATACGATACATTATAAACATTAGAAATAAGGAAACAAATATGCACATGCATATGATAAATTTAAAAAAAAAAAAAAAAAGAACACATCATACAAAAACGAGGGAGAAATTAACATTCAATTCTTAAATACCAAGAGGAAAGGGGAACCACAAACTTCTGGTAGAGGGAATGTTGTAATCAAATTTTCCAACGAATTTCAAGTATATTTTTTTTTTTCAATTTAATAGAAAATTAGATTATAAGAAAACTTGGAGAGCGAGAAAACATATATTGAGAGGAGCGCAACTCGAGCATAAGTTATTTGAAAAATTACTCCACTAACTACAGTCGCAACAAAAATTCACATATACAAGTAATTAGGGAAAATTACACTTTATGTCCCTAAACTTCACAACTAAAACGATTTATGTCCTCAAATATTTCATTCCACGAAATATATCCTCAAACATGCCACTTTTGATCAATTTATGTTCTGCCGTTAACGTTGTCAACCAACTTCAACGGAAATAGCACGTGTGGCACTCGTGACGTCTATCTGCCCGTTAAATGTGACGTGGAATAACTACATACATATATATATCTGGCGAAATAAAAAGACGTTGAGAGTGACATGTAACTCCCTTCCTCTAGTTCAATCTCACCAACACTCACATTTCATTACACCCCAATTTATTGAACCAAAAAGCAGAAACCCTACCCTCAAATTACCTGTAGGAAGCTTAAAATTGAGGTGAAATTCCACAACAACAAGATTTCCCAACTCTAATTTCACAAAGTTTCGAAACATTTGTGGAGTTAGGACGTCATAATCGAGCAACAATTTTTGATTTTGAGTAAGTTTCTTCAAAGTCAATATATTTCAACTTTGATTTTGGGATTTTGAGATTTTAGGAGGTGTGTGGTAGTTTTGATTTCACCCAAAGCAGTGCGGCGTCTTAAAGGGAAGAACTCTCGCAATGTGAGAAAGTCTGGATTTTTTATGGGTTTATGTTCGAGTTGGCATGGGTTCGACCAAGAATGCACATTGGATTGGAAATTTGGGAGTGGGTTGAGGAAATTGAAAGATATTTTGGAATTGAATGTCTAAGGTTTATGAGATGAACCGTGAAGTGTGATTTGGGAGAGTGATGTAGAAATGTGAGGGAAACTTAGTACATTTGTTTGCCAGGTCAGCATTTCAATGCCATATGTTATTCCACGTCACATTTAACGGCCAGATAGACGTCACGTGAGCCACACGTGCTATTTTCGTCTAAGTTGGCTGAAGATGTAACGGCATAACATAAATTGATCAAAAGTGACAAGTTCGAGGACATATTTCGTGGATTGAAATATTTGAGGACATAAATCGTTTTAGTGGTAAAGTTTATGGACATAAAATGTAATTACTTAATCGAATTAATCCTCTTCAATAGCGACAGAGTAAGTGAATTTAATAAAATATAAAACATACATACCATTAAATTATCCAACGGCATAGGAAGACGGATTCCCAACTGATTGCAACGACATCAAACAACATAGAGAGAAAATCATATCCAAAATAAGATGGACAATAACAGAGAAAATAGAAAAAATGTGAAAAAAGAAATTTACCGAACATATTTCTTGGTAGCTTCTCCAAACCCCTAACCTAAGTTAAGTATCATATAGTCAAAAATCAGCAAGCCGAAAATTCGAATAAAGCATACGTAAATATTCTAAAAACAAATTTGCTTCAAGCAACAACAACAAATTGAAGCCGATATGTAGCGTTTTTTGGCCGCGAAACATACTAAATAGTGGGCAAATTCAAGAGCAGAAGAAAAATATATCAAACAACAAAAAATATTGTTTGAATTGATCAAATGTAGAACATGAAAACGGATTTTTGGGTTACGAATAGACAAAGGAAGCACCTCGAACAATTTCTTAGAATGCAAACATAAATAACGTCCACAAAGTGGTATCATATACAATTTCAATTTCATATGTTTAGCCACATGCAATCAGTTTCATCAATCCAAGTACTGACATTGTTTTGGAAGAATTTTAATGAAATCTTTATTTTGAGAGAATTTTGAGAGAATTTCGAATTATAATGAAATCTTTAGAGTTTTCTCTATTTTTTGATGGATTCCAGAGTTTTCGGTGGATTCCTAATGTGTTTTGTTCTATAGGATTAATTCGTAGAAATTATTTCTCTTTTATGCGCTTCCATTTTGTGTAGAAATTATAGATACGGAACGTCAAATTCGACTAGAATTGCAAAATAACTATTTAATTTGAAGACGGGTTATTAATGGGTATCGGTGGAAATATCGAAAGAAATTATGGAAAAATACGGACTCAATTTGTGTTTGAATACAAAGCTAACTCTATCTCAAGCGAAACGGCCTAAGGAACAAAACTCATGAGCAAAACTCATGGATCATGTCAAATTTTAGCAATCCCAAAAGTTCGTTTTTGCTATTTTAAGAAATATTTAAATAACTAATATGAAATCGGATTGCAAATCCGTGAATTGAGTTGTTTCTAGAGTTTTGAATTCTATTAAAATTAGAAGTTATCTCGCGTATGCTATTTTTGGTAATTTTATTATTTTTCTAGTTTAAATAGGGGTTTTCAGTTTTATTATTATAAACTAGTAACTTTACCCGTGCGATGCATGGGATTGAATTTTTTTAATGCAAAAGTGAAGTCAATTTAGTAAAAAAATCATAGAAAAATCGGATTGCAAATCAGTAAATTGAATTGTTTCTAGAATTTAGAATTCTGCTAGAATTAGGAGTTATCTTGTTTTTGCCATTTTTAGTAATTTTATTATTTTCCTAGTTTAATTCCGTTTCGCATCAGGTAAGTGAGAACCTTTAATTGAGGTTATATTTGGATAATATAATTTGAGCTAAGCAAATTGTAATAACATATTATCTGGATTTAAGGAACTTCAAACTTATGAGCCTGTTTGGCTAAACTTATTTAAAACATCTTATAAGCTCCTACATTTGATAAGATGTTTTAGGGGCTGATAAGCTGTTAGATCTTATTTTAAAAATTAATTTTTAAGGTGTTTGGATATGTAGCTTATAAGTTACTTTTAGTTCTTATAAATTGTTTAGGTGTTTGGAAATAAAATGTCTGTTTATCGCTATAATGACGAAAAACTACATGACGTCATTATAATCGTCAAACTAATTCGACTGAAATACTTTTGTTCCTAAAATATTATTATAGTATTTACAAATTAATTTTTCAAATAAAAAATAATAATATAAAGTTATATATTAAATAAATTAACTAAATTTTTTTATGTATTTTGATATGACATTTGACATTTTTTTAAAATAAAATGAAATGTAATAAAATATTTTAATGAAACAGATTTGTGAAAGTTTTAATTTTTTGTCCCATTAAGATATTAATATAAAATAAAGGTTGTAAAAGAAATATAATTTTTTTTGTATAGATAAAAGAAATATAATTTATTATTGAGATAATAAGAATATTCGGGTATTTTTATATACATATAAATATAAATAGAGAATAATATTTTTTTTTACAATTATTATGATAATTATATTTTAAATAATAATAATCTTGATTACAAGAATACATTGTTTTGATAAAATATAAATGTTATTGGTATTCATCTAATATAATAAAGTATTTGAGGGTAATTTTGTATTTTGAGTATTTTAGTAAAGAAGCAAATAAGATCTTAAAAAAAAGTGGGGTATATGTATTTTTTTAAAAACATCTTATAAGCTCCCTAGCAACTTATTTTTTGGAAAAATAAGCTCTTTTCTAATTTTTTTACCAAACAATTTTTAACAGCTTATAAGCTCTTAAACATTTTATAAGATGTTTTTAGGAGCTTATAAACTTAGCCAAACAGGCTCTATATCTTTTCATCTCAAGTAATTCTCATGTTACTGTTGTTGAAGGTGCTCGAATTTCTCACCCTCAAGACCTTCTCCGAAACCCTACTTTGAGCATTGCCGGAGAATCCACCAATAGCCGGATCGGGCAGCGGTGGCTAGATGTATAAAGAATAAAGTAAAGTTTGTAGAGAAAAAGTAAAGACATATATTATTGATGTATTCAAAACGTAACCCTAATGAGGGTTTTACATGTGTTTATATAGGTGAGTTAATAGAGGCGTATAATCAGCCAATTATCTCTATATTGCACGTTTCCTTCTTAACTTATCCGATATTATCTCATTTCCTTGTATAAAATATCTCCTTTCCTTCTTCTTCGAGTCTTTCCATGCAGTTCGCGCCTTGTCCTACGAGTTAAGGCTTAATTTGGGCCACAAATTCGTACAAACTCCTCCGGCCCAGCTCGAGTTTCCTCCTCTAGCCTATTTTCTTGGGCCCAACCCAAGCCTGCCAAAATGGGCCCCATCATCTACTCCCCCCTATTCTCTAGTGAACCCTGCGAAGTGGTTCGCTTGAGAATATGAAAAGTCAAAATCGAACATCCCATTTTTATTTTTATTTTTTTCTTGCTTTTAGCTTAGGTCACCCGCTTCCGCTTTTCGCGGAGCCTTGACGTTTTATGTTTATTTCGAAATACGCGATTATTAAAGTATTAGTGTTTTTATTTTTGTTTGATTTTCATAACCATAATTGGTTAATATTTTGTTCAAACGAGCGTAATGAGTTCAACTGTGTGAACGTTGATAACTTACTTTTCGGGCGAGCACAACTATCTTTTGGGCCGAAGCCTTGGGAATCTTCCAACCCTTCTCAAATACTTTCAACTACCTTTTGGGCCGAAGCCAAGGGAATCTTCCAACCCTTTTAAAAACTTTCAATTACCTTTTAGGCCGAAGCCGCGGGGATCTTCCAGCCCTTATCAAACACTTTCAACTACCTTTTGGGCCGAAGCCGCAGGGATCTTCCAACCCTTATCAACCACTTTCAACTACCTTTTGGGCCGAAGCCGCGAGGATCTTCCAACCCTTATCAAACACTTTCAACTACCTTTTGGGCCGAAGCCGCGGGGATCTTCCAATCCTTAGCGAACTTTTTTTTTTTTTTTAATATAAAACATATAATAAAGATACATATGCGAGTTCATGCATGATGAAATCTAACATATAATTGAGCTTAAGATAAATTGAATCAAAAGAATTTATTCTTCAAGAATTTAATTTTGAAATATAACTGCGAACTTTTAGAGACATATGCGAGCATATAATAACTTTTCGAGACACTTTTAGATAATTTGGATTTCAATAAAGGCGAGCTTAAATAAATTCAAGCATCAGCGAACAAGTTCAAAGTCGTGGAGTCATGTACTAAGATGTTGAAGTAAAATTCTGAAATGATGGATAGTCAATAATTTATAGCAATGCTTCATTAGGTTTCATGACAAGTGAATCCTTGAAAGAAATAGGCATTTATTATAGTTTTTAAAAAGACAAATGCGAATATCCTTAAATAAACGGGGGTGACCAAACTCAAATGCGACCTCATAAGAAGTCAAATTGAAGCATACTTGCCCTATTAATGTGAGCTCGATAATAAATTCAAGTTTCAATAGATCCATGCTATAAGGGATACTATTGAGTCGTATAGCGAGCAACCGATTTAACTTAATTTTTTTTTAAGATAGGTATCACATAAGCTATTCGGGGTATAGTTCTTGTTTAATACAAGATATATAGCAAAGATGTACATGCAATCTTCTTTAATAATTGAGGAGCACTACAATTCACATATCATGCAAATTTCAAACTTAAATGTAGAAAGAACTTTATAAGAATTTCTGCAAAATATTGAGGCTAAAGAAAAACTTATCTTGCACCTATGGCGAAACAAGCTTTCATGAGTTCGAAACTTAAGGGATTGATGCGAGCTCTATGGAATGAATGCGAGCTACAAAAAATCGAGCCTCGAGGTCGTAGCTAAAGACTATAGCGAAATAGCTCCTTCACTCTATGTAGATTATCCATCATGACTAATTTCCTGTTCAAAAGAGCACTAAAGAGATAGAAGAATTAATTATCGTCAGTCGGTATCACACGGCTCATTAAAATAATTATTGATCAGATAATAGAAATCTCTCCTTGTATAATTTAATTATTTCATGCACTGAGACACATGCATTGACAAAGTTTAATAAACCCTATTGCAAGATAATTGCAAATGTTAGTAAAAATAATAATGAAATAACCCTTATTTAATATACAATTTATATTTAAAGTTTATAGAAACAATTATCTTGGGGCAAGGAAATTGATAATCAAATAACAAATAAATCAGGGCAACCCATTAAAAAGTGAAACAATTAACAGAGATAATATACATAACAAGTGAATTAATAATCAAAATATGTCAAAGAGAAGATATTAAAATATGCAAAGGGGAAGTATTCCTCCCTTGTTCATTCTGCATACAATTAACATAAATAATATAATCAACAATTACGCTATCAAAAATATTAAAATATTAAAATATTCATAATATTGGAATCTGCTAGCAAATAAGAAAAAATATACCCACGTCACATACCCCAGTTATATGATATCTAATACACAATTATGGCATAAAATATACTTCATAACAAATTTCGTAGAATATGAATAAGGATATATGGGGATTCCAAAACCCTAACATTGTGAGAAGTAAGAAACTCTTTAAATTATTATGCAAATTAGTTCTAACAAAAATTTTGAAAATAGAAATATCTATCGACGATCGGTAACAGTATGCGCTTCGTTTCAGCCATGATAATGTTAGCACTCAACGTCTCAACTCGATTCGATTTCCCACAGACGGCGCCACTTGAAGGTGCTCGAATTTCTCACCCTCAAGACCTTCTCCGAAACCCTACTTTGAGCATTGCCGGAGAATCCACCACTAGCCGGATCGGGCAGCGGTGGCTAGATGTATAAAGAATAAAGTAAAGTTTGTAGAGAAAAAGTAAAGACATATATTATTGATGTATTCAAAACGTAACCCTAATGAGGGTTTTTACATGTGTTTATATAGGTGAGTTAATAGAGGCGTATAATCAGCCAATTATCTCTATATTGCACGTTTCCTTCTTAACTTATCCGATATTATCCCCTTTCCTTGTATAAAATATCTCCTTTCCTTTCTTCTTCGAGTCTTTCCATGCAGTTCGCGCCTTGTCCTACGAGTTAAGGCTTAATTTGGGCCACAAATTCGTACAACCCAGCTCGTGTTTCCTCCTCTAGCCTATTTCCTTGGGCCCAACCCAAGCCTGCCAAAATGGGCCCCATCAGTTGTGAATGTTAAAATTAAGATGACATGATATCTTTTAAAATACTCCACACAAATTTACTCCAAATGCAAACATTACACAATTGAAAGACGGACGCACGGCAATAACAAACACAGATAAAATTCCATCACTGCACGGATTAATTACAGAAAGTCGTATATATATATAACCTATCAATTCAACAATCAAACCGGTAAAAGTCCCACTAAAGACCCAATTTTTCTACATTCTAATTTGAGATTCACGATTCTACATTGGATTTTCTTAATTGAAATTGATGGCCCCATTGTATTGCCCAATAGTAAAGCATGTGTACGTTGATTCATCGGCTCGAAAAGAAGAATCGCCATCACCGGATTTGATCAGTTGTCCTACTGCGCATCCATCAAGATGTTGAAACTGGATCAGACTTCTTTGTGCACTTTACTAGTTGGAAATAAAGGTGATGATGATCTTCCATGTTTGTAGTGTACTACAATAGACATCAAATACGATTGAATGAATGATTGGCGTAATACGAGAACAAAGACTTTACTCTGACGTATGTATGTGCCTGAAAGGATATATTCACTCACAACATGTATACTCTAGGCAACACTTACCCCCCTCGTACTTTGAAAAATACACTTACACCCTCCCTTCAACTTAACGACCAACCTATTTTATTAATAACGGTAATAGTAGTAACAAAAAATTATAATTTCATCATCAAATTCAATATAATTTTTAATTATAATTCATAAGAAATGACACCTTGTTTTAAAAAAAAAAATTGCAGTGTGGATAAATATATTAAATAAATATTTAACATGTCTATTTTTTAAAATATTGGATTAAAATTTTCACTCATGATTAAATTGAGGGGCTAAAGGAATTTTTTATAGCACGAGGGACAAGTATTACACATGACATATAACATATTACAAGGTGTGGTAAGGTGTATTTTACCCTTCAATTTATTTATGCCCCTAAATTTGCCATCTCTATTAACCCTTCCCTTCTCACCAAACATTTTTGACCTGTCTACATCTTATTTATGTTACTTTTGATTCCATATCGAATGAGTTGTAAAAGCCACTAGATGACTAACAAAGTATTGGTGTTTGACACTTTGCACCCTAAAAAATATTAATAGCACTTTGCACTCTCAAAACACAATAAATTCATGCATAACACGCACCAAATGAATTTTTAAAGCTAACGAAGGTAATTGAATATTTTTAGTGTTATTTTTTAGCATGCCAAATGTCAAATCATTTTTTTTGTATTCATCAATCCTTTCGAAACTACTAAGAGCAACTCCAATGCTAAACATCAAAATTGAATTATCAAATACTCATTTGATATTTGAGATAATATTTTAAAATATATTTAAAACTCACCAACTCCAATCATAGTTATCAAATTTTATTATCAATTCGAAATTTTTTGGTGATTTTTTTTGTAATTGCTACTTGTCAATTTGTCAATGGTTGATTAGGTGGTTGATTTTTTGGTAACTCATTCTGCAGGAAGTATTTTTAGATACAAAGAGATGAAATATCAAAAGGACAGAGTGCTAAATAGCCAGAATCTGGCTAACCAGAATCAATTTTTTTATTATTTTTTATTTTTAATTTAAATATAATACCATTTTTACCCTTAATGGGGTGTTGAATCCAAATCTAACGGTGGGCCCGATTTTTGGGGAACAGAAACGAACCCGCGAGGAGGCAGATCCGATCCGGGGCGGGTCATGACGGAATTCTTTTTATTTTGAATTCGAAAAATGCTATGGATGTGGCTCGAACGTGGGTTGCTTGAAAATGAAATGACACATTAACCACTACGACATTGCAAGCATTTGTTAAATAACTTGCAATACTAGTATATATCCTAAAAAAACAAATTATTATAATTAATGTTAAACAGATTATTAATTAGCATATTCATTATTATCAAATAATGTTAATTAAATTATTGAAAAAATGTAATATAATAAATAAAAAAGAAATTCAAAGGACTTGAGCTTAATCGATTTAAATCTTACGATTCGATATAAATATTTGAATAAAATGTAAATGTAAAAAAATGATTAAACTTTACAATTTATGATTTGATTCTCGTGATTTTTACAAATTAAATTTTATTATTTTTTATAATAAAATTCAATTAAAAAGATATTACTTAAATTGTAAACAGTTAATTTGATTAGTACGTCATTGTTAATAGTTGAGCATAATCTATTCAAATCTTTGAATAAGCTTACGAATTGAAAGATTTCATCTTAACCGATTCAATCTTACGATTAACAAATATATTCTTACGATTTTAACGAATTATATTTTATTACTTTTATGATAAAATTGAATTAAAAAGATATTAAACTTTAATTATAAATAGTCAATTCAATTAATATATTCTTGTCAATAATATATCTCTTTAAAATACTATTCAACCAAAAATTAAAAGAAAACATAATATTTTGATCCTACTCATAATCTATAGTATTTTTTAAAGTACGGAAATTAATTGTAATCAGCGATAATCTATTCTTGTTAAAATAAACATGATCTATATTTTTTGTTTATAAATATGTTCTTGTCAATAATTGTCCTACAATAAAACAATTATTAATTTTTATATTAATATGTTTTTATCAATAATTGTCCTATAATAATATAATGAATAATTTTAATACGTTCTTGTAAATAATTGAAGTTAATCGATTCAAATTAATTGACATGAGTTATAATCTTGTTTTTTTTTTTAAATAAACAAATTATTATTATTATTATTATTATTATTATTATTATTATTATTATTATTATTATTATTATTATTATTATTATTACTAAATCAAAAGTGAACCACTATATGAGATTAGTGTATACTAAACGAGTAAACTGCAAAAACTACCCTTGTATAATCTTGAAATAGCAAAAACCCCCCTGTAATAAATAAACTAGCAAAAACCTCCCCTGTGAAATTATTTAAATAGCCAAAACCCCCCTATGGAACTATTTGAGGGTTGACTTGATATAAAAAGACACAAATACCCCTGGAGTCTTGCCATTAATAAATTTTTATATTTTATAAATATTTTAATTATTTTATTTAAAAAATAATCAATTTAGTTGTTTACTATTTTTTTTTAATTTCTAAACAAACAAATTAAAAAGAATAAATATACATATAATATGTATATATATAAATACATTTTGAGGGACAACTTTGTCATTTCAAGTCTAAAAAATCAGCTAGGGGGGATTCTGCCTTTGACTAAATTTCACAGGGGGTTTTTTGCTAGTTTATTTATCACAGGGGGGTTTTCGCTATTTCGAGATAACACAAGGGTAGTATTTGCAGTTTACTCTATACTAAACATAATTAAATTAAAAGCAGTAGGGATTGGTCATTGGATCAAACGATTATTAAATAATTTTTTTTTAATGTGATTTTAATTTTGATGAGTTATTTATATTATATAAATAAAATAATACTTTATGTTATTATTTACTATACTAATTTATTCATATTCTATACAACCTAAATTACACTACTTTTCTAGAGCCGATGCGAAAAAATGTTGTGGTATAAATCTTTAAAATATAGTAAAAACTAAAGACTAAACTTAATGAGAAAGAGAATTGATTAAAAATTTAGCTGATTAGGAGAAATAAATTGGGTCATTGGGTGGCTCCTCGGTCTTTAAACACCATCATTTATTTAGTAGATTATATTAAATGTGCATAAGACTATACGCATAGAAAGAAAATGCATAAATTCATATTAAAGAGTCAAATTATAACTTAAGGGGCAGATTAGTAAATTGACCTTTTTCTGGATGACCAGAATCTGGCCAACCATCATTACCGATATCAAAATACTAAACCATTTTGATAACACCATTGGAGAACATAATTTCTAAATTTTAGGAGTGAAATGGTAGTTAAGAGATTTGATAACTCATTTAATAACTCCATTGGAGTTGCTCTAAGTGAAAAATATTAAAATACATATTTCATCAACATATTTAAAAATATATATTTTTATCACAAAAAGGAATATTTAGAAGAAAAGGATTAAAAAATCCTTCAATTATTTTGTTATCAAAATATTTGAAAAGTATATTTTTTTGTTCCAAAGATTTGTATCAAAAATATTTACTTGTTACGGCAATAGAAGATCCATCAAACGAATAATTTAGTGAGAAAATAATATTATTTTATTTTTGTTTTCGGTAAGTAATTCAACATGATTATAGTTTTCTTGCACTTTGTAAGCTCGAAATTAGGTTGGATTTAGAAGAAAATAATAATTTATTTTTTTATTTTACACCCTAGAAATAAAAAAAACCAACAAAATGTGAAATTGTTCCCATTAAGTTTTAAATATTCAATTTATGGTGCATCCCTGCATTGTGAATATTTTTAAGGGTGCAAAATGTTATTATTATTTTTCAAGGACACAAATGCCAAAAATACTACATTTCAAAATTAACCCTAAAAAGAGATAATGATTTAAAAAGAAAAAAAGAAACATAGGCCAATTTATTAGTGGCACCTGTCCATAGGAAGAACCAAATAAAACACAGTGCACCCTACCGGTGGCGGGTCCAAAATAATGACCTAAGATCCAAGTCAGGTGCATTGGACCCAAATTCCAGTTCATAAAGAATAGCCTTCAATTTCATCAGTAATTGCAACAACAGAGATGCATTTATCAGAAAGAGATTGCTTAGTTGGCGTGGAGCAACAAAATACATGGTGTCAAATGATCCGAATTTGGATTCCTTTGTTAACAATTTCGAGCTCGATCGAGTTTGTCATGCATGACTTATATCCTGTGTAGTTTATATATATATATATATATATATATATATATATATATATATATATATATATATATATATATATTAGTTGCAAGCTACTGCACGAAAATAGTGATTTACGTGGTGAAATTGTGTATATAATTCGTTTCAGATGTTTTCGATATAGAAGAATAGGATAGAAAAAAGAAAAAAAGAACAATAACAGATATGTATTATTGTTAGTGTATGGTATGGTCAGCTTTCAATCTTGACCGTTGATAACTCCCGACAAAGTTGTTGTCTCCCAACTGTATATTTTGTATTTTAGTATCCAGTGTATATCTTCTAGCTTGTGTAAGGGTTGGGGGTGAAAGGGATGGGACGGAATTAGACTCTTCGGACAATTTTCAAAAGAATTTGGAAGTATAAAAACAATTCCAATTCCGAGTCTGTAATTTTCGGAATCTAAAATTTGATTTTAATTCTAAAAGGTTCGGAAACTTCGAAATCTTAGATAAATTCGGAAATCACATAAGTTTCAAATTTTCAAAGCTTCGCTGAAATTTTATGAGATTTCATAATTATTCAAATATAAGAACATTTACGTCGATAAAAGTAAAATTAATACCTACTAAATTCCAATTTGAAAAAAAAAAAACAGTTTGTTAAAAGGAAAAAAAACCACATCATAATATCCAATAAAACTTCTAATTACAACTCAATATGTCGAATCATAAATCAAAACTTAAATCAAATCACTATTTCAGAAAACAAAAGAAAAACTTAAAATAAGTATTATATAATACACGTTATTCATAGGTGTATTTTTAGAGAAAAAAATGGATTTTTTTTTAATTAATTCGGAAATTAAATCGGATCAGATATCGGAAATTCCAATTATTTTTATACAATTCCAATTCCAATCAAAAAAATCGGAAAAATTCAGAATTCGGAATTTTGGAAGTTGGAATGAAAGAAGTTGTTCCAAAATCGAAACTTTTCGGATTGGAACCGACAAAAATTGGAATTTCAGTTCCAACTTGCACCAATAGTAGGGGTGGAAATCGAAACGAAATGTCCGAATTCTGCCAATTTTGAAACGAAAATATCTGAAATTGGAACTGTATTTGTCATTCCGATTTTCAAGGTTCCGATTTTCGATTTGTTTCGAATTTATGTAGAACGAAATCAGAATGATATATAAAATTACCGATAATTCCGATTTTTATCTGATTTCCAATCAAATTTTATTATTCCATAATAAAACTTATGTTATAATTTATATGGAAAATATAAGCAGGGTCGGCCCAGGGTGAGGCGAGCATGGCCCACGCCTAGGGCCCAACTTTTGTAGGGGCCCCGAAAAACGTTCATATAAAATTATACATATTTTCAATGTTATTTATTTTTATTTTATAGAGATTTAATTACTCTCATGTAGAATTTATCTAAAATTAGTGAAATTTAATGATTGAAAAATTATAATAAAAAAATCATTTATTAATATTAAAATTGGACATTATTGAATAGAACATAAATATGAGATTATCATACCAAAACACTAGTAAATATGTTTTCTCAAAATTAAAATTTAAAATAATTACTAACATAGTTATAGCATATGATATTAAAATATTTATATTTTTTTATCAATATAAGAAATATGTTTTACGAATATGTTTTTTAAATTAAATCAATCATTACATTATTTTCTATTTTTTTTTAAATAAATAAATTCTAATCTAAATCTGCAATATATTTATTCTATGATGAGGCTTCAATTTTAAATCTTTATCTACATTAATATATCTGGAAAACAACCGGGGGCGCTGCCCGCAAACCTCTGTATTACTTTAAGACATTTTATTATTTCATCACGGGCCTCCAAATCTATCGGAATGGCCCTGAATATAAGTACCGAGGGTCAAGTAAACTAAAATCTGAAAAAAAAAAGATTAATTGGTAACCTAAACTTTATGTTGCATTTTTTCTTATAAGAAAATCTTTGTTTTAATTTGTTGTTCCTACATGTGTTTTTATTTATTGGTTTTTGTCGAACTATCTTTTAGATTTTCTGGCATTTTCCTGTAAATATTCAAAAAAGATAGAAAAATATTGTTAAAATTTCTATTATATCTGAAAGGTAGAAAAATATTGTTAAAATTTCTATTATATTTTTCCAAACTTCCGCCAATTCCGAGGCATTCCGAAAACAAAATGAATTTTTGCATTCCGTTTTTTTGGGAACGGAAATTGGGACTTATTTTCTACTTCCGAAAAAAAAATGATGTTTTTTTTCCAAAAAATCTACAAGGATATAAATGAGAGACAATAAAAGCCCACAAGGATAGCCCTCGAGTCCCTAAAGTCCCTGAAAGAATGTTAAAAGGAGCGCCGGGGGAATTTTTCCAATTTTTTTCATTTTTCAACTTTTTTTCTCTATCAGGTATATTAATCGACTGTGAAGCATATTAAATCGACTGTGATGAACTATAGTCGATTAAGGAACCGACTACTAAAAATAACAAATCACAAAAATGCAGACTCAACTATATTTTACAAAAACAAACAATATACAAACATTATAATTGATTTATACAATTGGAATCAATAAACGAAAAATCCAAAAAAAAAATTGGAGTCAATGAAACATATTAATCGACTATAATGTGAAGCATAGTCGATTAAGAATCTGCTACTAAAAATAACAAATCACAACTGCGAAAAAATGCAAAATCAACTATATATTACAAAAACAAAAAATATACAAACATTATAAATGATTTATACAATTGTAATCAATAAACAAAAGATCCAAAAAAAGAAAAATTGGAATCGATCAACCTTAATCGACTACCAGAGCATAGTCGATTAGCTTAATTGACTATTTAACATGTACATAGTCGATTCACGTTTCAGCCTGCGCGAATTGCTCTATACGCGCCCCATGCGCCGTCATCTACCCGGTCCACCAAAAAACCCTAAATCTGCATCCCCTTCGTCACCATACCGCCGCCTCAACACACCATCACCACCTTACTGTGATATTATGACGTTTTTTTTATTACAAATAAATAAATAAAATCACAACTCGCACCACCAACCAAAGTAGAACCACCACCCATCAAAATCCGATTCCGGTGACAAATCGATAACTTTACCTCTTTTCGTCGCGGATGTAGCAATCCTGGCATTTGAATTCATAATCGCTATCAAAATTATCATCATCTTTATGACTTTTGTTAAGATATGCAAAAGTTCTAATTCCATGAAGGGGTAGAGAGCGGAAGGAGTAAGAGGAGACGTCTCAATAGGGGAATTGAAAGCCAGAGAAGATGGATTAATCCTGACGGGACGACAACGGAAACAACAACAACGACGACGTATTTCATGGGATTGGCGTCGTTGTTCTGGCGGTGATGTCGGTGATTGGTTCTTCATTTTCCGATCAAGAGAGAATAGCCTACATAATTGAGAGAGGAAAGTATAATAGAGAGATTAAAAAAAATAGAGACCCTGAAAGAGTATAGTAGACAATTAAGGATAGTTTTGGAATTATGAAAATATCACTTGGGTGGAATATTAGCTAAGGGGGTTTTCTCTAATTATTTTTGGTTGGGGGTGCTTCCTTAACTATATTTCTTAAATGGTTTTTTTTTTTTTTTTTCTAATTTTCCCTTAATAATTTTCCCTTAACCTTAATTGTATGTAGTTGCAAATAAATATACAGTTAAACCTCTATAAATTAATACAGTTGGGACTATCAAAATTTCATTAATTTAGCGAAATATTAACTTATCGATAAATTAATAATTATTAATTTATACATTAATTAATAACTTATTAATTTATGAAATTACTTTTATTATTATTTTCAATAAATGTATTTTTTTAATTTTTTTACATGTATATTATTCATTGTATTATTAGTTCAATGCACTAAAGAGCCCGTTTCACAAACGGATCAGACGCTCTTAAAGCAACAATGGTATAAAACGATTTTATGTTGAGTTATAACAAAATTATACCGAAAGTTCTAACCTTGTTAAGAAAAGTGAGGGACGAGATTGATGATAATGTGAACTTCAATAAGAAACAACCGACAATTAAATTGTATTGTATTAAGCCTTCATAGATCTATAAAATATGTAATGTACCTTGTAATTTAAAAATTATTTTTATGCATTATTAATTTATATATATTATGGGGCTTCTTAAAATTTTCGAATGTGTATTATCTTATAAATTTAGCGAATTATTAATTTAGCACGTTGTCCCCGAGTCGGGACCGGAAAATTTTATTATTTAAGCGAGATTATTAATTTATCGAGGTTCTACTGTATCTTTCATCCATTTATTTTGAAGTTAATGTTAGTGAATTATTTAAATATTAATAGTGTTGTCAAACAAAATATACACGGTCGAGACAAAAGATTTAAATTTCTTATAAAGGGACGGGCCTGATTTCAGAGATACATTACAAACACGTCGACCATAGTAATGTACTTTAAAATAATGAGAGTATGTTGTATTAAAAGTTATAATGTTAAGATTAGAGGGTCATAATGTGCTATATTAATGGGAAACAATTTCCCTCAAATTCTTAGTAGTTTTGGAGTCATTGAAATGCTACACCCGATCATCTATATTGGGTGAATTTTAAGTATTGATGGAGTTAAATAGTCACTAACTAAGCACACATACACATGAACGTAAGTGTGCATGATTATATAAATGCAACTGTGATTATATGCAGATCAACAGTTAATAATTATCCGATGTATTTCACCAGATGTAACATCAATTTAACCGTGATTTTGAACATATATTTTGTAAAATAGAGTTGTAACACTCGGACCTATTGCTCATCTAGCCTATTTGTACATCTAAAAGTTCGTTCAAAGCTAGACGAATTAGGAATAAATTCGGTTCAAACTGAATTATTTGCCATCTATAGCTAATCGATGAAGATGTCCCACTATAACATAACTTCCCATTTTTCTCCAACGGCCTACAACTCCGCAGCTGTATAAAGAGACACCTGTATTCAAATTTCAAATTATATATGTATATTATAATAATAATAATTGCAGGGTATGAATTAATTGGGATATGAGTTAGTTGGGAAGGGTAGTATCTTATTCAAGAAAGAAAAATAAATGCTACACTAATAAATTAATTAAAATTTTAGTATTAGAGATGTGTGTCGTGTGTGTATGGTATGGTCCATGGCCGCCCAAAATCACTTTCACTAACGTTGGCAACAACCAACTGTTTCTTTATATCTTAAAAATATGCAGCATCAAAACTATTGGCCGACCTTGTCCAGCAGGAAACTATACAATGAAACTGACATAAAAAAATTAATGCGTAGATAATGTCATTTGGCTTGGGTGTTTGGTTTTGCTCCACTAAGGACTCGTTTGGTTACCTATATTGGATTATATGAGATTAGATAACTCTCTATTGACTAATTAATTATTTAGTTAGTAGAATGTTCGGTTTCTTGGATTAGATTTTCTATTAAATTTGTTAAAATCAGTTATTATATATGAATTGTCTATAAAACTACTTAGTTTACAATAATAAAATATAATTTTAAGGATAAAATTGAAATATTTTTCCTTTTTAGTTACCCCAATTAAATTAATGTCAGGGGAGGGGTGTGTTAGAACCTGGAAAACTCCATTGGAGCTTTGGGGAAGAAAACGAAACAAAAAGATGGAGAAGAAGATTTTATTGAAAGAGGGAAAAACTAATTGAATTGAATTACAACGGAAAAAACATATATATATATACAGCTGAAAAACGCTATATATGAGATAAAAGTGCTATACTAGAAACAACAATTTATAACAACTTACACAAGAAAATAACTACTCAAACATAATAACAACTTTACATAATAAAATCTAATATTCCAATATTCCCCCCTCAAGATGGACTGGTATAAATGTTGAGAAAAACCATCTTGGACAAGAGATGAGACAAAGCAGGAAGAGGCAGAGCCTTGGTGAGCACATCCGCAATCTGATCAGAACCTCTAACAGGCATAAGCCGGAGCTTCTTAAGAGTGACTTGAGTCCGGACAAAATGGCAATCAATTTCTATGTGCTTAGTCCTTTCATGAAACGTAGGATTGGAAGCAATATGGACCGCAACTAAATTATCACAGAATAACAAAGTAGAGGCAGACACAACATGAAAATCCTTGAGAAGCTGAATAATCCAAACCAGCTCACTAGAAGTAGAAGCAAGAGCCCTGTATTCTGCTTCAGCAGAAGACCTAGCCACTGTAGCTTGTTTCTTGGACTTCCAAGAAATGAGGGCATCACCAAAAAACACACAATAACCAGTAGTAGATTTTCTTGAATCCAGACAGGAACCCCAATCAGCATCTGAAAAACCTTTTAAAACATTGTCTGAAGTAGAAGAATAAAAGAGGCCTTGTCCAGGAGTTGCTTTCAAATATCTCAGAACATGATGAACAGCTTCCAGATGTGGAGCACGAGGCTGGGCTACAAACTGGCTCAGCTTATGCACATCAAAAGTGATGTCACGTCTGGTGAGAGTAAGGTAAAGCAGTCTGCCAATTAATCTCCTCTAAGAGGAAAGATCTGAAAGAACCTCCCCTTCTTCTGAGTTAAGCTTGATCTTTGGAAGCATAGGCAATGTGGCAGGCTTGCAATCTGTATATCTAGTATCTTTAAGGAGATTCAAAGTATACTGCCTTTGAGAAATAGAAATACCAGATTTGGATTTAGCAACCTCAATCCCAAGAAAATATTTCATGGGACCAAGATCTTTCAATTGAAATTTATTTGTAAGATCAACTTTTAAACCAGCTATATTTGCAGAACTAGGACTAGCAATAACCATATCATCAACATAAACCAAAAGAGCAATAAAAAAGGAACCAGAACCTCTAGTAAACAAAGAATAATCAGACAAAGATTGAGTAAAAACCAAATCAAGAATGGCCTCTGTAAACGTAGCATTCCACTGTCTAGAAGCTTGTTTTAACCCATATAAAGATTTATGAAGCTTGCAAACAAGAGGAAATGAACTATCAGCAAAAGGAGTATATCCTGGAGGAAGATCCATATAAACTTCCTCATTTAAATCACCATTTAAAAAGGCATTATTGACATCTAACTGATGCAACTCCCAATGATGAGAGGCGGCTAATGCAAGCAAAAGTTTAACTGTAACTAATTTAACAACAGGTGAAAAAGTATCAATGTAATCTATACTCTCATGTTGAGTAAAACCTTTAGCTACTAACCTGGCTTTATATCTATCTACAGAGCCATCCTGTTTCCTTTTGATTTTAAACACCCATTTACAGCTGATGGAGTGTTTATCTGCTGGCAAAGGGACAACAGACCATGTCTGGTTATGCTCAAGAGCTCGAAGTTCTTCTGCCATGGCTTGTACCCAATGATCATGCTTAGCAGCCTGTCTATATGTGTGTGGCTCACTTTCACTGGCTACATTAAAAACAAAATGTTTAAAAAAAGGAGAAAGTTTATCATAAGAAACTACTGAATTGATAGGATATTTGGACAAAGTGCCCATAGTATTACAAGTATAATCAGCCAAATAAGAAGGAGCCTTGATCTGCCTAGTGGTTCTTCTGAGTACAGGACCAGTAGGTTCAGAACTGATCTGATCAGAATCAGAGATGGGATCAACAGCATCCATAGAGGAATCATAACAAGGATCAGTGTTATCTGAGGCTAAAATACCAGAACTAGGGAGAACCACATTAGAATCATCCTTATAAACATCATTAAAAGAATGAGAAGAGGAAACAATGGAAAAAGGAAATTTATCTTCATGAAAAATCACATCTCTAGACAAAAAAACTTCCCTAGAGTAAAAATCCAGTAATTTATATCCTTTTACACCAGTGTGATAACCAAGAAACACACATAATCTACTTCTGGGTTGGAATTTATCTCTACCAGCTTGTAGAGTAGATGCAAACACAAGGCATCCAAAAACTTTTAAAATATAATATTTAAAAGGAGTATCAGGGTATAGAATAGCATAAGGAGTATTATTATTAAGATTCTTGGCAGGAGTTCTGTTAATGAGATAAACTGCAGAAAGAACACTCTCATTCCAATATTCAATAGGAACTTTTGATTCAAAAAATAATGATCTAGCCACATTCAAAATGTGTTGGTGTTTCCTCTCAACCACAGCATTTTGCTGGGGAGTTTGAACACATGAGAATTGATGCATAATACCAAGACTAGCAAATAAAGAAGTAAAAGACAGCTCAGGAGCATTATCTGATCTAAACACTTTAATAGTCTTACCAAACTGAGTCTGAACCATTTTAATGAAACTTGGAATCACAGTGAATGCATCAGACTTAGCTTTGATCATGTGCACCCAAGTGAACCTGGAACAATCATCAACAAGGGTAATAAAGAATCTATGACCATTATAAGATTCAACTTTGTATGGACCCCAGAGATCACAATGTATAAGATCAAAAACTTGAGGAGAAAAATTATTATTAGAAATAAAAGGAAGTCTTTTCTGCTTAGCAATAGGATATACATGACAACAAGTATCAACATGTTCAGAAGTTACAGCAGAAAAACCAATAGTGTTTTTCAAGAAAGCCAATTTCTTAAAAGGAATATGGCCAAGCCTTTTATGCCAAATAACAGCAGAAACTTTATTACAAAAACCAGTTTGATTATACAAGGAAACAGTATTAGAAATAGGTGTAGAGTGATCTGAGTCCAAGACATATAGACCCTCAACTTTTCTACCCTTGCCAATCATCTTCAACAACTTGTCCTGTATCATGAAAGATTGAGTTGTGAAGTTAACATGACCAAAAGTATGGTCAAGAAGCATGCCAACAGATAACAAATTAAAATGGAAAGTAGGAGCATAGAAAACATTCTTGAGCAGAATTTTAGAATTCAACTGAATATCACCTATAAAAGGAACATGAAAAACAGTGGAATCAGGTAAAATGACCCTGGCATTGTTAACAACTTTCATATTAATGAAGTATTTTCTATTATTGCATATGTGTTTAGAAGCTCCAGAGTCCATAATCCAAAAGTGAGGTAATAATTGAGAAGACATGGAAAGAGCACATATACCTTCCATACCTGAAACACAAGAAACAATAGCTGTTTCCAAACCAGAAGATGAAACAGACTGCTGCTGATTGGAAGCACCTGATTGTTGTTGGGAAATCATTTGAGAATTCACCATGTTAATGAATTGTTGACATTGAACAGGTGTCATGTTCTTGAAAAAACCATCAGAGGTGGCTTGAGCAGATTGATGCAGACCATCCAAGGGTGTCTCATAGCTGGAAACCTGATTCACATTTGAAGTCTGAAATCGAGGTTTTGCTTTGTATGCTGGTGGATAGCCATGGATCTTGTAACATTTTTCCACAGTGTGACCATGCATGTTGCAATGAGTACAATAACCCCGCTCTTTTCTCTTTGGTCCAGTACTGTAGAATTGATTATTTATCTGCCTTTTAAAACCATCGGTTTTGATAGCAAAAGCTGCACTTGAGTCAGGATTAATAGCAGTCACAGATCTTTGTCTTTCTTCTTGGGAAACAAAAGAGAAAACCTTGCTTATTGAGGGGAGAGGGTCCATAAGTAGAATTTGACCTCTTGTCTGTGCAAGATTATCATTAAGGCCCATGGCTCATAACATACTCTTGATTGTAATGAGCATTTAACCGATCGAGACCCCACAATCACATTTTCCACAAGAACATGCAGGGCGAAAATTGGCCAATTCATCCCAAATTGCCTTGACTTTGGTAAAATAGACATTGACAGATTGATGACCTTGAGAAAGATTGGCTAGATCACGCCTCAATTGGAAAATTCGAGGACCATTGGTCTGAGAGAAGCGAGTCTTCAAATCATCCCAAATTTCTTTAGCCGATGAAGAATACATTATACTACCTTGAATGTCCTTTGAAACGGCATTGATAATCCAAGACATTACCATATTATTATTTCGAATCCAAGCATTTCGCAAAATTAGGTCATCATCGCCTGGGTCAGAAATCGCGCATCAACGAATCCAACTTTGTTCTTGACCGTGAGAGAAATTGTCATTGCCCTAACCCAGGAGGCATAGTTATCTTCACTGAGAGGCTGGGAGACGAGAATCAAATTCGGTTCGTCGGATGGATGGATGAAATACGCACTGGAAGCATCATCTAATGGCGATCGTGATGGAGCCATAGTAATCGATTTCCAGAGTAAAATGAAATGCGGAAGAGAAGAGAGCAAACAAAATCGGGAAGAAAACGAATTTAATCTGATACCATGTTAGAACCTGGAAAACTCCATTGGAGCTTTGGGGAAGAAAACGAAACAAAAAGATGGAGAAGAAGATTTTATTGAAAAAGGGAAAAACTAATTGAATTGAATTACAACGGAAAAAACATATATATATACAGCTGAAAAACGCTATATATGAGATAAAAGTGCTATACTAGAAATAACAACTTATAACAACTTACACAAGAAAATAACTACTCAAACATAATAACAACTTTACATAATAAAATCTAATATTCCAATAGGGTGCTACTAATTTAATGAAATAGTAGCATTTAATAACGGACTTTGATTTTAGTAGTGAGTTTGTAAAAGTGTGAATCGTACCAACCGGACATGTTATTAGCATCTACTATTTAGTCAGTAGCACCTTACAACGGTAACCAAACGAACCCTAATTGAACTATAGCTTATCAAAAGGGGTTATATAAACTTTCCCTTCAATTAAGTGATATGTGTACAAACACTTAATCAAATCAATCATAATACTCACAGTATATAATAGTTCTCTAGTATACTTAATATTAATTATTTTCATTTCCTCTTTATATTAGTTACTGTTCTTAAATTGTAACTATGAACAAACTTGATCTAGCGAATATTAATGAGTGAATTTGAACTTTGGTCAATTGTCACAAGCTAGCTCCAATAGCTCAATCATCCCTTGTGGGACCAAAACTTATTAAGATAGTTCACACGTATGGCCTTCATCAATTGGGTAAAGATATAGGTCTTAAATCCCCCTCCCACACACGCTTTATCCTTTATAATAAAATTTGAAATTGTCAAAAATAAGTAAATATATTCTATGGTGAATACTTTAATATACAAGTATAGTATATTTTTAATACCTTTTTATCTTTTGATTATTTAATTATTTTCAAATTTAATGTTTATTTTCTTAACCTTAGAAATTATTATCATTTATTATTAATATTAAAATACTCCCTCCATTCCATTTTAATTGTCTTTCTAGAGAATTTTTTTCATTTCAAAATAATTGTCTCTTTAGGATTCCAATGAAGTATTTAACGTGTTTTCTCAACTATGTCCTTATTACTATTAAGAGAATTAATGGTTAAATATTTAATAAAAGTGGTTTTTTAGTCATTTTATTATGATATTTCTAGAATCCATGCACATTTATTAGTTTTCTTAATATGTGTGAATTAGCCCAAAAAGACAGTTAAAATAGAATGGAGGGAGTATTAACTATTCTAAAAAAAAATCGGTCGTTATATGAATTCTTACTCGATGGTTCATATTCTTACTCGATTATTAACTTTTGTGCAACAACATTATTCATATCGTAAATCTAACTATTACGCAAAACAATATCGAGTAAGATTGGTTAACATTAAAAAAATAACTAAAAATAAACACTTTCCATTTTAAATGTTGCAAATAAAATAATTAATAACTAAATATAATAAATTATGCTGTAATGTGCTTTATATATACAAATATATTTATGATGAAATATATTTGATATTTTTTATTAAATTATACACTTATTTTCACATATACAATTATTAAGATAAAACGAAGTGTTTCAAATGCCAATTACATGTAATATTTTTAAATTCAAAGACAATGAAAAAGCTAATAATAGAATGCAAATAAAATATTTATAATGTACTGGAATTTGTAAGATATTTATGTATTTCATATTTTTTTTAGTAATGATATTATTGTTGTTTTTATTATTATTAATTGTTTTCTTTTACTATTTAAATACAAACTCATTCCATAAAAAAATATATAAACTCAATTGCCGTAATATGAAATTGATTAGTAAATAAATAAAGCAAAGAAGAATTATAAAAAATAGGCTGGAAAATAAGATATAAAAATAATAATAACTATTAAAAAGAAATAGATGTAGTAGATTATGATTGCGATAGCCGAGATTTTGTGTGAAAGTAATTTAAAGAAAGAGTGGTAGCAAGATAGGATATAAAAACATGTTATTAGGGTTTCTTAGATTGCCCTAACATTTCTTTATAAAGATGTGTTTCAACTCTTATAAAATTGTTTGTCAAATAATTTATGTTTAGGGCGATTATAGAAATTGGAGTTGCTTAGTGACGAAATACTAAATAGATGATTTGGCGAGACATTTTGTTCGATTTTATATTTGTATTTTTTGGCGAGAAAATTTCCTTGCCCCGACTAAGTACTTTTCACTTGTGTCGCGATAGGATGGGGAAGTAGGCTGGTTCTATTATTCCACCAAGTCCCAGTGATTATAGCGGTTAGTTCGCCACAACTCATTACTTCGCCTTTGTCGCATCGAGCTAGGGGAAGTAGGCTGCTTTGATTTTTTCACCAAGTCCCAGTGATTATAGCAGTTAGTCCCAGTGATTATAGCGGTTAGTTTGCCATGACTCATTACGTCGCCTTTGTCGTGAAGAACTAGAGGGAGTAGGTTGGTTCGATTCTTTTACCCGATCGCAACAATTATAATGGTTAGTTTATCACGACAATTTACTTCGCATTTCTCGCGCCCAACTACGTGGAGTAGGCTGGTTCGATTTTTCCACCAAGTCCAGTGATTATAGAGATTAGTTTGCCCCTACTAATTACTTCGTCTTCGTCGCGACAAACTAGGGGGAGTAGGGCTGGTACAATTTTTTCATTCAGCTCCACCAATTATAGTGGTTAGATCGCCACGACAATTTACATCGTATTTCTCGTGCCAAACTAGGGGGAGTAGGAGGATGATCGAGATATATAGCGTTACAACGAATTCTATTTTTTTGTTTTTCTCTCTTGAACAAAACCATGCATTGCTGTCGCCAAGACGACGTAATAGGAAGAGTAGGTGATTTGGGCTGGTTTGCCTTTAATAAATGTTGTTCCCGATACATAAAACGGGTAGTGAATTTAGTATATTGGTTGAACAAATTAATTAGTGAAAATACGAAAAGATTATCTGCAATGAACGTAAATTTGCCGAGGCGAGTTGACTTTGTCCTTAAGACGAAATTTCCCCGCAACGGTGCTAACAGATTAGATGGAAATCGTCTCCCAAGATACAACGGCAAGGCTTGGAATAGGAGCACTCCAAATCCCAAGTACGACGAACTGTACTTTGTGTAGAACTTTTCGAGAGAATCTGTGAAGGGTAGGCTTAATATGCAGTAGGCTTATTTTTGGATTGAAGTGAGGAATTGTGGGAAAGTTAGGGTCTATTTATAAGGTTCGAAAAGTAGTGTCCTTTGGAGCAAAAAGGTACCTTTGTTTGAATGGTTGCACCATTTCAAAGGTACCTTTTGTTTGAATGGTTGCACCATTTCGAGTTGAGCCAATTGGGAGTGGTTGCACCATTTCGAGTTGAGCCGAATGGTTTGCATTGGTTCGGCCGCACCAATTCAGACCAGTCAGACCAATCGAGATGGACTTCGACTAATAAGGGCCCAATGGGTTAAAAGCCCATGACCTAATGTTTTTGGCCCGTCCCAATATTTTGATATATATACAGCTCAGTACTTCTCTACTTTTCCAATGTGGGATAACTCAAATCCCACTTTCCTTATATTTTGGACTAGTAATTTTTTCATTCACCACAAAATTGGTTCTAATCCAAAATTCATTTATATACTCAATTAGACCGTACAATAACATTGATAAAAAATTGTTCATGACTCAATTTTTAACCAATTTTCCCAACAATCCCCCACATGAATGAAAACGAGGGCGTCGATTCTCTCTAGAGTTCCCGCGAATAGTATTGCATCGGGATAGGTAGCATATAGCTTTGAACCTTCCGTAGTGGAGTTACATCGGATTTACTAGGCTGAGTAGTGAACGCGATGTCTTGAACTGTCAGCCGTTCGTGTAAACCAAGACAATGCAACCCACACAATACTATTCTCACATTTCCTTAGTTCTCATGATTGTGTCCGTTTTGGCCATGGACACACATCTTGGATTCATAAGTGTTTGTCAAGTTTTTGAAGCGGCCCTCACTTCATACACTTACATAGGTGATCTCCTATTAAAGGTATCCTGCCAATACCTCACCTTTTGTTATAAGGTTTTGGAATCATTAAAAGCTTTCGCTTATCCTTTACCCTCTCTGCAGGTAGCACTATTATCTTTCGCGGGAATGAGTTAGGAATGAGTTCCTTAGTGCTCAACTGAACTTTCTTAGCTTAGTTGTCCCTTTTGAACCAGTTCTTGGGATCTCCAGTCAGCATGGTTGGGTTACCACCAAGATTGTCCTTAATTTATGGGTTTTAATCCCATTCCCCTAGATAGGCAATATGTTTGATCTCTTTAGTTGACTTTTAGTCGCGGATCCGCTATTAACCATTGATTGTCATAATCAATATTATTTCTTTTGAGATCAATTGACTAATGGTCTTATGTGTACGAGTGTATCGATACTTGCCATTATACATGTCGTTTGTGCCCTTAACGTAACCGATTGGTTATCACAATTTATTCATAATTGTAGACACCGACTAAGTCCAACACGGAACATCCTCCAATAATTTTATGAATTTTATTCAACTTCTTTTCTAACCTTATCTGAAGTTATACATTCGAATTCGTCCATGAATCGAGCTATTCAATTTTGTTTGAGGATTTCCAAGATACATAATCTTAGTGGACTCATACATCCAATGTACTTTCCTAATACAATTGGATATTTTCTTTAATGTAATCCATTTAAAAGCGATACTTAGATTACCTAAGAACCCTTATAATATCATTGAATGATTATTTATTTTGGAATTACATATTTACTAGTTTGCAATTCATTATGCTGCCAAACTATCCAAAAATATTTGTAATTGAACCATTGTTCATCATTATTTTTGGCAAGGTAAACACTTGGTTTTTTTTTTTTTTTTTTAGACAACTAGATCAATTTTCTAGTAGTGTCTCAACATGAGACTTTCAATAAGACTATCTTTGTCTTAGTGACTTTAATCTATAAGATTACATCATCTAGACCCTCGTCTTTTGACATCAAACATAATTTTATTTTTATTTTCAATATTTTCTCAACGTTCAAAATAATATCATGATCATTATCTCATGATTATAATGTCGTCTATGGACATACACTTCCATGTGCTTTTAATATAAACACACTGGTCACACTCGTTATTACGAGAACTATTTGATAACACAATTTTATGAAATATTACTTTAGAATCACTTAACGAGTTTCAATATCTTGTTATAAATAATCAAGATTTTCCATAGCTATTTAATTTAGCTTAATTGGACCACCATTTTACTTCTTCTTTTGAATAGTCCATCTAAACCTTAATGGTTTACTACTTGAAAGAAGACAATTGTCCATCGTTCATTTTATAACTCATAAGTTAATAAAATCAAATCAAAATCAAACGTATTGATTTTCTTTGCCATCTTGATGTATCTTGATTGTCCATCACTTTGATGATTTACCACTCACACATATATTAACTTGGTTGTTCATCACTTTGATGATTTACCACTCACACATATATTAACTAGGTTGTTCATCACTTTGATGATTTACCACTTACACATTTATAAGTTCTTTTATTAAGAACTTATTTATTTTCTTATTTTACAAGAAAACACAATATAATCAATTTGCATCAAGAGTGACTATCTTGTGCACAATCATTATTTATCCACTTAATTATACTAGGCCTTACACCCCCACATTTCTAAATATTAATGTGATTACTGGTTAGGGCCTAAAGACCCCCACATTTTTTAAATATTAATGTGGTTAGCTCGGGGTATCTAATTTATGTGTTTAGGGCCTAAAGACCCCCACATTTCTAAATATTAATGTGGTTAGCTCGGAATATCTAATTTTCCCCACAAATTCTAGAGTATGTATTCTAGAATTTATCATTATGATATCCATAAAATTTTTTTTTTTTTTTCAGAGTTTCAATACTCGTTTTTTAATTCATTTGTCAAAGTTGCATTTTCCAACTTTCATTCAGATAGCATTTAAATGCTTTGAAATCCTTATTTTTTATTTATCAATAAGGATACACAATGTAACAAAATACATTTCTTCTTTAGTTAGAGAAATATATTGGATCACCAATATGATTTAATTACAAAAGAAATTGTATCAAGAAATCACAAAAAAGAGAAATCTTCTCAAGATACTTAAATCTTGTCAACAAATGAGATAGTAAGATTTCTTCCTTTTCCTCAAAAGAGAAAATTCGTCAAGATACTTAAATCTTGTCAATAAACAAGAGAATATTAATCTCTTCAAATGGTGGTTGATCTCCACTATTCAACATTAAAGTTAGAATATATAAATTCTAATCTTAATCATTCATAATTAGGATTGCATGTCCTAAACATGTTGTTCAAAATTCAGTCAAATCCAACGATTTAATTCTACAAAACGAGCTCTTAATTAAACTGCTCGAATTTTATTTCAACAAAACATTCATTGTTGTTAACAACTATTTCGGATCTTTGAAAAATCAAAATCCGATCTCATCCATTCACATTGTAGATCATTATTTTGCAAATGTGATATCAAATCAAATCGAACCCAACGACTCGATCTTCTTTTATGTTCTTGAGACAAGAACTACTCATGTGTGCTCTCATGAATTGAGCTTCTCTTTTCTTTCTATTTTATTTCAAATCATGCTTTTAATTAAACCGTAGTATGATTCATATATATAAAACATATGTACATCAATATTATAATAAACATAATATTTGACATGTGAACACGTCTTTCATACTAGTTGATCATAGAAAGAAACAATATATCAAGCATATTATATCAACATATACATAGTATCCACACGAGTATATAATAACATCAAATTTGAACATAATATTTCATGGCATAAATAAATTCATGTCCAACATAATGAATTGATAAAAATTCTATAGCACGTAATCAATGCATGTCCATGCAATAACACAATTCTAAGGAATTAGTATGGCTACGCAAATAATAATATGTATAATAATATTCCTCTTACTAAGTAACTCATACTTAATATACGAGACAATAATAAAAACGTTAATAAGATCACGTACTCACATATTCGAAAATCAATCAAACGGACAGTTCCACATCAAATGAAAATTGGGAGAAAGTTAATCCCATATCAAACTATAAGCAATTTATGCAAATAAATATTGCATTTTCATGAGAAATGTCATTAGTATAGCACTTATCATGCGGTTTAAGATAAACTTATTCAAATAATTAGCACATACGCTATCACTTTATTTTATTTAGGATAAAAATATTTATATCACTAATGTACATACACAAAAATAATGAATATTCATTAAGCATATATATTGTATATGGTTTACCATGCTTCCACATAGAAAATTAAACTATCATGCAATAATCCACCATCATATAGCATTATCAATATATTTCACAAATAGATATCTTATAATTAAAAAGCGTACCCGATAAATTAAATGTTCGTCAATTCAAATTTTGTGGGTAGCACCAAATCGTGTCAATATTATGGCAGTGCTGAATGATTTATTCATATCTCTTCCATCCCAAGTCCGATTTTGTTGATTCAATATGATCCGAACAGCCAACAAATTTTTCTACAACTTTTATCTTTTACGTTTTCTGAGATTCCGACTGGATCATGATCAAAAATAAGCCTCGAAGTCGGAATAGGTATGTGCTGTAAATTTGCACCTACAATGGAACCACAAAAAAATATTAAATAATATTCATGGATCGAAAATAATATAAAACCTGATCATTATTCTTCGACTCAGTCTTCTATCAATAAAATTTCGTGCATTGGACATTTGTGAGCCATTTAATATGCGACAAGTTGCATTGGTCACGAACGGTTGTATATGAAAAGGTGCATCGGCAGTTCTGCCACCCTTTCGTATTTTCGTCATAACTTCTTCGTACGATCTCCTATTGTGATGAGTTAACATGTTCTGGAAAGCTAACTTGATTATCTACAACTTTTGTGAAATGTTAATTTGCCATATTCGGACTTTAACACCTTCGAAATGGGGCAGGAATGTGGACTTCATGTTCTGTCCGAAAATGAACTTTCTCCAATTGTATTTTGTAACTTCTTGATTTTTGACAGACTATCTTCTTCTCCATCCCGTTTACCAACGTGTGCAGAAAACACAATTTACTAAATCACAATATTTCGTCTTAAGATTGTTGTTCCCGATACATAAAACGGGTAGTGAATTTAGTATATTGGTTGAACAAATTAATTAGTGAAAATACGAAAAGATTATCTGCAATGAACGTAAATTTGCCGAGGCGAGTTGACTTTGTCCTTAAGACGAAATTTCCCCGCAACGGTGCTAACGGATTAGATGGAAATCGTCTCCCAAGATACAACGGCAAGGCTTGGAATAGGAGCACTCCAAATCCCAAGTACGACGAACTGTACTTTGTGTAGAACTTTTCGAGAGAATCTGTGAAGGGTAGGCTTAATATGCAGTAGGCTTATTTTTGGATTGAAGTGAGGAATTGTGGGAAAGTTAGGGTCTATTTATAAGGTTCGAAAAGTAGTGTCCTTTGGAGCAAAAAGGTACCTTTGTTTGAATGGTTGCACCATTTCAAAGGTACCTTTTGTTTGAATGGTTGCACCATTTCGAGTTGAGCCAATTGGGAGTGGTTGCACCATTTCGAGTTGAGCCGAATGGTTTGCATTGGTTCGGCCGCACCAATTCAGACCAGTCAGACCAATCGAGATGGACTTCGACTAATAAGGGCCCAATGGGTTAAAAGCCCATGACCTAATGTTTTTGGCCCGTCCCAATATTTTGATATATATACAGCTCAGTACTTCTCTACTTTTCCAATGTGGGATAACTCAAATCCCACTTTCCTTATATTTTGGACTAGTAATTTTTTCATTCACCACAAAATTGGTTCTAATCCAAAATTCATTTATATACTCAATTAGACCGTACAATAACATTGATAAAAAATTGTTCATGACTCAATTTTTAACCAATTTTCCCAACAATAAATACATAACCCAAGTGCTCCAGGCTGGTTTGCCTTTAACAAATACAGGACCCAAGTAATATAGAAACAGCAACAAAAAGCCCACTTGCAATCGCCCACGTGGGAAACATACATGACAACCTGAGAGAAAGGTGTCAAGAATAAGGGGAATGCCCGCAGACAACGACCAACAACGAAACAACCAAGTCATCTCATGATCAACTCGCACTAGCGCTTTGAAGGAGCATAATAAACTCACCATATGGAGGATGTGCGATTGTCAACCTCGCCAGAGGGCATTAATCTCGCTTAAAGGTAGCGAGTGGACGAGAAACTGATGTGATGGAACATTTAGCAGGACATGATAGGTGGGCGGCAACACTGTGAGCCAGTGTGAGCCTCCCACGTTGCAATATAGGAAAGGTGGGCGACAATAGCTTAGAACCTCTCATAAGAGTCTCAAGGTTGACATTTTTCTAGACTATAAAACATAGACTTTCATACAACTACATATATCTTCCCAGTGATTATTACTTTCCGACTAAGTTAACTATCCGACTGCTAACTCCTGGAAAACACCATCCAACACTCCTGTTTTTACAATTGAGCAGGTATCGGGAGCTAAGCCCACCTTTCAGAGAAGGTATTGTTTTTGCCACTAGACCCCAAAACCAGTGTCTATAAGCACATATTTATAAAGTCCATACATCTATATAGTCCATTCTTATTTGGCCAATTAGGGCTTCATCACCTATATGAGACGGCGGGACTGAAATTGAAACGTATTGCTTTTTGTGGACTAAAATCTTGGAAAAATAATATAGGGATGGAAATTGGTTTTGACATTTAGAGCAACTCCAATGGGTTATCAAACATGATATTCAAACCTTTAACCATCATTTACACACTAAAATTAGATATTTTTAACTTCAACGGGGTTATCAAATGAAGGTTCTATTTTGATAATTCACCTCTTGAGATGTGAATATACTTGCCGGAAATTGAGTTATAAAAAATGTCTATCTAAACATCCAATCACAAGTTGACATGTGGCAATTACAAATAAAATCACCCATAAACTTTCAGTTGATAATTAATTTGATAACCCTAGTTGGAATAAATGGATTTTAATCAATATTAAATTATTATCTTAAATATCAAATAAATATTTAATAATTCAATTTTGATATTTAGCATTGGAGTTGCTCTAGCATAAGAAAAAAAAAAAAAAGAAAAACCATCCCTTATTTTTATTCATTATATGGATTATAGTTTTTATACTTCGATTAAAACATGGATATATATACTCAAAAAAAAAAGTTCATATGCTCAATTATTGGACATATTGGAGGCCTCCGGGCTCCGCCTAACCTTCCACTATATTTATTGGGTGTTTTAGTATTATAAATTTATAAGTCTTAATTGGGAGTTAGTTGTTAGTAGGGTGAAATCAGCATTTAATGAAATAATTTGTTTTATTACAGAAAAAATATCATAAGAAACAAACAAATATATATACATACATATATATATATATATATATATATATATATATATATATATATATATATATATATATATATATATATTATTGTTTTATTTTTTTTATTATTTTGTTGTCAATGAATTGTTTCATAGTGTTGAGATCCTACCAAAGCTATCTAAATAATAATTATTATAATATCATAAAGAAATTCGTAATATAAAAACGAATTTGAAGAAAAGTCAACGGAAGCATCACCCCCGCAACACTCGACCCATAACTCCAGCGCCTATAAATACTCTCCACATCTCTCTACTAAATAAAACCATAACTTCACACCCAACATACACTCTTCTTACACTGTACAAATTTCTTCTTCTTACATCCAAAAAACAAAAGTAAAAAAAAATGGTTTGCTTCTGTTTCCTAGTTGATCAGACAAGGAAGGTGAGGCAGAGCAAACCGGCCGCCGGAATATGCTCCCGTTGCGGCGGCGGCGCTAGCGTCGCCGACATGAAAACCGCCACCAGGTTTTGCTATGTCACCATCTACTGGAAGACTTGGAGGGCTATTATCTGCACTTTCTGTGGTTCCATTTTGAGGTCATATCGGTAAATTCCAATTATTATAGGGCTTTGGAGGGATTATTATTTCTTTATTTTTTTTTTCTCCCCTTTTTCCTTTTTATTGGTTATTACTTATTTTTTTGGACTTTTAGATGATTTGTATTAGGGCTACTAGGGTATTAATATTAATAAGATTTTATTTAATATTTGGATGATGTACTAACTCCATTGTTGATGTATAAAGTTGAAGAAATTTATGTATTATTATGATATTTTGTTGCCATTTTTTCACCTTATTATAATTTCTTGCAAAAACGATCGAATCTACGTACACTCGGTGAAGCATTCACCGAGTTTATACCGTAACCATTCGTCTACATACTTCATATATATAAATATTTAATTTATCATGTGAAATATACGTTCGTTTTACTTGAATCAAATGATTAATTAAACTAAGTGGAAAGATTTAAAAAAAAAAAAACAAAAACAAAAAAATAGTATAGTATTTGTTTCTTGAATGTTTAAAAAAGTCCAACAAATTAAAGATCGTTTAATTAATTAATCTATATTTATTTTCTTAAAATAATATTGAAGTTTAAAGTTATTAAATCACAAGAAGACACTTAATTAATTAGGTTGTAGTATAAGGTAAATTAAATGGTGTATTAATTAATATATAATCATAAATTTAAAGGTGCAAAAGAGCAACATAAAGTAGTGAGCTACATAATTAATTGGGCAAAAATGGTGGCCTGAACTTTAATTAAATTCTCTCCTAATCGACGATGAGTAGTTGAGAAGCTTTAAATGAATTAAATGCATGAAATATGAATGCTCCAACTGGCCTCATTTGAAGGCACATTTGAAAGTGATGGTTCCAACCAATTTATGATGAATTGTGGGCTGGCAATTTTTTTTAGTGAATGATTTTTATTTTAATGAATTGATTGAGAAATTGCATTTTAAATCAATATTATATGTACAGTAGAACTTCGATAAATGAATCACTCATAAATTAATAACCTCGCTTAATTAATAATTTCTTCTGGTCCAAATTCGGTGACAATGTGTTAAATTTCTAATTCGATAATTTAATATTTCGCTAAATTATTAGTATTTTGCTAGTCTCATCTTTATTAATTTATAGATATTTAACTGTACTTATTTCTTTAATCTCTTATTTATTCTTCTATATATGTGATTATTAATCAAAGAGTAAAATTGGTAAAGAATAACAAATTTACATTCTAATCCTCAAACAATAAGTAATGTAGGAAATACGTTGTTTTAATTTTCTAAAAGGACAAAAGAAAAAAAAAAGCGAGGACCTTTTAAAAAAGGGGTTATTTGGCAAAAGCCCCTCGTTAGACTTCTTCAATTAGGATGGGCCCATAATTATTTACCATTTTAAAGATAAATCCATTTTGTTTTTCAATTAACATAATTAATACGGTATCACTATTTTACCCTTATATTAGTCAGACGTATATTTTCCATATTTATTTGCACGTTCTCATGGAATGTAAATCTCAGTCCACAAATCTCGTTCTTTATAGTGGAACCGTTTCACACAGGGAAGAGTTGAATTTCAATAACTTTTTTTTTCCATTGCGGTGGTCCGATATTGACGATGAAACAATTTTTCCAGAGTGAATTTTGGGTACCAGTCCACCTAAGGAGAAGTATTGGTTGTCGAAATGCCTGCGGCGGCCGACGACAAAGCTTTGCATCAACAGAGTGTGCAGAAGAAAATTTATGGGGAATAGTAAATTTTATATCAAAATTTTAAATTGTTATTTTTCATTTTATTTTAATAGATTTGTAAGTTTATTTAACCCGGTTTTTAATTAATTCAATGATTCTCGCTCTTTGATTTTGGGATTTCCGTTTCGGTGGAATGGGCAAGTCTAATTCTCATAAATTCTCATAAGTTTATTATATATGTTTGAAATTATGTTCATATGAATGCACCTGCTTTTTCTCCCCCATTGTTATGTGGTTGTTAGCATATAGCCGATCGAACCTTTCAAAATGCAGAGTGGTTTTCACACAATGCCGGATTTCAAAGTTACTTTGAAGTTAGGGGTATAATTGTGCATTTACGCAACAAAATACAGTGGTTTTCAACAAAATACAGAGTGGTTTTCGTCTCAACAAAATATAGATAATTGAGCAGGAAGTTCGTCTCAACAAAATACAGAGTGGTTTTCGTGCTTTTCTAATACAATTCTGCAAACAATGTGTGGTTTCTGAGTGTTTGTGGTTTCTGGGTGTTATTTACAGAATAAAAAAAAATGTATGTGTTTTTGAATAATGTTGTGTTTGATTAATGCAATAATGGTAACTATTTTTTAGGTTTTTAGTTATAACAAACACCACTAAATTGTAAAACACCTAATGAGAATTGTATAACTGATTTGCCTTGCATGCAGGACTCAATCCGCAGGAGAGGTGATGGGATGTTCGATCCACCTGCCGCCATGTGCAATTATGATATCGTTTTCATACAGAGTGGTTTTTATGTTGACATAGTTGTTATACAGAGTGGTTTTCAAGTTACATAGTTGTTATACAGAGTGACTTTCATGTTATATAGTTGTTATACATAGTGGTTTTCATGTTTATATAGAGGGTTTTTATTCAAAAAAACTGGAAAGAAAATAAAAAAACACCATTTAAAAAAAAATCGAAATTAAGAAAAAAAAACCATGAAAAAACGAAAATAAAAATAAAACCATTGTTTTAAATTAAAATAAAAAACATGAAAAAGATATAAATAAGAAAAAAATATTTTAAAATAAAAAATGAAAATAAAAAAAAAATAAAAAAAAAAATAATTACAAAATTTTCTTTTAAATCAAAATAAAGAAAACCATTAAACAAAATAAAAAAGAAAAGGAAACAAAAAATTGAATTGGCGTGATGAGGGGAATAATTTTTGGAGAAGATTTGGGTGTAGATTATAGGTATAATTTTTTTTTAAACTAAATAATTATATTAGTTAATAACTAGTGGGGGCATATATGATTTTTCAGACCCATTGGATTTATCTCAAATATCATTTATAAATAAATGATTTATCAAGAATTAAAATCCTAATGAAGGGTGTTTGACATATAGCCCCTTTAAAAAACTTGCTTAAAGTTATCAACTATATACATAGTACTTGAAAATCATTAATTTTAAGAGAAATTAAAACAACATTTTACAAATTAAACAAGTAGAAATATTGTAATAAATTAATTTATTACAAAAGTTTTGCAAATCCCCCACACTTATGCAAAAACTAAAGATATATAGTTGCAAAGTTAGACTTTTAGCTCCTATTAATTAATTTTATGTCCATTAGTCAATGATAGATTACTAGATCTACTATATTATATTTTGCTAGGTATTCCTCGAACTTTCATTGAAAATCTAATAGAAGTCAAAAACTTCAAATATAATTGAAGATAAATTTCCCCATAAAATAGTTACACAGATTCTAAAGGCAAATATATATATTATAGAAGAAATATATACATTGGCGGAGCCAGCTTAGAGCGAGGGGTCATGGTCCCCCAAACATTTCTCAAATCCTATTATTTAATATAATTTTATTTTAAAGATTATATATAATTGCATTATAGCCCCTCATTTTTTTTAAGACATTCGTCCCTCAAGACTCAAAATCTTACTTCGCTAGGTGATATATATAAGCAAATTTAAAAAAATGATCTACTAAATTGTTTTTAGTACCACCCCATGGACATATTTATATGTTTTTTTACATTCTCCAAACCAAACATGTCATATTCATAAAGCATGTTTATTAGTATTCCACTTAATTTAAAATTAATTGTCCAACATTTCATCTTCATATCATGTTTATACATCGTCGTTTATCATACAGTGGTCTAGTTGGCAGAGCAAGAGAGCACACTGTGTCATTCAGAGTCGTAATCACCAATGGTCATGACACGACAAAAAACCTTGAGTAAATAAATAAATATCTTGAAAAATAATTCATTTCGGATAAAAAATAGTTTTGTATACATAATTTGCATGGCTGAAGTTTTTGTCAGATAAGTCATATGGTTTGAGTGCAACAACTTGAGCAGCAAAAATATAATAGCTCTGTATTTTTATTTTATTTTTATTTTTAATTTCTCTTGCAAGTTGTAAATAGATTTATTGCAAGAGCATGTGAAAGATGGGAACTGATAATATGTAAACTGTAGTATACTTATTTATTCCTTTTCACGGCTGAAGAGTATATGCCAGCAATATTAATAGAATATTATACACTACACAGCTTTTAATTTGTTTCATTAATTTTGTGATATATACTGTATATAGTTGTTGGGTTGTTCTCTGTAATAAATTTTTATTGCACCAATTGGTTGACTGGGAACTTAAGTGATGGGTCGCCATTTACGTTTTCTATCCGTGTTTGTTTCCAATATTTCATCGTAATTAATATTTCTATCTTTCTTTCATTTTTTATTTTTTTCTGTTATGTTTATTTATTTAATAATATTTATACTTAATATTATTAAGAAGTTAATTATAAACAGTACTTTACATTTCTAATTGTTTTCAGCACCAAAACAATTTTTTATTTCAATTTTGGCTCGAAAGTAGTGTTTTTCGTTAGATGTGAATATGCAGGTGACGGAGCAGACGAAAAGTGTTTAAAATTGAACTTTTGAAGTGAATTTTGTTCATTTTGGAACTACAAGGACCAAAAGTAGAATGATGTAAAACATGAGGGACGAAAAGTGTAAATTTTCACATAAAATTGTTGCGACTTATTTCTAAAATTTATATTTGAAATGTTTGAATAATAGCATGTAAGTTTCTATATTGTTTTTAATATTTTAAATAAAAAGGTGGGGTATAAGTATATTTTTAAATTCTTATAAATTCTCCAACAACTTATTTTTTGAGTTTTTAAGATTTTTTGAAAAAAAACTTATCAAACACTTTGAAAGAATTGGTAAGCTCTTAAACATTTTACAAGATATTTTAAAACGACTTAATAAACTAAGCTAAAGACCCTCTTAAGCATTGAATGACCATTTTTTATTACAATACTTCATTCTTGGAAATATACTCTCATATTCTTAAATATTTGCACATTACTTTAGAGCATTGTATATACAAAACGAATTGCTAAACATAAAGATTGCATATTTTTACATGAGCTTTCCAAATGCATCTTGAATCATTTTAATTCGAGTTTGTATAGGAATATTATGATCAAAATTTATCTTATAATGATTTTTACATGGTTTAATTTGAATTTCACAAATTGCAATACTTGAAATTTATATTATAAGCTTTACAGCACAACTTGAACCAGTAGCAAAATACAAAAGTTATATATGATAAAATACTCCATGTCATCTTATTTTACTGTTTTAGACTATTGGGTTGGCAGTAAGATTATGATTTTTGACAATGAAAATTTCATGAATTAAAAAAATAATCGTTATAAATATTTTCGTGGGCTTGCAATTTTAACAAGTGCAATGGAAATAATTCAGATAGTAAGACTGCAAGATATGAAAGTCTTTGGACTTGTCACCTTCTTTCTAATGCAACTTAAATAAATGCAATCGGAGGTTCATATGAAAAATTAAATTTAAGCATGATCAAATTAAATTCGGGTATGAAAAATATGTAATCTTACTTTAAAAAATATGAACACAGTAAGATTAACTTCACTTCATTCTCTAATCCCAAAACTGCTCTTCAATTATATTCTTCCCACTATAACCTTTCCCATTTTCGTTTTTCTTTTCTTTTCTTTTTTTTTTTTATTTTTAAATTAATTTTTGGTTTTTCTTTTATTATTTTTTTTGGTTTTTTTTCCTTTTTTAGCATTTTTTTCTATGACAGGTATATTAATCGACTATGATACTAATCAACTATAGAGCGTAGCCGATTACTTTTTCTTTTTCCCCCTTTTTATTTTTTTCCTCTATCAGGTATATTAATCGACTAATAAATCATAGTCGATTAAGGATATCGACTACTAAAACCGTAGTTGATTAATGTAATTAATTTCAAAAAGTATCAAACACACAACCACAATGTTGTTATGACAACCAACCCTATTCAACAGCAGAATCCAAATAATAACAAACAACCGCCAAAAAAAAAAAAAAAAAAAGAAAATTACACGAACTATTTTTTGTACAAACAAAAATACAAAAAAAGAAATAAAAGAAAAAAAAAACAAGAATAAACTTTTTTTTACAAAAAAAACAAATTACAAAGATTGTAATTAGTTAACCTTAATCGACTACTGAACATGGTCGATTAAGCTCCAAACCTACGCGATTGTTTTAACCAAGAAACCCTAGATCTGCTCACAAGATCACAACAACTGACTCGATTTTTTCACTGTGAGGCGGCATCGTGGACCTTACGTCCTTCTGCTCAGACTATTTCGGTTCATTGTTCACTGGTGGCAGCGTCAGAGCAGCCACATATTCTCCAGATGTAACCTTCACTCGAAACAAACTTTCAAAATTTCGATCACGTCTTCATCAGTGGTCGGCTTCTTCGAAGGCTTCCTCTTCATAGACCTTGGCGGCGACCATGGTGGAGTTTGAGAAGGCGATTTCTCGATTTAGACGATGGTGGCGGCAGAGTGTGGAGATATGAGTTTTGAGCGATTTGGGATTTGGGTGGGAAAGGAGAAAGAAAAAAAAAACGGGAAACAAATGGAGAGAAAAGAGTGAGAAGATAAATAATTTGAGATCCAGAAGGAAAAAAAGAAACATTGTTGGAAAATATGAGAAGTTCGGGGTTTTATAAATTATTAAGGGTAGTATTGAAATTTAATGTCCAAAAATTGTCTACGGCATAACTAAAGAGTGTTCTTTTCAAATTATTCATCTGAGGGGGTTCTACCTCACATGGTTTTTCCAAATGAGGGGGTGTTGCTAATTATCCCCGTAAACATATTAACCAAGGAACTTTTGATGCCAAAAATTTGGGTTTGAGTTCCGGGAATTTCCATTGCTTGTAGTAAACTTTGTAATTCTCCCAAAAACCAAATGAAGAAGGATTTAATACTACGCATCGTTTTATAATTTTAATAGAAATTTTTATTTTCTGCAACTTAAATCTAATATAAAGGCTTTTTATAAATTCTTTGATTTATATGTATATAATTTAACAATAAAGCTACATGGTCAGATTTAGGTCAGCTAGAAAATGACAACTGTGTAACAGAAATAAAAATTGTGAAGTCCATTTACTAATATGCCCCTATGCTATTAATATTTGAATTTGAATATTTTGGTTTCTCTCTCCAAGTACATCTTCGAAAATTAAATACAATATTGGATATTTATGTTTCTCTCTCTAGGTACAACTTCCAAAATTATAATTCCCGAAGTGACATTAAATAAGAGTTCATTCGTTATTATGATTTAGTGCAAAAAGAAAATTTTAGAAAAATGAGAAGAAATGTGAAAGATTTTTTTTCCTTTTTAGATGAAGATGAAAGATTCACTTTCTTCAATCAATTACCCCATATTTTATTTACATATTTTATTTTTCTTTTTTAACCATGGGAATTTCAATAGTTCAAATCAACTTTAATTGTCAAGTTAAAAATGAAAAAAAAGGAAAAATTAAAATATAAAAGTTATATGAAAAAATAATTATTTAATGGCAAAATAAATATACTAGCGTTGTACTATGAATAAGATCCGATTTTTTAATTCTAACGGACCCTCCGTTTAGAATTTTAACTCTTAAAAATATCTTCAATTTATATGATGTGGTTTTAAAAGTATCAATTTAGAATCAAAATTATTTCAAATTTCATGGTTTTGTTTTTATTGTTTTTAATCTCTCTCTCCAATATCAAAGCTGTTAAATTAGGAGGTGAATGTTTGGGTTTGTAATACATTAGTTGTGTTTGTTATTTGAATTTGCAACTGTGATCATAGATTGCTACCATTATTTTTTAATTTTTTAATAAATTATTTTGAACCGTATTTCCACAATTGATGGAACAATGAATCATAAGAAAAATAATTTATTTATTAAAATATAAAAAGAAGACTTGGAACTAGCTCCTTACAAATATTACTTCAAACAAAATAATTTAAAAGAAAAATAATTAGGAAGCATTGGAGCTTGTATCAGAGATGACTATTACAGGCACTTTTTTCAGAGTGGCTGGAGCATCCTCCATATACTTGAGCACCAGAAGCAGGAGATTGTAAACTTTCACTAGTGATTCTCATTCTTTAAGAATTTTTGCCCGAACGTCATCCAGTTGACAGACCACTACAATCCGCTTGATGAACTTCATCGTCTCATGTTTCAGTTGGAAATGGTTTTCTCGCTTACTCAGGTACAAGGCCTCCAAACTCTTTGGACTCGGAGGAACGAACCATTCTTTTGATACGGTGTTTTTCGTTGGAGTGTTGGCCATTTTGCAGAAGTAGGAATATTACTTTGTGTAGAAGTATGTGGGTGACCTCATTCAAATGAATTGTGTCGAATTTTAATTCCATCATGATGCACCATAACCCACTAACCACGAATTCTCCACCCAACTGATTCAATATTAAATCAAGAAATCAATTTCAATGAGTAAAAGTCCAAACTCATTCTCAACTAATAAAATGTATAATAGATTTATATTCCGAGATATATTGAATAATTAATATATATACCTCATTCAAGATGCACTTCCTTGTGTTCCAATAACCGGATCATTCAGATCAAACTCAAAGTTTTGTCCATCGGGAATTGTCGGAATTGGGTTACTTTGTCCTCGTCCTGAGTTACCCCTACCACGTCCTGGGTTGCCCCCACCTCTTGTGACTCTTTGACCTTGATTGGCTTCAGTACCCGATATGAAACGATCTGCCTTGGCCTTCCACGAGCATGAGTAACTTCTGGATTTAATATGGGCGTTACCCCAATGGAATCGACACCATTTGTCCTTACGGATGCACTAGTGTTTTCTCCCATTGGTGGTTGATCGAATTGCAGCAAGTCATCCTTTACTTCATACATTCGTTGCTTAAGAAAATCCGTCTTTTTGAGTACTATAAATGGCACTATCAACGCATTCCTGGAATACTCTCTCGACGTTTTGAAATTTCTTGTACTCTTTTGTCATGTGCGGGTATCCTCCAGCAAAAAGTGTACTAGAATGACGCTGTATATGTCCTTCCTCCATCGACATAGAAGATAACGTTCATTTACATATTGGACGTCGGTTTTGCTCAACACAACTAATATGTGACAACATAATAGCCCCATAAATTCAAATTTCTTGCAATTGCATGAAAAATAGTCCCCATCGGCCGTATAATCCACCGTAAATGTGAAGTCTCTCATATAGAATTCATTAACCCTACTATTCTCATGCACCGATATTTTTTCAATGCCACTCGTTTGGTCATATTGTTCAACTTCAATATGGCAGTACAACATACGGGAGATTTTTTCCTAGACTTTCTTGACTAAATTGTTCGTATACGTGAATTCAATCGAAAATGTCTTTCCCAAGGGAATTGACTAAAGCACCTGATCAACTTGTTATTTGATTTGTGCTTAGCTATGAAATCCTTCTGAATCTTGTTGGTCATGGCTAATTCATATTGTTCAACGGATTGTCTCAACGTTGATCTGAAATGGATGTATCCGTCACAGAAGGCATGCATCCCCTCGCTTCTCTGAGTCAACAACATTCCGGCCCAAAAAACGTAATTCAAGTAGCAAGGCACCTAACTTTCCTTTTCAATAAATAAAGAGATAAGCCATTCGTTGCCTTCAAGTGCATATTTTTGCAAGAACTCACCCCACTTAAGTTCAAAGGTCAGATGTAATAGATTCATAAACAATACGTTTGAAATCTCGAACAACGTTATTGTATTCAACAACACCTTTGAACTTTTGCGTCACCTTATACATAATGTGCCACAAGAAATATCGGTGAATCGTGCTAGGCATTAATTCCCGAATGGATATTTTTATGGTTTCACATTGGTCAGCTATTATGCACTTGGGGTGAACATCATCCATTGCTTCAAGCCAATGTTTAAAAAACCACTTGAAAGATTCAACATCTTCATGTGTAACCAAAGCACATCCTAGTAAGATCCATTGGCCATGATGATTGATGCCAACAACTGTTGCAAATGGCATCTTGTACTTATTCAGGAGGTAGGTTGTATCAAAAGTCAAGATATCGTTAAACTCTGCGTAAGTTGCACGACATCGGGAATGAATCCCGCAACATATTGCATAACCTGCCATGATCATCAAAATCCAAGGAATAGATGAAGTTCGTGTCCTATTTTTACAACCCCCAGAACAACTTTCGAATGGCCTCAGCATCGCCAGTACCAAGTCTCCACTTTCTTCCACCTTCAATAAAATTCCTACAGTCTTTAGGAAGGCACCCTAAATTCATAGGACCGCCACATTGAACTTTGGCCAATCTTATGCTTTTAGATGACCTTATTCCTGCAATATCATTGGCTTCGAGATGCCGTTTCATATTGGTAGAAATATTTTTGTGAGCCGGCAATAAAATGGACATATCGGGAGTAAGTTCATGGTTGTGTACTGCAACTACCGCTGAGACCATCCAACTTTCATCACATTGTTTTATGGCATTAACCCGAGCAGGATAATCTACTATTTTCTTTGTCTTTTCGGGTGTTGTCTTTCGACTCTTATCGCACGTCATTAGGGAATATTTGTACTCACCATCAGCATTTTTGCGATTTGATCTTTTGGTAACACCAAAACCTCGATGTTCTGCATGTTCTAGATAGAACCGAAACAAACTTTCAATGTCGGGATATAATGCACCTGTTTTTGGGCATTCCTCGACACTACTAATGAGTGGTATTTCACTGTGGTGGGACGAAACCTCAACTTCATCATGGATATTGCTTGTGGATGGTGCTTCAATGTGATGTGACAAAATTTCAACTTCATCTGAACAAAAATGATTGATCTTCGTTGGTGGATGCGATGTTGTTTTTTGAATTAGCGCCGAATAATTCTTCCATCATTGCAATCAAGCTCGAATCCATCTCTTTAATTTATTTTTATTTTTTTGCTATCTTTCAATCTATTTTTGTATTTAGATATTTGTATATGTGATCTCTTTTATGAATTATAACTTAGTGTGTGTTAGGGAGAGTTGCCTCTCGGAGGTAAGCGTGGGAGCTTCTGCCCAGTTCGCACTTCTTGGCGAAGAGTCGATTATTGCATCCGAGACCTAGGGTCCGAAGTTGATGCCCACGACACACTGGCTTGGTGGTCATTAACTTATAGCGGTGTTTGTGCCACGGGTGGAGCCGTAGGATGAGCGTTAGCTCCTGCTGTGGCGATGTATTGTGCTACTGCTTCAGTGGCAGCCTGAGTTGAAGCTTCCTCGATCATACACTGAAGGTCCTCTTCTGTTATCAGAACCATTCGAAGAGCAAGGACAAGTGGATCATGTTGAGGGCCCAGTGGGGCCTCGCGAAGAGGAGCGTTGGCTCCCGTTGCGGGCGACGTCTTGTGCCACTACTTCACTCGCAGCATGAGTTGAAGCTTCTGCAATCATTCGTTGAAGGGCCTATTCGGTTATCTGAACCGTTCGAGGAGTCGGTTCAAGGAGCAGGGAGAGGTTGATCCTATTGAGGAACTAGTGGGGCCTCGCGAGGAGGATCTTTTGTTGGATCTCGAATACGGGGAGGGGGAAGCGGCAAGCCAGAGCCTCCACGAGGTGGGAAGTTGTTAGCAGTGTCACGCTCCCCTCGAGCAGTGTCTCAAGGCCATCATGCGCGCTACATGATCTCGTCTACCTTCCACGGACGGCGCCATTATGATGATGCTAGATATAAATCACCTTAAGTAGTTGAAGTAGGATGAGCTGGAACAACAAAGTGGATCACTGGCTCACGAGCTTGATGACCTTGAGATACATGCGATCAGAGAACACGTAAACTAAGCCGGGGGTTGATCCGTCGAAACCCCTCCAATGCTCAAGTGAGGTGTGTGGATAGCAAAAGTTCTAAAGAGAATACAAGCACTTGTTTGGTTCGAATATTGAATGTCCCTTAACAAATGAATTGTCATCTTTATTTATACCGAGTTGGCTGGGCTGAAGTTACTTAATTGTAATTGTTGGACCCAAACTTTATTTGAAGGTGATTGGGTCTCGCTTGTAGTGGTTTTCAATATTGGGGAGGAGAGGTGAGGAGAGTAACTTTCCTACTTCCAATGCTTGCCATGGAGCTTCCAATTCTAGCTAATTTATCTGCATGGATGTTGCAAGAGCGAGGTACTTATTTTATTTTGTAGCTCTCGAGCTTGGATAATAGAGTATGTGTGAGGGCCAAGTATCTGGCCATGGAGTCTTCTTTGGCCTCATAGGTTCCGAGTACTTGGTTGACGACGAGCTGAGAGTCGCTTTGTATTAGGAGCTTACGTGTTCCAGCTGCTAGGGCGAGGCGGATTCCAGCAATCAATGTTTCATATTCAGCTACACTAGGCCAAAACTGCATTTTCGCGACGATTTTACAGCGACGAAAATTGATTTCGTCTCCCGCTCGCGACGATTAGTGCAACCATTCGTCGCAACACAAATAACCTCCTCTTAAAAAGAAAATGCTTGCGACCAAATCATGATTTTCGTAGCAAACAAGTAAAATGTTTTTTTAATTTTTTTTTTTGTTAATCGTTGCGACGATTATGTAGTAATCGTCGCGAAATTTGGCGAAAAAATAAATTTCCTCTCGTTCTACGACGATTATAAATGATTCGTCGCATTATTCTAATAATATTTATTTAAAAAAAAAATTATGTTTGCGACGAATAGGTAGTTTTCGTCGCAATATGCTTTGGTTTATAAAATATAACAAATTAATGCGATGAATCTTTGCAAAATAGTCGCACAGGAGTTTGACAAAGTTTAATAGGTTCTCTATTGCGACGATTAGTTAATGAATTCGTCGCAATAGTTAAATGTATTTTTATTCTCAAGTACTATTAAACTAAGCAAAGCCCTAATTTAACCTCCATGCTCTTTTCTCTCCCTCATTGATTTTCTCTCTGCCGCCGCACTTCGCCCCCACACTTCACCGGTGCACTTCGCCCCTATGATTCGCCGTCTCTTAGACATTGCTTTGCCGCCACGATTCGCCGTCCCTTCGCCTCCACGGTTCGCCGCCCCTTCGCCTCCACGGTTCGTCGCCCCTTCGCCTCCATGGTTCGCCGCCCCTTCGCCGCCGTTGCTTTGCCGCCACGATTCGCCGTCCCTTCGGCTCCACGATTCGCCGCCATGATTATATCAGGTTGCCGTCGCCTCGATTGTCTTCTCCCTGGACATAGTCATCGCCCCTTTGTTCTTTTCCCCGCGGAAGAGATTCTCTTAACTAGGTAATGAGTTCCTGAATATATAATTGATTTGTAGGTCCATTAAATCTGAAATTGAGCTTTTTCACTCATAGGGTATTGATATATATACTTTGATAATATACAGTACACTCATAGAAATGACTAATTTGGTGGGAATTTGATTATTTTGTGTTTTAAGCTTTGATAAGATAGTCACTGGAGTATGAACCAATACCTTGGAGTGATTACTTTTTCATGGTTTTTATTTATAGTTTAGTAGTAGAGATTTAAGTAAAATATACAGTTGAAGTAATATAAAAATGTAAATAAGAACATTAATGTCTGTTTAAAATGAACTTCTCAATTCATATGGACATATATGATGTTTATGAAAATAACTTTTACGTTACTTATTTCATTATAGTAGGATGTTAATTATTTAATATTGTTCTAGTTAAATATGTTCCATAAATGAAATGGGTTTATTTTGGCAGTTTGTGAGAAATCAATTAGAAGCTGCATTTGGTAGCATAGAAAGAGCCGGAATGTATCAAATTGTGGATGAAGCAGGGAATTGGTGGTTATGGCAGAGGTATTTTAAAGATCAAGTCAACTTTGTTTTTTCTTTCATAGAGAAAACAGATCCTCTTATGTTAGCAAAATCATTTTTTTTTGCAGACGAAGAGACAATGATGACAAATGAGAAGACGATCTTTTCGAGAACAGTGAACCCCAAGTCACATGTACGAGTTTTTTTGAGTAAATTTCAGCAATATATTTATGTAATGTTTGCTTTTGTTTTTGATACTGCGTTTTAAGCTCCAAGGGATCTGCTTGAGAAGCTCTCTAGTAATTCCCTGTGGCAGACACAAAGGTTGCTAGTTCCGTGTTAAAGAAAAATGTTTAGCATAAGGTAAATATTGCCGTAGTTTATATAGGAGATTTTCTTTAATCTTGAAGAATGGGAGACCTCTATCCGCCGACCGAGAAATGAATCGGTTCCAAGATGTCAATTAGCCGTTAAGCTATTGGACCTTCTTGATTGATGTTAGTGGAGCCATGGAGGTGATGGCTTCGATTTTCGTGGGATTAGCTTCGATACCTCGCTGTGATATCATGTAACCCAAGAATTTGCCTTCTCGAACGTCGAACGAACATTTGCGGGGGTTGAGTTTCATCTTGTATTTTCGTAAGATGGCAAAGCATTGATCTAAATCGACTAGGTGGTCAGAGACCTTGACATTGTTTACCAGCATGTCGTCAATGTATACCTCCATATTTTTGCCGATTAGGTCTGCGAACATTGTGTTCACTAGACGTTGGTGAGTAGCCCCCACATTTTTTAGGCCGAAAAGCACGACTTAGTAGCAGTAGATGCCTTGGTTTGTGACAAAGCTGACCCTTTCTTGATCTTCTGGGGCGAGCAAGATTTGATTGTATCCTTGATACGCATCAAGGAAGCTAAGGAGCTCGCATCCCGAGGTCTAGTCAATGAACTGGTCAATCCTAGGCAAAGGAAAGAGGTCCTTGGGGCAAGCTCTATTGAGGTCGGTGAAGTCCACGCACAATTTCCACTTACCCCCGAGCTTGGGAAAAAGTACTACGTTGGATAACCATTCAGGATACTGAACTGACCGGATGTGACCTGCTTCTAGAATTTTTGCAACTTCCGCTTTGATGTGCTTGTTGCGTTCGGGACCAAATGTCCGCTTCCGTTGCTTAACCGGTTTTAACCTTTTTTCGATGTTGAGTCGATGTAGAGCCACCTTAGGAGGGATCCTTGACAAATCTTGGGCTTTCCATGCGAACACGTCTCGCAGGAAGTTGGTTAACTGATGTGCCATCTCTGGATCAAAATCGGATCCGATGCGTAGGAGCTTGGAATTATCGCCGGGTATGAGCTTCAGCTCATCAACGGCCGCTAGCTTGATGTTGTCGTCTGGTACGCTGATGAGGATTTCCCAGTCGGCCTCAATCACCGCGTTGACCCATTTTCGTTTGTCAGGTTTTTGGGTGTCATCTCCCCTTCCGGATGGCTTAGGCTTCTTAGATGTTTCATATAGGGCTCTCGTGTAGCATTATCGTGAGAGTCTTCTATCTCCGAGCACTTCTCCCTGTTAGAGTAGGTGACCAACAAGCCAACATGTGGCTGTGGTCTTTCGTATTTATTATGGTAATAAACAAACCTTTTTCGTATTAATGATAAAACACCTTGGCATTCTATATCTGTGTCCCTTTGTCACAAGCATAGATATAGTCCTTATAGTTATTACAAGTACTAGTAATTGATCGTTAGGATCGTGAGATATTTACTTAAGTATTATAACTGTTAAACGTGTTCCTAGTCGAAGGGTTACGCCACCAATGAGGATATCGACCTTTCCCATTAAAAGACTAGCACTTAGTGAATGTGTACTGCATCTCATCAGTAAAGGGTATTGTGATATCGGCATGCATAAGTGGGTGCTCGTAAGTTGACGAGTTCACTGAACTCCATCACCCTAGAAATCTCTAAGTGGTTCCCAATAATCGAGTAGAGATATATGTGGTATAGTTGTACACCATTAGTCCTTATGACCTAGACATCACCGTAACTTCACTAGAGGACCAGCTGTATCGTGACCTATCCCTGAGTTCCACCGAGGACCACCCCAAGGGCCAGTGTTCGTGCAGTCCGAAATCTAGTTGGAGGTCTGTGCATTGTAGTCGGGGATTCGTTCGCTAGAATAGTCTTGGATGTCCTGTGTGTTCTTATAGTTTGTAATCTCTCTAAGTCTCTGGCCAGAGCTGACTAAGTGATGATTAGGGAATTCGATTCTCTAAGTCATGCACGTAACGATTACAACACTTAGAACGATCACACAGTCATTAAACTACTAAGGAGGTCACGATGAACCAATGCCTCTAGGTCAATCGGGACATATGTATCGAAGGAATCGTACTGTACGCTAACTATATCAAAAGGTTCATGTAGGCACTTCATTTGTATCTAGGGAATCATGACGCGTAGTTGCTAGACGCCAATCTTGATTAGTTGGGTGATTAAGGTGAAACGAGCTTTATCTTAATCGTAAGTCTAAGGGACGAGTTTTGACCACAAAGGGTTGTGGCCCACGGCTAGCTTACACCTGAACCATCGAGGGTCACACTGCTCGTGCATATGAGATCTTTGAATGAACAGTCAAAGGTAAAAATGGTTTATCTTTGCATGATTGGAAATCAATATGATTGGGTCCAACATTCATAATTTGGAATTATGAATGAGAATAAGAAAAGGAAAAGAATAGATGAACATCTTAGTGGACTTTCTAAATCGGGATGTTTCCAAATTTAGAAAGTGCACTGAATTAGGGTTTCCACTTTTAGAAAGTTGGAAATTGAGAATTGACACACGCAATGACGAGGACATTATAATGATTCCGAAAATGTAATTGTTACAATTTTCCGATCATCGAATTGAGAGACGAGCAAGTAAGAGAACTAACAAACTTAAGTTGTTGGGCCCGGTCCAACTTAAGCCCGTTAGGGTTTTATGCAAGACACTATAAATACTTTATTTATAGGTCTTGCACAACACACAACTCGAAAATCTAACCCTAGCCGCTCCCTCTCTCGGCTGTTCTCCCCCCCGCGGCCAACACCGCCGTTCGTTCGCCGGAATCGGCCTCCCCTTGGCCGATTAATCGTGGTAGATCTTTTTGCTTTTTATTCTTTCCATTTATTCTAACTATTGCGTGTCTAGTCCCACATTTTAGTAGATCGAAGTATACGAGGTGAAATCTAAGAGGAGGAAGATCGAAGAATCGAAGACTCGAGGAGCAGCCCCAGACCCGACGACGCACGCGCTCCCACGCGCCGCCCGAAGACAACGCGTGATCATCACGCGCCGCCGTAGCTTGCAATGTCGCCGTCGCTGCTTCGCCGTCGCCGCTCCCAGATTGCACGGATTTGTTTCCGTGGCAATCTTGCTTCGTTTCGTGCGCCTACCTCACGCTTCAAGAGGTATTCTCGAATCCGGTATTCGTTTGATTATGATTTAATTAGATTAAAATTACGCATGTTCGTTTTAGTAGTACGTTTCGTGAATTTGTATGTTTTGTATATTTACATGAAATTCATGATTTACTGCGAGCATGTTATTTGATTTAAACGCGAGCATGCTAGTTGATTTAATTTTGATTAAGTAACTAAGCATGAATGTTGTTTTTTAATTTCGCTGGAAGCGCAAAGGTACGCAATTAATTGAGTTCAATTATCGGGCATGTGTTTATGTGTTTTAAATTTGTTCAAATCGCATAATTTTTTTTGTTTTCCGCTGTTTACACGTGTCTGATTCCCAACAGTGGTATCAGAGCTCGTTGCGCAATTAATTGCGTCGTTTTAATATGCTATCTTTTATGCATGTTCGATTTATTAAAGTAGCGATTGTTGTATTATGTAATTGGGAGTTTTCGAAAGTTTAAAATATTTTTGAAATATTGTTTAGAATTTTTCCAGCTTTAAAATAGTTTAAAATTGGAAAATCGGATCTGAAATAATTTTTAAAACATCGGTTTTTAATTGTTCAAATCGAACCGATCGAACCGGCCTGTTTGATGGTTGTGTGCGATCCAATTGACCGAATCCACGTGGATTCGGGTCGGTCAGACCGGTTCTCGGTCCGACTGACCCGGCCCACTGATTTGGGTCAACTGGACCGGGCAGAACCGGACCGTTTCGGTTCGAACCGGTCAGACCGGTCGGCCGAAGCGGTTCACTGAAAATGAAAAAAAATAAAATATATTTCAGATTTCTAAAATTAAACTTAAAACAAATTGATTTTAATTTTCGGAAAATTATTTCCAATTAATCCCAATTAGATAATCGAGTCAACAATCATCTATTTTAGTAAATAGGTGTTAGATTAATTAAATAATTTAAATTGTTAAATTGATTTCAATTAATAGAACACACATATGATATTGATTATAGTTCAACTTAATTAATTGTACCTCAACATTATTTGAATGATTTATGCTAGTTGAGGTTCTATAATTATTTTGAAAAACCCGATAATTAGTTAATGTAATTAATTATATAGTTTGATCGTATGTCCCTCTTAGAACAATATGCGTTTCCATATACCTTTAGAGAACATAGATGTAGGAATCACATAGACCAATCCGAACATTCTGATGAGATAAAACTTTTTAATAAAATCCCGTATTCTTAATCTAATTAAGAATTATTTCTAGATATAAAGAAAAACCAATTTGTTGAATTTTTCTTTCCTTTTGCCAACGGTTGAATTATGTGTAGCTTTTTACTGTAGTGCAGTAAGCCGTGTTAGCGGGGAGTGCTATGGTAAAGTTAGCTGTAATTCAATTGACATAACAATCAAGGTAGCCATAGAAATGGGTTATGCTAGATTAACATGGTCGGCTAGATTAACTAGGGACTGCATTAGTTTGGCATAATCAAGTTCTATGAGCATGTTTTATTGGTAGGTTAGACTTGACACACAACGATTTTGAATTCGCGAGATTAACTTAGGTCATTATCAAGTGTGAGGGAAATTAATTTAGTGTCATATTAATGATATGATTGATTGTGATCTGCCTTTGGGCAAATATAATCGGGCTAGATTAACTACGGGTTATATTTGTCTATTGGACCTAAAGCCCATTAAGAAAAATCAGTTTTCTTTTGTCTACTAGAGGGAAGTAGAACTCGATAAAATTAGTGGGAGAACAATTAAATAACATAAGTCCAAACATTTAATTGTAAAATTCATTTAACGCGAATCTCTAATAATGCTCTTCTCTAAACCTCTCAGATAATCATGTCTAAGAATCCCATAATGTCAATCCTCGACAATAAACTCAATGGCCCTAATTACCTATATTGGTTTCATAGTCTTAAGCTTGTGCTAACCGTTGATGGGCGTCTCTATGTTCTTAACGAGAGACTTCCTGCCACTATACCTGCCACAGCGACTGATGCTGAAAAGGAAACTTATGAGGCATGGAAGAAAGATGACACTCATGCTAGGTGCTATATGATAGCCGCCATGGAGCCCGCACTTGCGAGGAAATATGAGTCTCACATGCATGCTTTCGATATAAAGGCTCATCTCGATAGCATGTATAGTGAGAATATTAGGGCATCGAGGTACGCTGCTACAAAGGAGTTGATCACGGCAAGACTGCGCGAAGGGACTTCGGTCCACGAGCACTGTCTCAAAATGATCACTCTCCTTGAAAAGCTAGTGAATCTCGATGTCACCCTCCCGGCCGAGCTCTCGTTGGATTTGATCCTGTTGTCTCATCCTAGTTCGTATGAATCGTTCATAGTGAACTTCAACATGAACAAACTAGATCCTCCCTTGGATCAGTTGATGAACATGTTGGTCAGTTTCGAGTCCACCATTAAGAAAGAGAAGTCTGTTCTCATTGCTGCTACTTCTGGTAAGAAGAGTTCTTCCCAAAAGAAGAGAAAGGAAAGAGTTCCCTTCCCAAACAGCAAGTTCGAAGTGGGTGAAGGTAGTGGGGGCCCCAAGCCAAAGGTTGGCAAGCAAGTTGATGATGCTTGCCATCATTGTGGAAAGAAAGGACATTGGCGCCGCAACTGCAAGGCTTACCTAAAGCAGAAAAGTTCTGAAAAGGGTACGTATTTCATTGACGTAAATTTGTCTGTCGAAACCCCGCACAACTTTGGCACGCTAGATTAGGTCATGTCTCTTTAAGAAGGATGAACGATTTTGCTAGTGAAGGATTGTTCTCTTTGGACGACGTGAAATCACTACAAACTTGTGAATCTTGCCTTAAAGGGAAAATGACCAAGTCACCCTACAAAGGGAAAATGGAACGAGCCGAGGGTCTTTTGGATTTGATCCATACAGACGTATGTGGTCCACTAAGTGTTAGTGCGAAGGGTGGATACAACTACTTCGCTACCTTGACCGACGATTATTCTAGGTATGGGTATGTGTACTTGATGAAGTACGAGTCCGAAACATTTGAAAAATTCAAAGATTTTAGACACGAAGTAGAGAAGCAACTCAGACGAAGTATTAAGAAGCTGCAATCCGATCGTGGTGGAGAATACTTGAGCATCGAGTTCATTGACTATCTAAAAGAGAATGGAATACAATCTCAATGGACTCCACCTGGAACTCCACAACTCAATGGAGTTTCCGAACGTCGGAATAGAACTTTATTAGACATGGTTCGATCAATGATGGGGTTCACGAACTTACCGGCATACTTGTGGGGTCATGCACTTCGCACTGCCGCGTATTTTCTGAATAGAGTTAACACCAAAGCAGTTAAATCTACACCTTATGAACTTTGGCATTCCCGGAAACCCAACTACTAACATATTAGGATATGGGGTTGTCCCGCTTATGTGAAGCGATTAGTGGGAGACAAGTTGGATAGTAAATCCGACTTGTGCTATTTTATGGGGTATCCATAAGACTCAATGGGATACGAATTATATTATGTCAAGGAACCAAAGATGTTTGTTTCAAGAAATGCAACATTTTTGGAAAGGGAGTTTCTATCTGATAGAAAATGCAGCATGATAGAACTTGAAGTAGTTCAAGAACCGAAAAATGAAGTTCAAGCGCAAGAACAAGTAATCGAACCAATACAAAAATCCACTAATATACCTCCTGAACCTACGATACGTAGATCCGAAAGAGTTCGGAAAATGCCGGATAGGTTATTCCTCAATGAAAATGATGAAGATCATGTTGATTTTGGACGAGATCCAAGAACATACAATGAGGCCGTATCGGATGCGGACATGGGACATTGGCTAAGTGCCATGAAATCCGAAATGGACTCCATGTACTCCAACAAGGTGTGGATCTTGGTAGATCCACCTAAGGGAATTGTTCTCATAGGCTGCAAGTGGATCTATAAGAAGAAAATTGGAGTGGATGGAAATGTATCGACCTATAAAGATAGATTGGTAGCGAAAGGATATACTCAAAGGCAAGGTATTGACTATGAGGAAACCTTTTCGCCAGTCGCGATGCTGAAGTCCATTAGAATATTGCTGGCCATAGCTGCGTGGTACGACTATGTGATATGGCAAATGGATGTGAAGACCGCCTTCCTTAATGGAGACATTGAGGAAGAAATTTACATGGCGCAGCCGGACGGCTTCATATCTTCTGGAAGTGAGCAAAAGGTTTGCAAGCTCCAGCGATCCATTTATGGATTGAAACAAGCATCCCGTAGTTGGAACATTAGGTTCGACTCAACTATCAAAGAGTTTGATTTTGAGAAGAATCCGGAGGAACCTTGTCTATACAAGAAGGTTAGTGGGAGGGCAGTGATATTTTTAGTGCTTTACATTGATGACATCTACCCATTGGGAATGACGTAGGAATGTTGCAATAAATGATAGCATGGTTGTCCACACGAACTTAAGTTGTTGGGCCCGGTCCAACTTAAGCCCGTTAGGGTTTTATTCAAGACACTATAAAAACTTGATTTATAGGTCTTTCACAACACACAACTCGAAAACCTAACCCTAGCCGCTCCCTCTCTCGGCCGTTCTCCCCCCCGCGGCCAACACCGCCGTTCGTTCGCCGGAATCGGCCTCCCCTTGGCCGATTAATCGTGGTAGATCTTTTTTCCTTTTTATTCTTTCCGTTTATTCTAACTATTGCGTGTCTAGTGCCACATTTTTGTAGATCGAAGTATACGAGGTGAAATCCGAGAGGAGGAAGATCGAAGATCGATGAGCAGCCCCAGACCCGACGACGCACGCACTCCCACGCACCGCCCGATGACAGCTCGTGATCATCACGCGCTGCCGTAGCTTGCACCGTTGCTGCCGCTGCTTCGCCGTCGCCGCTTCCGGATTGCACGGATTGGTTTTCGTGGAAATCTTGCTTCGTTTCGTGCGCCTACCTCACGCTTCAAGAGGTATTCTCGAATCCGGTATTCGTTTGATTATGATTTAATTAGATTAAAATTACGCATGTTCGTTTTAGTAGTACGTTTCGTGAATTTGTATGTTTTGTATGTTTACATGAAATTCATGATTTACTGCGAGCATGTCATTTGATTTGAACACGAGCATCCTAGTTGATTTAATTTCGATTAAGTAATTAAGCATGAATGTTGTTTTTAATTTCGATGGAAGCGCAAAGGTACGCAATTAATTGTTTTCAATTATCGGGCATGTGTTTATGTGTTTTAAATTTGTTTAAATCACATAAATTTTTTTGTTTTCCGCTGCGTACACGTGTCTGATTCCCAACACTCCCATCCCATAAGGAGTGAGGAATTTCAATTTTTGGTGAAAGGAGGATGGAACTGCTTATAATGCGTGTATCATAGGTCTTCTTAGGATGATGTTGTGTGGAGACGGTATATTGACTATTAGGAATTTCACCATCTTCGTCACTCGACATGGGCTATCTCCAAGTGAGATGGGAAGTTCTACTTCACCGTTTGAGTATACATCTTCTCATGTGAATCCCTTCAGTGGAGTACTCACGGGGCAAAATCTGGCGTTGTCTATCCCCAGCTGCTTGAACGCGTGAGTGTACATGATGTCAGCCGAGCTCCCATTGTCCACCAGTATCTTGTTGACTAAAAAGTTGGCCACTGAGGCCGTGATCACTAGAGCATCGTTGTGAGCTTCAATTGGACCTTCTATGTTCGACTAATTGAAGACGATGCTAGTGTAGGATCTTCTTATCTGATATATAGAGGCGGAGGAAGAAGCATGTTCCTCACTCATGCGTGCCGACCGGGCAAGCTTGCGCCTTGAGTTGTGTGAGTCCCCACCTGCCGATCCTCCTGAAATAAAGGCAATGACACCTCGATTGGGTTGATTGTCATTGTTGTCTTGGTCACGCCGATGACCTCCCTCATCTCGTCGGTGGTGTTGATCTCGATGGTTATCCTGACGTGGGGGGTTATCTCGTCGTTTGCTTTAGGACTTGTCGATGTATTCACCCAAGTGTCCTTGTTTGATTAGCCTCTCAATGGCTATCTTAAGTTGTGCACACTCCTTGGTGTTGTGCCATTTTTCCTTATGAAAACCTTTTTGCTCTATTACGTGAAGGATTTCAGTGAGGCGAGTGTTTAGGGGAGTGAATAGATTATAGGTGGAAGATGGTTGGCCTTGAGGTAGGGGTGGAGGACGTCGATCATCCCGTCTTCTAATTTCCTGTCGATCATCTTCCGTCTTCCTCTTGGGAGGGGCATGGGTAGAAGCTTCCTCTATACGTACGTACTTCTCAGCTCGACTCAACAACTCATCTAGGTTGCCAGGAGGCCTTCCGGCGATAGATTCTTTGAATCTAGCCCATTTCAAGTTTTGCTACATGATCCTTGAAAGCATGTCTTGTCCTACGCTGGGAACTTCATGGACAACTTCTACAAAACACCTGATGTAATTGCGGAGTGTTTCGTTGTCTCTATGTATGATAGAGAAAATGTGTGCCGGGGTTTTGGCATATTGCTTGTTGATGGCGAATTGGTTGGTGAAGCGTTGCGATAATCGAGAGAAGGTGTCGATCGATCCTGTAGGTAAGGAGTTGATCCAATTCATGGCCCTCTTGGGGAGAGTGGTGCGGAACATCTTGCACATTGTTGCATCTGTCGGGCCATACAAATCTGCCATGGCATGGAATTTCTCTATGTGTTCTTGTGGGTCGGTGGTTCCTTCGAACTGATGTAAACCTGATGTTTTCACTCTTTGAGGCAATACATCGTTGAGGATGTCCATGGTGAAAGGATTGCGTCTTGTTGGGACTGGCGCTCTCCCGCCAATTAGGTTGTTCATTTGGGGGAAAGAGTTTTGGTCAGACACCCTACTGTTTATCTCGCATTCTCCTTCATTAAGGAGAGGGACTCTCCGTCGAGGCGCATTACCCTGTTGGGGTGAGCGCTGGCATTGCTTTCCGGGATGTGCCCCCCTATGATTGGTGGATAGCTGTATCCAGGACCGTGGATCCGAGGTGGATGAGGACACACTTATTCAGTGGTCGGTGTAATGGACTAGTTATGGTGCCATGGGCGGCACCGTGGGTGGAGCATGTGCTTGTTGGGAATCGGACAGGTGTACGCAGCGGAAAAGAAACTTTTTATGCGAATTAAACAAGTTTAAATCACATAATCACATGCCCGACATATATTAAACAATTAAGTGCGTACCTTTGCGCTTCCAGCGAAATTAAAAGCAACATACATGCGAATTATTTAATCGAAATTAAATCAACTAGCATGCTCCCATTAAATCAAATAATCATGCTCGCATTAAATAAAAAATTTCATGTAGTCACATAAAATCATACAACATACTTACTAAACTAACATGCATATTTAATTTAAATAAAACCGAATCGAACGACAACGAATTCTAAACTTTACCTCTTGAAGCGTGAGGTAGGCGCACGAAATGAAGCTAGATTGCCACGGAAACCAATCCGTGCAATCCTGGGCAGCAACGGCGAAACGACAGCAGCGGCGGTGCGAGCTACGGCAGTGGGTGTGGCTCACGTGTTGTCTTCGAGCGGCGCGTGGAGGCGCGTGCGTCGTCGGCTCGAGAGCTGCTCCTCGATTCTTCGATCTTCGATCTTTCTCCTCTCGGATTTCACCTCGTATAATTCGATCTACTAAAACGTGGCACTAGACACGAACTAGTTAGAATAAAACGGAAGAAACGAAAAGACAAAAGAACTACCAATATGGATCGGCCAAGGGATGGCCGATTCCGGCGAGATGGTGGCGACGGCGGCGGTGGTGGCCGCGGAGAGCGGCTAGGGTTAGTGTGTGAGTTGTGTGTTGTGCAAGACCTAAAAATCAAGTATTTATAGTGTCTTGTATAAAACCCTAACGGGCTTAAGTTGGACCGGGCCCAACAGCTTAAGTTCGTTAGTTCTTTTACTCGCTCGTCTCTCTCAATTCGATGATCGGAAAATTGTAACAATTACATTTTCGGAATCATTATAATGTCCTCGTCATTACGAGTGCCAATTCTCAATTTCCAACTTTCTAAAAGTGGAAACCCTAATTCAGTGTACTTTCTAAATTTGGAAACTTCCCGATTTAGAAAGTCCACTAAGATATTCGCCTATTCTTTTCCTTTTCTAATTCTCATTCATAATTCCAAATTACGAATGTTGGACCCAATCATATTGACTTCCAATCATGCAAAGATAAAACATTTTTTACCTCTGACCGTTCATTCAAAGATCTCATGTACACGAGCAGTGTGATCCTCGATGGTTCAGGTGTAAGCTAGCCTTGGGCCGACAACCCTTTGTGGTCAAAAGTCGTCCCTTAGAGTTACGATTAAGATGAAGCTCGTTTCACCTTAATCACCCAACGAATCAAGATTGACGTCTAGCAACTACGCGTCATGATTCCCTAGATACAAATGAAGTGCATGCAAGAACCTTTTGATATAGTTAGCGTACAGTACGATCCATTCGATTTATATTTCCCGATTGAACTAGAGGCATTGGTTCATCGAGACCTGCTTCGTAGTTCAATGACTGTGCGATCGTTCTAAGTGTTGTAATCTTTACGTGCATGACTTAGAGAATCGAATTCTCTAATCATCACTTAGTCAGCTCTGGCCAGAGACTTAGAGATTACAAACTATGAGAACACACAGGACATCCAAGACTATTCTAGCAATCGAATCCCCAACTACAATGCACAGAACTCCCACTAGATTTTGGAGTGCACGAACACTGACCCTTGGGGTGGTCCTCGGTGGAACTAAGGGACAAGTCACGATACAACTGGCCCTCTAGTGAAGTCACGGTGATGTCTAGGTCATAAGGACTAATGATGTACAACTATACCATAGATATCTCTATTTGATTATTGAGAACCACTTAGAGATTTCTAGGGTGAGGGAGTTCAGTGAACTCGTCAATTTACGAGCACCCACTTATGCATGCCGATATCACAATACCGTTTACTCATGAGATGCAGTACACATACACTAAGTGCTAGTCTCTTAATGGGAAAGGCCGATATCCTCATTGGTGGCGTAACCCTTCGACTACGAACACGTTTAACAGTTATAATACTAAAGTAAATATCTCACGATATAGAATGCCAAGGTGTTTTATCATTAATACGAAAAAGGTTTATTTATTACAATAATAAATGGAAAGACCACAGCCACAAGTTGGCTTGTTGGTCACCTACTCTAACAGTGCTGGTATCGCGGGGGGAGCATTTGCTCCCATCGTGGTGATGTATTGGGCCACCGCCTCTGCGGCGGTGCGAGTAGAGGCTTCTGCTATCATACGTCGGAGTGCATCCTCGGTTATCTGAACCGTTCGGGGAGCAGGGAGTGGCGGATCGGCGAGGGGTGGATCCCGAGGGGGATTCACTTGAACATCGCGAGGGGGATCCGGAGCACGGGGAGGAGGTGGCAAGCCAGAGCCTCCGCGGATTGGGAGGTTAATAGTTGTGACATTTTCTCTCCGATCGGATGACTCAGGAAGATCTTGCAGGCTACGTGATCTGGTATGCATTCCCATAGACGGCGCCAAAATGATGATGCTAAATACTTAGATCACCTGGTGTAGTGTGGTAAATGAGTCGGGAGAGCAAAACGGATCAATAGTTTATCAATTAGATAGTCCTGAGGTCCCTGCAAAATTAACACACGTGAACTAAGTCGGGGGTTGATCCGGCGGAAACCCCTCTGACGCTCAAGTCAGATGTACGGATCGTGGAAATAGTAGAGAGAATATGAACTCTAGAATACTTGTGAATAATAGAACGTATCTTTACAAATGAGTAAAAACATCTATTTATATGTCATTACCTTGGGTTGGGGTTATTTTGTTGGGCCCAAGCCTTATGTGAAGGTGATTTGGGCTTTCGTGCAGTTGGCCCAAATAATAGATGAATCTTGGGCCTATTGGGTCGGTCCAATTAAGTATATCAAGTAGGTCTTCAAATTGTTGTTGTTACTATTGTTTCTTAATATCACATCTTTCATTTCTAATATCAGCTGCAATTTTTAATTATTTATTGATCATTAATATGTTATATTTGGTACGGTGAAAAAAAAGATTGATCAGATCTGAACATAATTGATGTTGAATTTAAATTAAAAGTTTATTAATGTATTACCAATTTAAGAGTCACGTGTTGCAACGCAAAACAAGATTCAACATTTTAAATTCAATATATCTCTACTATTGAAATCTACAGTTAGCTCTTTGACTTCAATAAATTTAAATAGACAAACATATAGTTATATTTTTCTTTACCATGCATTTTTAATTCTTAGTGTAATAAAATAATATTTTATTTTTATTTAATAAAAATAACTATAAACCCGTTACTCTTTTGATATAAAGTAATCAAACATTTTATTACCATTCTTTTCATGTAATTTTTTGTATTGTGCATTGTGTCAAATTAATAACCCATTGGAGTTGCAAGCAAGTACAAATTCACGTTGGTAGCTAAAAAACTTTTAAAATTCCAAAAGTCAATTTGTTAGTGCTATTAAGTTTAAAAAAAGAACATGGCTCATCGTATTTGTTGAAATGTCACAAAATATCACATATCAAAACAAATGATCGTGTATATTTGTATTAAATGTGATCAACAATACTAAATTGATTCGTACCTACATCCCTCATCCCAGAAATTGTCATGATCAATTTGCTTCGATAGGAAGAGTGAAGTCAAATTAAAGAAAAAAAAATTATAATATTATGAACAACTGAGTACTACAGTTATTTTGTTTTCTCAAAGAAGGAAAAATATTGCTCCTGATTAACGTATATTAAATTTAATGGTGGTTCAGATTCAAAAGAAACTTTACTAATGAACATAACAATAAACATGAAAATATAAAATAAAACAACAATTAACAAATAATGATAAAGAAAACTGAAAAAACAAAACAAAAAACAAATGCGTACATATATGCTAGAAATTCTAGAGCATAGGAGTGAGTATACTATTCAGTTGAATTGCAATGCATCTCCTTGAATCGACCACTACCAACTTGTCTCCGATCCACTCTTCCACTTTCAAAACCAAATACTCCATGTGATAAGAATGTAGTCTTCTTCAACTATTCAGTAGATTTTGGCATTGTAACAAGAGAATATATATACTACTTATATGAGTAAGGAAGATTAAAATTTTGAGTACTTGAAAGGTCATTACATAAAATTAAAAGAGAAAATAAAATAATTAATAATGTGAAATTTTACATCAATAACCGCTCAATTGAATGTACCTAAATTATAATTTAATAGTAAAATTAATATAATATGAATAAATTATTTAATTATTGATACATAGGTAACCTTCGAATCTTACATATGTAAAAGGGTATTTTTGTACCTACATAAAAGGGAAGAAACCTCCATAACATTCACACTTTTATACTTTTATTATTTATTATTATTATTATTATTATTATTATTATTATTATTATTATTATTATTATTATTATTATTATTATTATAGATTATAGACTATAGATAGTATAGATTGGACTGATGTTAAGGAAACTAAACATCAAACACTAATAAATAATGGAAAGATAAAAAAAGAAAATCAACATTTAATAATAAACATCTTATAAATTAATAGGCTTATTATTTTATAGAGAGAATTATCTTATCTTTACGGCCAAAAGAAGTCTTAATCAATTGAAAAAATAAGTTAGAAGAAGCAATCATTAAATATCAAAACTAATGGCATTTGAAGAAGAAGTAATCCATTGCCCAAAAAAAAAAAAAAAAATGAAATGGCTTAGTATTAATTGAGAATAATCTTCATAGCTCTTGTTTTTGCATTTGCAGTTCCCTCTTCATTGGGCGACTGGGATATCATGACGAAACCAGTAGCGAAAAAGTGCTCTCAAACCAATACAAAAGAGTGCTGGAATAGTCAACATGGTATCAGAGCCAGAGAAAATGAAAGGTCCTGAGTTCGAATCCATCCGCCACCCATTTCAAATATTTCCAATGTAAGGTTTTAAATGTAATTTGCCAAACCTGCACTTGAGGGAGCGACAAAACTCCCTCATAGAATTTTCTCATTTAGATGAGACCAATTTTAAATCTAATGAGAACCCCTATCACTAGTAACTTCCAAAAATGCCCCTAATTATTTATCCAAAAATAGAAAAAAAACATATCTTCCTCCAAAATAAATGTAATTTGCATGCACTTGAGGGAGCGACAAAACTCCCTCATAGAATTTTCTCATTTAGATAAGACCAATTTTAAATCTAATGAGAACCCCTATCACTTGTAACTTCCAAAAATGCTCCTAATTATTTATCCAAAAATAGAAAGAAAAAAAAACACATATCTTCCTCCAAAATAACTCCTCCTAGATATCCGTCCACTCCTCAAAATCCCTAAAAAATCTCCAGCATTTCAAATTACTTTTTTTTTTTTAATCTTTTTCCTTATTTTTTTTCTTCAGAAAATTGGTTTTTTGAATTTCAATTAAAAAAATTGGTTTTTATTTTATTTTTATTTTCGAATTTTTAAGAAGAAACGTTTGATTTTCTTTTTAAAAAAGTTTTATTTTCATTTTTTAATTCTGATTTTTTCTTTTTAGTAAATTCAAGTCCATTACAAGGAGAAGTAGGGGAGGGGGGACTCGAACCCTAGACCGTTACCCTATTGGTAAAGGTTAGGTACCAACTCTCCTAATGAGGGTTGGTAATTCTCATTTTTTATTTTGTAATTTTTTATTTCTGTTTTTCAAATTCATTTAAAAAAATAGTTTTTAGCAAATTGAAATTCACTATAAACTTATAAAAAGCCACTATGTGATTAATGTATTTGGTTAAGAAAATCCACAATAAACTTATCGAAAATCCCTATGTAATTAACAAAAATCAATATGTAATTGACGAAAATCGATATGTAATTAATGAAAATTGCAGGCAATTAACGAAAACCACTATAGAATTAATGAAAACCACTACATAATTAACGAAAACTACAATTCAATTAATGTATTCCATTACAAAATATACTATTAAACTTGGTTCCTTCGACCCTACACCCGGTGAAAAACACCGAGTGGGTCTTCTGCTGCCACGTGTTCTTTTTTTTATTTTTCTAAAACCCCTAAAGGTAAACCCTAGCGGGGAATCTATTATAAAATACAAAAAAGAGACACGTGGCAGCAGAAGACCCACCCGGTGTTTATCACCGGGTGTAGGGTCGAACAAATCATTAAACTTATGGAAAATCACTATATAATTAAAGTACTCCATTGCAAACATATCGTAATCCACTATGTAAAATAACATAACCCACTTAGAATCATGTTTCGCCCACATCGTTGATTATACCGTTGCAACCTTCGAAATCACATACACACGCATGAAACATGCCAAACTTTATTTAGACACAAATTAACAGACTCTAGATGAATTATCATCAACTGATTATATTTTCACTAATCATTTCCATTTCAGCTTTGCCACATATGACACCTCTTGATTTCTATACTAATGATTCACAAAACAACACAGTGAATGCCCTCTCCTTATCATCTAAATCACGAATAATCGACACTCATGAAACATATTCCATTATTATCGATAAACAAACAAGAATGGAACATACGATTGCTGATGTCATCTAATAGGGGAGGCTGCGAGGCGGTGGAGAGAGAGGAAATAAGGGCGCGACAGTGGAGAGGGAAGAGAAAGACTGCAAGCGGCACAGAGATGCAAGGGCAACATTAGTCGGATAACAACGTGGCAAAGGAGGTAGCGGCGAATGGCTGCGGCGGCGAGAGATGGAAGAGGGTTGGAGACGACGGTATGTAGTAAGAATAGAGAGGGGGAGTAAGAGAAATAGAGAGAATGTGAAATCGGTTTGGTTATTTTAGATATAACATATAAGGGCAAATTAGGTATATCAGTTATGTCAAATACAATATTAAAAGATTTTATTTAATATAAAGTGGGGTCTCACTAATAATGAAAATGAGGTTAGATCCACCTTAATATAAGTAAATGAATTGTGGGTTTTTCCTTAATTATCCATAATATATATGTAGTAGAAAAATAAATCAGAAAATCGGAATTTTATCGAAAATTAAAATCGAATTGGAAAATTCGAAATTCCAATTCAAAGATATTCGAAAATGTTGAATATCAAAATTTCGAAAATCGGAGTGGAAAACAGTGTGTCAAAATTGGATATTTGTCAATCAAATCGATGGAAATTGAAAATTCCACAAATAAATCATTTCCTATAGTTATTTATTTCAATCAAATATTTAAAAAATAGAAAGAAAAGGGGAAAGAAAAATAAAAAGGAAATAATCATCAGCTCTTTTGAACCCAACGGTCGGCGCTGCTGCAAAAGATCTGCGCTCTTTCTCTTGTGAAGCCAAACCAAAACAATGGCTATTATCTCTTCAAAAAATGATTCTAAAGAAAACCCTGTTTCTTCTTCTTCGTCGAAATCCAAGGTTCTCTTCTCTCTTCTTTCTCTCTCTAGAACAAATGCTCTGATCTTTTGAAATGTTGATACACATATAGATTATAGTTATCGTTTTAAAAAATGGATCTTGATCGGTATAAGTATTTATATATTAATAAATAATGCATAACAGCTTAAGCAGAAGAAGAGTAAATCGGAGTTTAAAAGAAAAATGGCGGAGCAGAGGCTAATGGATCTTACCAATACGCTCAATAATATTGTGAGAATCTTTCTTCTTTTTATTATGTATATTTATTACTCTTATGTTTTCTCTTGAGATTTTTATTTATTTATTTGGCACCTCTTTATTTACTCCAATTGCTATTAAATAAAAATAAAAATGTAGAGTTGGGTTGAGTTCAGTGCTAATAAAAATAGTAGAAGGGTTTCTTTAAGGACTTGATAAAATGCAGAGTCTATATTTTTAGGCAAAAAATCGATTGTTTCTTTTAAACGGTGTTCCATTTCTTATTCCAATGTCACGAATACGAAATACGTGTTTAAAGTGATTAATAAATATATATAGCTGATTTCGTTGATGCTATTGGAGTATGAGATTAACTATGGATTGAAATACCGAATATTGTTTGCATTTTTTCAGATGAAAGTCAGTGATGCCGTTATACATCACAGCTTCAATTGTGTACCTCGTTTATGTTCGATTGTGTACTTCGTTTAAGTTCGATTGTGTACTTCGTTTAATTTCTTTTTCGATAAAGTAGTTTGCTTTGTTTCCGATACTTCAACGATCACTTATGAGAACTTTCTTTTTTTTTTGCTCGAAAATGTTTGAGCAGGGTGACTCCGTATGCATGGATATCATACGGTGAGTGCAAATTGCGATACGAAAAGTCGAAAACTATCATCTCCCCATTTTTTTTTTTTAACTGGTTTTCTCGATTCTTATAGTTATCAGCCGACAGAGAATTTAACCAGTGATATCTCGAGCTCGGCTATGGAACGAGCAGAAGATGTTCAAAGAAATCTCCCAAAAAAATTCCCGAGTTTTGTGAAGCTTATGTTAAGATCACACGTAACTCAAGGATTTTGGTTGGTAAGTCGAGCTCTTTAATTTATGGGAAAATATTTATAGAGCATAAATAAAAAATAATGAGTATGAATTTTATCATTAAATTGTAGGGTCTTCCAAATAAATTTTGTCGCGATTATCTACCGAAGAACGATGAGAAAATAGTTTTGGTGGATTCAAACGAGAAAGGATACGATACAAAATACTTGGCGGGTAGAACGGGGCTAAGTGGTGGATGGAGAGGTTTCTCCATTGAACACAACTTGCTCGAGGGCGATGTCGTCATTTTTCATCTGATTGAGCCGTGCAAGTTTAAGGTAATGTTCGATACATTCTCGTTTTTTGTATTTTTTTGTATTTTTTTTTTTAATTCCATTTTTTTGGTGGAAGTGAATATAAATGGGCGAAGGATTTTAAATCCATAATACTATATTCATTGAGTTTGTTTGGATTGATTGATTCATATTGACGATGAAATTCAAATTCTTAGCTCTCGTTTCGAGTCATTGTGATGGATTTTCTATCTCGTTTGAAATGCTTCCTTAAATCCAAATTCTTCAAATTCAAATTCAAATTGAAATGCACTATAATTGGTCTGTGTTTCATAAAGCTATACATTGTGAGAGCTAGAAGATTAACAGAAGTCGATGGCGCTATGAGCCTCGTAAATCTAGACTCTCATCCCGAGCCAATCAAAGCATGTACGTAATTCTCAACGTCTTAATCTTATTTTTCGTTTTACTAAACTCATTGCCCTATACGTTAGTTTTTTTTAACAACTATTTCACTTATCTTGTTAGTGAAAATGGAAGAGCCACAAGAAAATGCAAATATTATAGAGACGAAAACGAGAAATAAATATCCGAACCCCCTCGTGCAAGATAATAATAATAATCAGAAGAAGAAGAAAAAGACGAAAAAAAATATTCCTACTACTAGTGATGATGCAGAAATGGCCGATGGAATCAAATTCTCGGAATCACGTCTCGATTTTAAAGACGTGAATTGCTTTCAAGATTTCAGCATTCATTTGGATGGCGGCCTAGTCATCGATTCTGAAGTTCCGAGGCATCAGAAGAAAAAATACTACGACCTCTGCAGAAGTCAAAACACGTTTCTTCACGAAAACCTCGTGCGTGGCCTCAACACCAAGCTAGCGGCCGGGATTATTTCCGAGACGATCAACATAGCGGATGCTATAAGAGCTAGCACAACGCCACACGAGCATTTGGAGAGTTGGGACAAGACGCTCAAAGCTTTCGAGGATTTGGGTATGTCGGTGGGCCCACTGCGCGCTAGGATACGCGAGATGATGAGTCTTTATCGCGATTCTCGAGCCAGGATCGAGTTGATGAGGAAGGAGAGAGCTGAAGCTGAAGGAGTGATGAAGGAACTCAGTGAGCGGCTTTCGAATGTCAAGACTTGTGTTGAAAAGTATGATGCTATTATTGATGATCTTAATGCGAGAAACGAGGGGCTCGGTTCTAAGTTTGAGGAAATTGCTTGTGCTCCGTGGTGAAAAAAATATCACTCTTTGTGATAGTTGTGAAACACTAATTTCAGTTTTGTTACATAAATTGGAATATAATGAAAAAACATTGTGCCAAAATCAAAAGCTGTCAGATCGGAATCAACGGAATTTAGATGATTCCAATTTTTTAGTCGCCTTAAACATAAAACTTTTTAATTTGAAATTACTTGTGGCTGTATCTCGGGGACAATTGGCTTATAACTCTTAGCACTTATGTGGGCTGGCCAATAATGTCTTACGGAAAAGAATAAAAATATAATTCGTAACCCGACTTACACAAATTTTGTCCAAATTTCTGTCAAACTCTCATTTCGAAATATACCTACCAAATTAACATAAATGGATATTATAAAATCGACAGGCGATCAATATATTTGAACTTATGTCGAGCGTAAAATTTTAAGTAGGATCGTCTTCATCTAATGAAATGTTTAATTATGTTGTATAAGTATGAATTAGTAAAGAATTATCTTTTTGTTTTTTTTTTTTTTTTAAGTACAGAATTTATCATAAGAACTTTTAGCAAATTCTAGTGAAAAAATGTTTCTTTTGATATTTTTAGTATGAATATTATGATTTTGGCACTTTCTAAATTAAAAAAAAATATATTATTTTTGGGATTTTTCGGCCTTGAAATTTGTTAATCAGAACATTTTAGAATAAGGTTAAATCTTCAAGCAGTATCCGAAATTTCACTATTTATTTTCGAAACACAGATATATCTATTGCTTTAGAGTTTCGAATTATCATCACTTTTTTTCACTTGCATACAAATATTGAATTGGTTTAGTCATTTAACTTAGAAGTACGCCAGCCCAGTTGATCGTGGCAGCCGTGAGAAATTCGAGACGAGTTCTGAATTCATTATTTATCATCCAATTCAAATAGCCCTCTTCGAAGGAGTAATCACTAAATTCACGACTGCATCGATTCACATCTTCAACGGTATCATCAATCCGGCCCAGGATATGATCACAATCACCGTTACTAAAGGTTTTCTTTACCAATTCGAATTTGCGGATGGCATCGTTGTAATTATGGGAGCACTGCAGGTACTTGTTCTTCAAGTTTGCATCTTTGGTTTCGTTATAAGACCGCTCAAGATCCTCGTGGACTTTATCGACTGTTTCTTTGGCCGAGTCGAGTGCGTAAAGAGCCACACTTAGGATAGTTGTGTTGTTGGATCCGTTGACCTCGGATTCAACTAAGTTCAAGCAATAGGCTGTATTATTTGTCTCTGAGCACAAATCGCTTAGGTATTTTTCGACTTCCGGTTTCGTCATAATCTTCCAGTCACCCAATGAAGAGGGAACTGCAATTGCCAAAACAAGAGCAATGAATATTTCTCTCAAATAGTAAGACATTTTTTTTTCTTTCTTCTTTTTCTATATTTTATTTTTCTAACTTCTTCAAATGCCTTCATGTTTATATAGGGCATAGGGGTAAGTGTCATTACTCTTGATATTTAATGCTTGCTTGTTCTAACTTCAGTTTTCAATTCAAGACTCTACTCTTAAATGTAAATTATATACGTTTCAGATTTAACAAAGAGTATGAAGATTGGGGTCTCGGGTTTAAACCGACGAGAATCCGGGTAGCGATTAGCACCATTGGAGTTGCTCTTAGCAATGGGTTTTAATCATGAGATATAAGGCGCGATCCCTATTAGCCTGTGTTCGTGAAAAACAAATCAAATTTGAACACATATTTTTGTTCGATAAAAATATAAAAAGTGTGATATTTATGAATTACAAAGAAGACAAAAAAAAAAAAAAAAAAAAAAAAAAAAAGAAGAAAAAGAACACTAACACTCTAACCAAGTAGTAGCCCAGAGAAGTAAAATTTCAGTCTTGCTTAAAATATGAAAAAATCCTTCAAAAATGACAAAAAAAAAAAATCATGTCTACAGTTACACAGACATCAAGTAAAATTATTATGGAGTCAATAGTGAAACAAAGATGAAAGCATATAGTATATTATAAAACATGTCTGCAAACTCATTTGTGAATGCAATACTTTATATCATAATCAGGTGTAGTTAAAGACAACAGATGAACAATAGAGATCTACTAGGTGCAGACTTCACCTGTGGCTGTGGCATAGAGTTGACCGCTTCAACAGCCAGAAAACCATACGAAAATAAAAAACCACGAGCCATATATCGAAAGACTATTATCCTCAAAACCGCAACGACAAAAGTAATATTACACATTATAAAATTAAATAAACATTAAACAAAAATGAGACCGGTCGAAAACTAGAGGAACTACGGACGTAACTTACGTGCTCAAGAAAGTATGTTGTTACAAGACTCAAGAAAAACACTATATAACCGCTTAACGGCTTTGATACCTGCCCCTCCCGCCACCGAAACGCCCACCACCTCTGTGCTGCCCTCTTCCTCGACCACCACCACCACCACGGCCTTGATTGAAAGGCAAAGTCGAAGGAGACTGCTGCTGCTGGAAATTAGGATTAATCTGAGAACCCTGAGATTGAACCGGTTGTTGTTCTCCACCTCCATTGAAAGGCATAACAGAAGAAGCATTATTCTGCTGCGCCTGGAAAGCAGCCATTCCAAACTGCTGTTGATTCAACATTGGCCATTGTCCAGGTGTCGCATTCCCGCCAAAATTTGCATTAAAGTTTAAGGGAAACCCAGGTATCGTATTCATTTGCTGTTGAAACGCCATGTTTGCTTGCATAGGTGTTTGATATAATTGATAAGGTACATTCTGCTGCATCCACATCATACCATTTGCCGCCGCCGCTAGTCCGTTTGGAATCCCCATATTTTGCTGCTGCTGCTGATGTGGAAACCCGTTATTCCACATTCCGTTAGGCGCAACAAAACCAGGCCCCTGAGGAAACTGCGGAAATGTAGGAGCAACTGCGGCACCGCTGTGATGAGGAAATTGAGGAAATTGAGGAGCAACTGTAGGAACTGCAGCAGCACTCTGAGGAACTGTAGACAAATCCTGTCTGATGCTATTTTCTTGATTCATCGGAGAATGAGTTTGTGGTGGAGGAGGATCTCTATTATTATTACGGTTGAAGTTCCCGTTCATCTTTTTTCCGTTTCTTTTTGTAGCAGGCTTATTATTATTAGATTCATTAGCTCCACCTCGTTTCTTGATTTTAATCATCCTCCTATACTCTGCCTCCTTTTCATCATCCGAAAATTCCAAATCGTCCGACAGCTCTTCATCGTTCTCACCAGATGCATCGTATCCTTTCTGGTACAGACTCTTTTCATTGAGCACGTGTTTAGCAAACTCTGGAACGAAAGATACACAAGTGCCTTGCTGGATTCCATTAGGGACTTCACTCTCTTCATTGTATCTAACTATATAGTACGGATTCTTGACGGGACCAAAGATTTCGTCGACTATACCAAGCGGCAATCTACTTTCGGTAATCCAAAGAATAGAACCCTCGTTTAGTGGATTGTGCTTCTCAACACCTTCGACAACCACTTGGGCACCAATTACCGACAAAATAATTCCAACCGGTTGGACTTGATGATGCGGTTCCAGGCTCACACTAACAGAAGGAACCGGAGGAAGAACCTGCATACATATATAATAACATAAAAACGGATACTCAACAAAGCTAAAATAACCATGAAGATATAATTCAGTTCATTCATCTAACAAGCGCAATAACAGGTGTTCGTTCAGACAACATACAAATTAATGACGACGAATGATTTACCTTGAGTTCGTTTTTAGACATGATAGGGCCAACAGTAGCAGTTCCAACAAAGTCCTCCTCGTCATTATCACTCCAATTAACCATATCATCGGCATCATCGGATAACAATATCTCACCTTCCTCTTTCTCAACAACGGCTTTCTCCTTGTTCGATTTCTTTTCACCGATATCTTCATCTTCTTCTTCCTCGTCGTCTTCACTACTACTACTACTATCAGCCGAAGAAGATGAAGAACTCTCATCTTCATCTTCATCTTCATCTTCATCACTACCACTCTCATCATCAATTTCATCGTTCTTGATTTCATTAACAACACTTGCTTGTTGTAAATTATCATCATCCCCATCTAACCTAACTTTCTCCATCTCTTTTTCAATTAAATCCCCCAATTTAATACTCTCAGTTTCTCCCTCTTCTTTCCCACTCAATTCGTCTACAACAACTTCATGTTTATCAACAACTTCAAAAATATCAGTAAATTCGCCGTCAATCGAGCTAAAATCAACAGGGTTATCTCCCAAATCAGCAGCCATTTTAGGGTCGTCGATATTACCTTGGAAACACCAATCGGCAGCGGAGTCGAAGTCGAAAAAAGAATCTTCAATCTCAGGGAGAGGGAGGTGGTCAAGAGAGTTCTTCGAATCCGAAAAAGTTTGAAATTTCTCGTCCTCCTCTGAAGGTCCTTCAATGGCGGGACTGCGCAAGAAACCAACCATGTTCAAACTGAAAGGGAAGAATTGTTGTTGATGCTGAGCAAAAGTTGTTCATGGCTTTTGGCTTTTTCGCAGGGATAAATATTTATAGATGAGAGAGAAATCAATTAGCGGGGAGAGCGGAGAGAGAGAGAGAGAGAGAGAGACCTAGTTTGGTTTGGTGGCGTCAAAAAACCTTAAACCCTAAAAACCTTCACAGGGCTACTTTAACGGGGCAATCGCAGCATATTTTTTTAATATATACACAATTAGCAATAAATAAATATGTTTTCTACACTAAAACTGATTAATTGTATATTAAAAAATAATAAATAAATAATTAGATTAAAATTAAATATTTTTTCATTAAAATAAATATTACCCCAACCCTTTATATCCAATTTTTAATTATAACCTCAATTTAATCAATTTTGTCCACAAAAAACCAATTTTGACAACTAAAATCCAATTTTGACTATTTTTTTCAAAAACTTTTTTTTTTTCAATTTTTTTTTTCGTCGCCAGATTCCGTCGTTGACTTTTCGATTTTTTTTTCTTACTGATTTTTTCGCCGGTCTCCAGCTTTGACCTTTTTTTTTTTCTTTTTTCTTTTTCTTTTTCCTGTTCTGTTTTTTTCTGCCGCCGGATATCGGCGTTGACTTTTTTTTGGTGTTTCCTTTAGTTTTTTTTTTTCTTTTTTTTTTACGTCTGCCGCTAAACGTTGACCGTAATTGTGCTTTCACAAACCGTAAATTAACGTAATTATAATGTCAATGACTATTAATTAATGTAATTGTACTGCCGTTGACAATACATTTATGTAATTGTTCTGCCGTTGACAGTAAATTACGTAATATTATTATTTTTTTATTTTTTGTTATTTTTTTTTTATTTTGTTTGATTTGTAGACAAGTCAACGTAATTATATTACTGTCGTTGACAATAAAATAACTGTAAACACAATAATATTAACAACATCAATATTATTATTTTTTTGGGTTTTTGTTTTGTTTGAGTTATTCACGGAGTAACGTAATAATATTACTGTCTATTATTGTAATATTACTTTAAACACAATAGTATTACTGTTGTAATATTGTTGTCAACCACATCAATATTATTATTTTGTTTGGATTTTTTTGTTTGTTTGAGTTATTCACGGAGTAACGTAATAATATTACTTTTTTTTTTTTTTCTGAGTAAACGTAATAATATTACTGTCAATTATTGTAATATTACTGTGGTTGACGGTAATATTACTGTTATTATAGTAATATTACTGTCTACCACAGTAATATTAACAGCCGACTGCTCTACCACTGAGCTACTGAGGAACAACGGGAGATTAGATCTCATAGAGTTCAACTCCCGTTCTCAACCCATGACCAATATGAGCTCGAACCCTCTCACATTAATATTAATTCTTTTGACTTTTTATTATGTTTACATTTGTTGAACGTTCAACATAGTAATATTACTCTATTACACAATAATAATGAGTTGTGTTGTGTTAATATTACTGTGATAGAGATTAATATAGCAATATTATTGTGTTAACTATAGTTTAGTTAATTTTATTGTATTTACAGTAATATAGTTAATATTATTGTCATCACTGCACTATTGATGTTTAAACGAAAAAAAAATGTTACAGAGAGGAGAAAAAAAAGATCAAAAAAGTCAACGTCGGAAACCGGTGGTTGAAAAATCAGGAGGAAAAAAAAAGTCAACGCCCGAATCCGGCGGTAAGAAAAAACAAATTTGAAAAAAATATTTTTGGGTCAAAATTGAATAATTTGTGAAATTTGGGTTCAAATTGAGATTAAACTAAATTAAGGATGAAATTTGAGCATATTAAAGTTTGAGGGGCTAATTTTAGTCTTTTACAAAAATCTGAACCATGTGTATTGTAAAGGAGTTTATTGTCTCGATCTCTTTATGAATAACATATTAATAAAATTTGTACGAATGAGACCGGACGGTTGAACCAGTGGCCAGTCCGGTCCGAGTCAGTACCCAAAACTGGGCTCAAACATCCCGAACACAGAAGAAATCGCCCGATTTGACCGGAAAATCGAAAACCCGAAAATGCTACTTTATCTATCACCCAAAAAAGAGGAGATCTAGTTTTTTGTCAACAAAAAAAACTTACTGATGAAATCCGGTAATGAAATTATCTGCAGCAAAACTTGAAGAATTTGATTTCTTTCCTTCTATCTTTATAGAAAATCCTTAGTTGTAGATGTAAGAAAAATTTAAATATGGAGCGCCGTCGAAGGCAGAAGCTTAGGTTGAGGCTAGACACGGCCATGGGCCGGGTTTGACCCGGATCCGACCCAGAGACCGCCTCTAGCCGCCCCGCCCCATTGGCCATGGACCCGGTCGGAGGCAGAAGCTTAGGTTGTGGCTAGACACGGCCACGGGCCGAGTTTGACCCGGACCTGACCCAGAGACCACCTCTGGCCGCCCCGCCCCGTTGGCCATGGACCCGGACCCGACCAAGTACGGGTCGGTTTCACATGTAGGGATTCGAACTCGGCACACTCGGAAGAATGGGCAACTCTTACCACCGGGCCAACCAACATATTTGTTTAAATGTAGACAATAAATATATATAATATAAAACGCTGATGTAAAATGATAAATATATTAAATAAATTATTAATTTTTATATTAATTATTCTCAGATAATTTCAATTAAATTATTAACAAATGCAATACAAGAAAGTTTAAAAAAAATATATAGAATCACGGTTCAATACTTCAAAACATCTATTATTAATTACTATATCAATATAATCTCCACTATTGGAAAATATAAAGTATTGAATCAATTCAATATATAAACAAACGCGTTGACATAATACAAACTCACTTATGTTATTTAAATCGATAGTGTGAAAAAATCGAATGAAAAATAAAATAAGATGTTTATTCAAAAAAATAAATTATAACTCATTTCAATTAATTTAAATCGATTAACCTCAATTGTTGACAAGAACTTATTAAAATTATTGATTATTTTATCATAAGATAATTATTTAAAAATAAAGATGATGTTTATTTTAACAAAAATAGATTATATCTCATTCTAGTTAATAGTTTACTTTAAAAATAAAACTATATATGACGAGTATAGTCAAAATATTATGATGTGATTTCTCTTTTAATAATTGGTTTAATTTATAAAATTGTAAGAATTAAATCGTTGGTCATATGATTTAATCAATTTTTTTTACATTTACATTTTATTCAAATATTAGAATCGAATCGTAAGATTTAGAGGGTGTTTGGCTAAGCTTATAAGATGTTAATAGGAGCTTATAAGATGTTTTAGAGCTTATAAGCTCTTCCAAAGTGTTTGGTAAAATTTTAGAAAAAGATCTTAATTTTTTAAAAAATAAGCTGTTGGAAACCATATAAGATCTTTTTAAATAAGTACCTCTACCCCACCTTTTTATTTAAGATCTTATAATGAGTAAAAATAGGAAATAAGCTCATTATCCAAACACTATAAAAATTAATCCTAAAAATAAGACATAACAGCTTATCAGCTCTAAAAACATCTTATCAAATGTAAGAGCTTATCAGCTGTTTAAAATAAGCTTAGCCAAACACCCTCTTAAATGGATTAAGCTCAAGTCCTTTCAATTTATTTTATGTTTTTATTATATTATATTTGTTCATAAATTAATTAAAATTATTTAATAATAATGAATATGATAATCAATAATCTATTTAATATAATTTACTATAATCATTTTACACATTTTATTTATGTTATATATATATATATATTCCTTGTTATAATAATCATAACTATAAATATATAAATATAAATAACACAGTAGAATGATTATAATAATAATTGTATAACTAATGTTTTATAAATTATTAATTGTCATATTGACTATTATTAATACCAAAAATCTCGACTAATAACAAATGCATATATATATATATATATATATATATATATATATATATATATATATATATATATATATATATATATATATATATATATATATATATATATATTTAATTTTGAAAATAAAAATAAAAAAATACGATTTAATTTTAAAGAAATATTGAATTTTGATATTTTTTTTGAATTTTGAAATTTTGAAAAATTTCTCAATTATTAGTTTAACTTATAAATACCCATAATCGAATCTTCACAACTTTCATTTTATTCAGTGTATGTCTCAAGGTCTTAATCGTTTCATTTTTTTTCTAAAATTGTTTTGTTTAAAATTCAATTTATTTTTTAATTTTGAATTTAAAGTTAATCTCAGGGTCCATTTGGATGGAGGGATTTGGGGAGGGATTTGATTTGGGGAATGGATTTGAAATGACTCCAATTTTGGAGTCATTTGAAATCCACCATTATTGCTCCAAAAACAACTAAAAAGGAGGGGTGGGGATTTGAAATCCATCTCCAAATCCCTCAATCCAAACAAGTCCAAGGGATTTGTTATTATGGATTTGAAATCCCTCCCCCAAATCCCTCCATCCAAATGCACCCTCAAGTTTTTTCAAGTTTCAATATAAGTTTTTTTCCCGGTTCTTGTAAAAAGAAAATAAAAATTGAAAAACCGGTTTGAACCTAGACCTGACCCGAACACGCCTCCCCACTGGTTGGTTTCGGGTCCCCTAAAAGTCGGACCCAGACCCGACCCGCCCCGTGGCCATGTCTAGTTGTGTCTGTGATCGGGATGCTGGGTGGGGTGGGGTGGGGTGGGGTTTGATACTGACTTTTTTTTTTTTTTTTAAATAAATGAGAGGGAATAATATGAGGTTTTAGCATTCGGTACCCCTGTGTAATGTCTAATGGCTAAAAAAACCCCTATGTTAAAACAATTAGCACATACCCCCCTATGTCAACAAGTCAAAGCTACAAAGCCCCCTACCATCATATCGTGTGAAGTACGCGCGATTTTTGCGACTTGTTAATGGTTTTTTGACTTGAAAAGTCTCATATGCCCTCATAAGTTATTTTATATATAAATATAAATTCAATTGAACTTAAATCTAAATAATACAAATATTTGGGTCAAATTGCAAATTTCAGAAACTTCATTTCCTCTCCAGCAACCACGCCTCACCTGCTTCTTCTCTGAGTTCCATCGGAACCCATCTACGTCAACATGTTCCGGCAACCGAGTCGAACGTGCTTCGATTGTTTCCCCATAATTGTGTTCCAGCGAAGTTTTGTTTATCTTCCGCCACCGATTTCGTCCACGGTGGATGGCGAAGATGGTGAGTGCTGCTCAAGTTCCACCATCGATTTCGTCCATGGTGGATGGCGGAAATGGTGCCCCACCCATAGTACAGCCGATTTGGGCATATTTTGCTAGAAATTGGGATTGGTTTTAATGTGGATGTCGAGAGGATATCTTCGAAGGATTTTGAAGGATTGTAAATTGAATTTGCAGTTGCCGGAGCCACCGCCGACGAAGGTAATCGATCAAATCGAGTTCACCCATGGCGAAGGTATTGTTTGTGATTACCATCTTCCTATCTCCATATTTCAATTCTTGGTCGGCGGCGACAGGCGGCGGAAATGGTGGAATGCACAGAGGAGCACGAGGGATTGCAAGGAGAAGGAGGGGGATTGCAGAGAAGATGATATTTTTAATTTTCTTTTTTCTTTTTATGATTTTATATTTATTTTTAAAATAAAAAACTAACATTTAAAAAGTTAAAAAAATAAATATATATTTAGTTTATACTTTTTGCATTATATTTGTTCGCATAATTGTTTAGTTCTTTTTAATTTTAATATTTATAAATTAAAGAGGGATATGGTATATTTAAATTTTTTTTTTGGCAGTGGGTCTGTTTCACAATTTGGGGAGAGTTGTTATTTATAAGGGTAATATCGTAATTACACAGCAGTCAACGCATTTTATTTCGATAAGGAACGGTGAGCTAAATAAAACCCATCATAGGGGGTTTAATGCTAATTTTTTTAACATAAGGGTTTTTTCGACAATTAGATGTTTCACAGGGGGCTGTATGCAATTAACTCGGAATAATATTAGGGTCCATTTGGATGGAGGGATTTGTGGAGGGATTTGATTTGGGGAATGGATTTGAAATGACTCCAATTTTGGAGTCATTTGAAATCCATCACTATTGCTCCAAAATCAACTAAAAAGGAGGGGTGGGGATTTGAAATCCATCTTCAAATCCCTCAATCCAAACAAGTCCGAGGGATTTGTTATTATGGATTTGAAATCCCTCCCCCAAATGCACCCTTAACAAAAACAAAAAGGAAAAAAATTTACAAGAGGGTGCGCACCATCACAAAAACAAGTTAGAGGAATACAAAAATGGGGAACAAACCCAATTTGAGTACGGGCCCATTTGGCAAGAGAATGAGCAGAAAAAAATGAATTACGGTTAATAAATTTAAATGGCCATTTCAGCCATAATCCTCTAAGTTTGTTAATCAGCCATTTCAACACAATTATTACAGAGAAGGCATTCTAGATTATTAGACTGGAAGAAAGTTTAGACTTAGTGGGAAGAATATCATTAATAATCTTCCAAAACAAGAGCTTGTGTCTATTGTGGAGTTTTGAGTTCCAAATATTGGTCCAGTTGAAGGAGTGGAATTAATCTGTTAATGCTGTGAAAACATCAAGATTGATCAACCAAGTAAGCACTCCAAAATCCGTGACTTGGAGGGGCTCCAAAAAAGAGTTTTTGGCATTTGAATATTTTTTTAATCTCGCTTTCACCACATCAGGAGGAAATGTGAGAGTGAGAAGATCAAGGTTCCAAGACATACTCTCTTCAATAATGAGATCTTTAACAAGCTTGGAATCCAATTTATTGTATAATCTTCAGGGATTAAGGAGATTGACATAGTGTAAGAAGGAATATAATGGCTTAGGCTACAGATTTAAGGAGGATGGTTCTGCTATCAAACATATCAAGAAATGAGTCTTTTTTTTACTTTAGGTGACAAAAAAGGAGCCCCAAGTGTTTGGCTTTATGGTTACATTCCTTGAAACCAAGAGTACTCAAAATGTCCAACTTTATTGGGGAGGAGTGCTACTGAAACGAATCAAATCAACAAATTTGTTAGAAAAACCAAGAAGTTTAAGAATTTTCAGAACAAGACTCCACTCAACCCTGTCAAAGGCTTTGGCAAAATCAATCTTAATAGCCATGAAACATTTCGAGCCTTTGTTTGTTGTTGCAAATAATGAAGAATCTCATGGGAGAAAATGGTGTTATCATGGATATTTCTTCCGAAATTGAAAGCCATTTGGAAAGGGGAGATAAAACTGTTAGGGTGACTTTTCAGCCCGTATGCAAGAAAATAGACAACCATGGGGAATAAATATCCACATATTCACGTTTCTCTCTCACGTCTGCTTTTCCTCTTTATTCTTCTCTATCTCTATCTCTATTTGGCTCTCTCTATCTCTTTCGCTTGATTTATTTTTCTCAATTTCAAGCTCTCTTTCTCGTCACCACTCCACTCCATAGTTTGAGGGGATGTGGTGGCTATGACAATGGAATCGACTATGGCGCTGGAGGTGGTGGCATTGGGGGAGGGATGGCGATGATGGCAGTGGCTCTGGGGAGGTGTTGGTGGTGAAAGGACGTTGGGCATGAGGATGGCGCTTGCTCGGCGGCGACGTTCGGGGTTGAGGGTAGGTGCTGGTGGTGTAGCAATGATGAGGGTGGGAATGGCGATGGCATTGTGGGTGGGGTTTGTGGCATCTTTAGCGGCGTGGGTGACGTTTGCGTTGCGGATCTCGGGTTTGGTGGAGGAGATCTAGGGTTTGTGAGGCGGATCTAAGATTTTTTGCTTTCATGTCTACATATGTCTATAGGTGTCTATGGTGTCTGGTGGCTAGGGTTCAAATGAGGAGTTAGTGTTGTAAGAATATGTGACTACAGATTACTACTACAGTTTCCTACGAATTACTACGGTTTCTTACGGGTTTCTATAGATGACTACGATCGAAAAAACATAAAAAGAGAAAATCACACTTTTCAATGTTATATAGAAAAAAGAAAAAAAAAAACCGTTCAATGAAAAAATAATAATAACAAAAATCCTAGATGCAAAACTGAAAATATTTAATGCAAAATCAAAAATATAATAAATGCAGTTTAAATATTACTTGGTGGGGGGTTTCCTTTTTTTTGTGTGTGCGGGGCATTGTGGGTATGAAATTTATAAATAATATGAAGCAAATATTTAGTTAGACTTTATCATTTAGTTCTAATAAGTTTTGTCACAAAGGACCTATATCTTAAGGCCCCAATATTTTAATTATTTCTTTTTTCTTTTCAGTTTGGTAATTTTTTTTTTTTTTTTAAGATTTTTAAGAAATTTTAAGTTTGGAGATTATCTCTATGGTGGCAGAGAATTTCTAATTATTAAAAATAATTTATTTGCTCAATCTCTTTTTTACTTGCTATCGGACATCTGACGGCGTTGACCGAAAGTGTTCAAATTTGAACCTTGAAGGTGAACTTTGGAGCAATGGAGACCAAAAGTGGAATCGAGCCAAACATGAGAGACCAAAAGTGTAATTTTCATTCTCCCAAGAAGGGATACTTATAGAATTATAGGAGGGGGCTAAACTAATACCAAATTTTTCTCTCTTCAATACCAAAAAAATAAAAATTGGATAATAAATAGGTAATGACATAAATACCCTTAATGAAAATCAATACCATAAAAACATTAAAAATGTCATTTTCCTTTACTTTATTCCAAACAGACAAAACCCCTCAACCCCATGTCCTTGTTCACAAATCACTCAACCTCCTCCTTCTTCCTCCCAACAAACCCTCCTAAAAAATCTCAAAAGTAAAGAAATTAAAACCCTACACAACTTGCAAAATGGAATCAAATGACAACAAAATGATAGTTTACGACCAAAGAGAACACATTAAGGTATGTATTTATGTCTTGTTTGAGCTTCAAAGTCGATTTTGCAGTTTTTTTTTTAACCCGCCCACAATTTTTGACACATACAGGTCAATTTTTTTGCAAATTTTCGACACCAACGTGTCGAAAAATATATTAAAAAAAAACCTAATTTCGACATATACCTGTCGAAATTTTTCCAAATTCCGACAGGTATATGTCGAAAAAACACTGTTGGTTTACAAAAAAAAAATCTTTTTTTTTTGCAGCAGTGATTTTTCGACACATACATGTTGAAATTTTGTCAAAATTTTGACATGTATGTGTCGAAATTTTGAGAAATTTTGACATGTATGTGTCGATAATTGTCGACGGGTTTAAAACAAAATAAAAAATCAACTTTGAAGCTAAAAAAAGACATGGATACATACCTTAATTCCATATATACTACCAGTTTATTGTCTTATCGATATGACTCCATTTTATAAGTTTTGTGAGGCTTTGATTTTTTTGAATTTGGAGATTTTTCGGATGATTTATAAGAAGATATGAATAATAAGAGAGGCTTTTAGGGGTTCGGGTTTGGGGGAGAAGAAGAGAGAATTTCTTTTTCTTTTTCCTTGGTATTGAAATGAGAAAAAATATTGTTTGTATAAATTATAATTTGTTTGATGAGGGGTATTTTCGTACTTTGCTAATAATTTGTTTTTATTTGTTGCATTAAACTAAGAAAAAATGTAAAAACTTCTATAAAAAAATAGTTTTAAACTTTATTGAAGTAAAAAAAAAATCATATTAGTTTTAGTCGCCCAGCCCATTATAGGAGAGAACAACTTTTCTTTATCAATTCATTCTTGGTTTCCTAATTAAATTCATTTGTTTGATTATTTTTTGTAAATTATATTTTTATTTTCATTTTTATGGTGGACATGTAGTAAATTGAATTATAGTTTTAAATTTGGTATGAAGTAATGATAAATTATCTTCCAATAAATGTATTTTTATTAAACAATCAACTTAAAATTATATATAAATAATTAAAATTTAAAATATATATACAAAAGAAAAATCGAGTCGAGACAGTTGAATCGGTCCAACCATGACCCAGGTTGTTCGGTTCGATGCCCGTTCCGATTTTGCAAAACATTGTTTTAAACTAATGAAGTATAATTAGTATAATATAACATAAAGGGTTAAATACACTTTGCAAATATGGGATGCTTAACACTTAGAGCAACTCCAAGGGGAGATATCAAAATGTAGCAATAAAGTTTCATTTGATACTTGATATAATACTTTGATACTTTTTAAAAAAAATTCACTCCAACCACTAGTACCAAATAGATTATAAAATGTTAAATATATGAATAATTATATTATTAAATGACACATGTCAAATAGTGATAGGTTAATTGAGTAGTTATATTTTTTATACCTCATTTTCCAGGGAGTATTTCTGCACCTCGAGGTGGTTGAATATCAAAATAATGCTCACTTTAATGCCAATATTTGGAAAAGGATTTTTTAATTTTTGAGTATCAAATTGGTAAGTTTTTAGTTTGACACTTTATTTAGTTCCTCCATTGGAGTTTCTCGTACTACTTTAAGTATCAAATGTAACATTTATCCCCTAATCATTTAAAATTTTATAATAATTAACATTATAGGGAAAAAAAAACATTAACAACCTTAATAACAACCTTAATACAAAATTAAAAAAGAATACACTAGTCACTACATCATAAATATTTTTTATTTTCTACATATCATAAATAACCTTTTTGTATTTTATTATTATTTATTTTAATTTATTTTCAATATTTCTTTTAACATTTTATTATTATATCTAATAAAGAAATGAAGTATATGTATTTTATTTTTACTGTATCTATAATTTCTTATCTTAAGAATATCAGAATAAATAATAATTATAAATAAATAAATATATTTATGATACATTATACTTATAAATATATAGATAAATCTAAGATGCACTATAATTCATAAATTTGTTTTACAAAAGTTATATAACAAATTAAAAAAAAAATGTTGAGGGATAGGATTTAAACCCTAAACGTGGACCACATTAGTCAATGTTAGGCATTAATTCTTAATGAGTGTTTGATATTTTTTAAATAGATCCGATGTTAGAAAGAAAAATAGTCAAACATATTTTTTATTTTGTATTTAAGTTAGAAGTAATAAATTTTAATTTAAATAAAACAAAATAAAATATTAAGAATGAATTTATGTAGTTCTAATTAAATATAAAATAAATAAATTATGTATTGTACATAATACGATTAAATGTAGTAAGTAATTTTATTTAAGGGTATAAATATCTTTTTCATTATGACAGGTGGACATTCACACCATATACTTCCACCAATAGAATTACTCCTTTACATGTGACACATGATCTCTTCATGTGATTATGTTTCAAGGACTTGTAACCTATTTACCTTAATACGTGTAAATTTTGTAAATACATATTGCATGTAAATCACCTATAAATAGGTTGTGTATGCTAATGAGACAGATAACTCTGATTCTCATCTTTCATTTTATCTTCAGCAACACATCAAGTTTGTCTGTATATTTTGATTTTCTCTCTTAATATTACATATATTTTTCGTATTCTCGTCTTAATACATATACACTAAATATATATTATATCCCAAAAGTCTTATTTTATAACACGTTACCAACACGAGTTTTTGCTCTACAAAATTATAGGTTTGTAAAATTAAATTTATTTTTGTTGTACTATTTCTACTTATTTTATTTTACGTGGCCGGAATCGACCTTAATGTTACCGGTAGTAATTTTTTATCCTGGTTCTTAGATATCAAATTACACCTCCAAGGGCTATATCTTGTAAAAGCCTTGGATTGTGTAGATATCAAGGAGGCAAACAGGAAAGATGAGGCAAACGTGATTTTTATCCGCCATCATCTTTCCGAGTATTTGAAAGACGAATCTATACAACTTGAAAGGCCATCAGAAATATGGCAAAAACTCAGAGAGATGTTTGATCACACAAAAACAGTGATTCTCCCACATGCTCAATATAATTGGCAGCACCTAAGGCTGTAGGACTTCAAATCTTTTGCCGACTATAATTCGACACTATTTAAACTTGGGTCCCGATTAACACTGTGTGGAGTTAAAATATCAGAATATGATAAATTGGAGAAAAATTTCTCTACTATGCATGCCTCGAACTTGGTGCTCCAACAGCAATATAGGCAGCGCCAATTTAAAACATATTCGGAGTTGATCTCTGTACTCCTCACAGCAGAAAAAACAAATGAATTACCGTTGAAAAATCATGATTTGCTACCATGTGGGTCCCAAGCTGTGTCTGAAGCACATGCTAATCAAAATAGAAATATGGGCCGATTTAGAGGCCATGGGCGTAGATTCTGGCGTGGTGCACGCAAAGGCGGTGGACGTGGTCCCCTTTAAGATGTTCGAAATAATGGCCGAGGTGGATATGAATATCCCCGTCGAAATAATAATACGATCAGGCAGAAACCACCATTCCAGGCAAACCGCGATAAAGGCAAGATGCCTGCGGAAAGAACACTAGAAAATATGTGTATTAGATGTGGAATGACTGGACATTGGGCCAAAGTTTGCAGAACCGCCAACCATCTGGTAAATCTGTACCGAGATTCAAAAGGAAACAAGGGAAAAAATGTCCAGGCAAATGTCATTGATGCAGAAATGCCACTTGCTGTTCTTGAAGCCAGCACATCTCGGAGCATGCTTGATCAAGATCCTGCTCAAGATAGAGCCTCTCTTGAGTTATCAGATTTCTATACAGATCTTGATCCTCTTATGTAAATTGTTAAACGGGCATCTCTTTTGGGTTATTTTGTACTCACTATATATATTTTGTATATATCTCTCTCGGATGATGTAGTACTCGAGATTGAGCTATTTTGTGTTTTGATGTATCCATGTACATATCTTCCTTGAAGGTTATGTTCCCAAGGTCGAGCCGATATTTTGATTATGTATAAAGTTATGAGTTTGTTATCATATCATTTGCAAACTATAATACAATTCAATATTAATTTGATGTTATTTAATTCAGGCAAACTTGGAGAACATTGACAAAAGAGAAAATTTCCTACTCGATAGTGCAACTACACACTCATTATTCAATAATAAAATATATTTCTCAAGTGTGACATTGTGCAAGGAACAAGTTAAAACTATAGCAGGTTCCGCAGAAATAATAGATGGCTCCGGGAATGCAACAATCGTGTTGCCTAATGGTAGCACTTTGCATATTGAAAATGCATTGATATCAGGTTGATAAAATAAGAATCTACTGAGTTTTAAAGATGTGAGACGTAATGGATATCATTTAGACACACTGCTTAAAAATATCGTGGAGTGTTCTGCATCACATCATATATTTCTCCATTGGAGTTTCTCTTACTACTTTAAGTATCAAATGTAACATTTATCCCCTAATCATTTAAAATTTTATAATAATTAACATTATAGGGAAAAAAAAACATTAACAACCTTAATAATAACCTTAATACAAAATTAAAAAAAGAATACACTAGTCACTACTACATCATAAATATTTTTTATTTTGTACATATCATAAATAACCTCTTTGTATTTTATTATTATTTATTTTAATTTATTTTCAATATTTCTTTTAACATTTTATTATTATATCTAATAAAGAAATGAAGTATATTTATTTTGTTTTTACTGTGTCTATAATTTCTTATCTTAAGAAAATCAGAATAATTAATAATTATAAATAAATAAATATATATTTATGATACATTATACTTATAAATATATAGATAAATTTAAGATGCACTATAATTCAAAAATTTGTTTTACAAAAGTTATATAACAAATTTAAAAAAAATGTCGAGGGATAGGATTTAAACCCTAAACGTGGACCACATTAGTCAATGTTAGGCATTAATTCTTAATGAGTGTTTGATATTTTTTAAATAGATCCGATGTTAGAAAGAAAAATAGTCAAACATATTTTTTATTTTTTATTTAAGTTAGAAGTAATAAATTTTAATTTAAATAAAACAAAATAAAATATTAAGAATGAATTTATGTAGTTCTAATTAAATATAAAATAAATTAATTATGTATTATACATAATACGATTAAATGTAGTAAGTAATTTTATTTAAGGGTATAAATATCTTTTTTCATTATGACAGGTGGACATTCACACCATATACTTCCACCAATAGAATTACTCCTTTACATGTGACACATGATCTCTTCATGTGATTATGTTTCAAGGACTTGTAACCTATTTACCTTAATACGTGTAAATTTTGTAAATACATATTGCATGTAAATCACCTATAAATAGGTTGTGTATGCTAATGAGACAGATAACTCTGATTCTCATCTTTCATTTTATCTTCAGCAACACATCAAGTTTGTTTGTATATTTTCATTTTCTCTCTTAATATTACATATATTTTTCGTATTCTCGTCTTAATACATATACACTAAATATATATTATATCCCAAAAGTCTTATTTTATAACACGTTACCAACACGAGTTTTTGCTCTACAAAATTATAGGTTTGTAAAATTAAATTTATTTTTGTTGTACTATTTCTACTTGTTTTATTTTACGATGGCCGGAATCGACCTTAATGTTACCGGTAGTAACTTTTTATCCTGGTTCTTAGATATCAAATTACACCTCCAAGGGCTATATCTTGTAAAAGCCTTGGACTGTGTAGATATCAAGGAGGCAAACAGGAAAGATGAGGCAAACGTGATTTTTATCCGCCATCATCTTTTCGAGGATTTGAAAGACGAATCTATACAACTTGAAAGGCCATCAAAAATATGGCAAAAACTCAAAGAGATGTTTGATCACACAAAACAGTGATTCTCCCACATGCTCAATATAATTGGCAGCACCTAAGGCTGCAGGACTTCAAATCTCTTGCCGACTATAATTCGACACTGTTTAAACTTGAGTCCCGATTAATACTGTGTGGAGTTAAAATATCAGAATATGATAAATTGGAGAAAAATTTCTCTACTATGCATGCCTCGAACTTGGTGCTCCAACAGCAATATAGGCAGCGCCAATTTAAAACATATTCGGAGTTGATCTCTGTACTCCTCACAGCAGAAAAAACAAATGAATTACCGTTGAAAAATCATGATTTGCTACCATGTGGGTCCCAAGCTGTGTCTGAAGCACATGCTAATCAAAATAGAAATATGGGCCGATTTAGAGGCCATGGGCGTAGATTCTGGCGTGGTGCACGCAAAGGCGGTGGACGTGGTCCCCTTTAAGATGTTCGAAATAATGGCCGAGGTGGATATGAATATCCCCGTCGAAATAATAATACGATCAGGCAGAAACCACCATTTCAGGCAAACCGCGATAAAGGCAAGATGCCTGCGGAAAGAACACTAGAAAATATGTGTATTAGATATGGAATGAATGGACATTGGGCCAAAGTTTGCAGAATCGCCCAACATCTGGTAAATGTGTACCGAGATTCAGAAGGAAACAAAGGAAAAAATGTCCAGGCAAATGTCAATGATGCAGAAATGCCACTTGCTGTTCTTGAAGCCAGCACATCTCGGAGCATGCTTGATCAAGATCCTGCTCAAGATAGAGCCTCTCTTGAGTTATCAGATTTCTATACAGATCTTGATCCTCTTATGTAAATTGTTAAACGGGCATCTCTTTTGGGTTATTTTGTACTCACTATATATATTTTGTATATATCTCTCTCGGATGATGTAGTACTCGAGATTGAGCTATTTTGTGTTTTGATGTATCCATGTACATATCTTCCTTGAAGGTTATGTTCCCAAGGTCGAGCCGATATTTTGATTATGTATAAAATTATGAGTTTGTTATCATATCATTTGCAAACTATAATACAATTCAATATTAATTTGATGTTATTTAATTCAGGCAAACTTGGAGAACATTGATAAAAGAGAAAATTTCCTACTCGATAGTGACACTACACACTCACTATTCAATAATAAAATATATTTCTCAAGTGTGACATTGTGCAAGGAACAAGTTAAAACTATAGCAGGTTCCACAGAAATAATAGATGGCTCCGGGAATGCAACAATCGTGTTGCCTAATGGTAGCACTTTGCATATTGAAAATGCATTGATATCAGGTTGATCAAATAAGAATCTACTGAGTTTTAAAGATGTGAGACGTAATGGATATCATTTAGACACACTGCTTGAAAATATCGTGGAGTGTTCTGCATCACATCATATATTTCTCCATTGGAGTTTCTCTTACTACTTTAAGTATCAAATGTAACATTTATCCATGGTAGTTAATCTCGCGATATACCGCGATATATATCGTGATACGGTACGGTTCCAATCAAAACGATACAACTCGGGTTCTGTATCGCTTATTGATAAATACCGTCAAATATCGCGAGATATCGTACCGTATCGCCGTATCACGATACGATACGATATTTACGATATTAGTCGACAATTAAATAAAAAAGAAAAAAAGAAAAAAAAAGGAAGAAATGCAATCAACTGTTCTGAAAAACGGTTTTGAATAAATTTTTTCAATATCCCAATCCTATTTCACACTTTTCTCTTCAAATTTCTTCACCAATCTTCATAATATCGCAACCCTAATTCAATATATATATGGATAGTTAAGGCCTTTTTAAGGCCTTTTAACTGAGTTTTGCGATTGATGATGATGAATCGTTTAAAATTGGTAGATGAGGATGACTTAAGTGACATTGATCTTCAAAATTATGAGAGATCGAATATTTTAGAAATTAGTTATTTGAATTTGTACTTGGGCCCATTTGGCTAAGCTTCTTTTGAACAACTGATAAGATGTTTTAAGAGTTGATAAGTTGTTACATCTTACTTTTAAAAATATTTGTTTCAAGTGTTTAGAAAGTGATCTTACAAATTATTTTTACTCATTATAAGATCTTAAATAAATAGGCGGGGTAAATATACTTTAAAAAAAAATATTTGCTCTCCTCCAGCAGCTTATAATATTTTGAATTTTTAAGATCTTTAAAAAAAATTACCTAATACACTAGAATCGCTTATAAGCTCTTAAACATCTTATAAGTTATTGTTAACATCTTATAAGCCTAGCCAAACACCCTCTTAGATGATGTTATTTGATAAAATAATTATGATTTTTGTCATATTTTATAATATGATGTTGAAACTTGAGTTTATATTTATTTCGAAATAAATAGTTGTATTAAATTTTACATGTTTATAATATTTTTATAATATAGATATGTATTTTTTACTATTTTAATAGTTGGTTAAATATCTTACGATACGATACGATAACGATACGGTACGAGATGTGGAGCAAAACGATACGAGATATTTTTACGATCCGATAACCATGCATTTATCCCCTAATCATTTAAAATTTTGTAATAATTAACATTATAGGGAAAATAAACATTAACAACCTTAATAACAACCTTAATACAAAATTAAAAAAAGAATACACTAGTCACTACATCATAAATATTTTTTATTTTGTACATATCATAAATAACCTCTTTGTATTTTATTATTATTTATTTTAATTTATTTTCAATATTTCTTTTAACATTTTATTATTATATCTAATAAAGAAATGAAGTATATTTATTTTATTTTTACTGTGTCTATAATTTCTTATCCTAAGAAAATCAGAATAATTAATAATTATAAATAAATAAATATATATTTATGATACATTATACTTATAAATATATAGATAAATTTAAGATGCACTATAATTCAAAAATTTGTTTTACAAAAGTTATATAACAAATTTAAAAAAAATGTCGAGGGATAGGATTTAAACCCTAAACGTGGACCACATTAGTCAATGTTAGGCATTAATTCTTAATGAGTGTTTGATATTTTTTAAATAGATCCGATGTTAGAAAGAAAAATAGTCAAAAATATTTTTTATTTTTTATTTAAGTTAGAAGTAATAAATTTTAATTTAAATAAAACAAAATAAAATATTAAGAATGAATTTATATAGTTCTAATTAAATATAAAATAAATTAATTATGTATTGTACATAATACGATTAAATGTAGTAAGTAATTTTATTTAAGGGTATAAATATCTTTTTCATTATGACAGGTGGACATTCACACCATATACTTCCACCAATAGAATTACTCCTTTACATGTGACACATGATCTCTTCATGTGATTATGTTTCAAGGACTTGTAACCTATTTAACTTAATACGTGTAAATTTTCTAAACACATATTGCATGTAAATCACCTATAAATAGGTTGTGTATGCTAATGAGACAGATAACTCTGATTCTCATCTTTCATTTTATCTTCAGCAACACATCAAGTTTTTTGTATATTTTGATTTTCTCTCTTAATATTACATATATTTTTCGTATTCTCGTCTTAATATATATACACTAAATATATATTATATCCCAAAAGTCTTATTTTATAACACGTTACCAACACGAGTTTTTGCTCTACAAAATTATAGGTTTGTAAAATTAAATTTATTTTTGTTGTACTATTTCTACTTGTTTTATTTTACGATGGCCGGAATCGACCTTAATGTTACCGGTAGTAACTTTTTATTCTGGTTCTTAGATATCAAATTACACCTCCAAGGGCTATATCTTGTAAAAGCCTTGGATTGTGTAGATATCAAGGAGGCAAACAGGAAAGATGAGGCAAACGTGATTTTTATCCGCCATCATCTTTCCGAGGATTTGAAAGACGAATCTATACAACTTGAAAGGCCATCAGAAATATGGCAAAAACTCAGAGAGATGTTTGATCACACAAAACAGTGATTCTCCCACATGCTCAATATAATTGGCAGCACCTAAGGCTGCAGGACTTCAAATCTCTTGCCGACTATAATTCGACACTGTTTAAACTTGAGTCCCGATTAACACTGTGTGGAGTTAAAATATCAGAATATGATAAATTGGAGAAAAATTTCTCTACTATGCATGCCTCGAACTTGGTGCTCCAACAGCAATATAGGCAGCGCCAATTTAAAACATATTCGGAGAAAAAACAAATGAATTACCGTTGAAAAATCATGATTTGCTACCATGTGGGTCCCAAGCTGTGTCTGAAGCACATGCTAATCAAAATAGAAATATGGGCCGATTTAGAGGCCATGGGCGTAGATTCTGGCGTGGTGCACGCAAAGGCGGTGGACGTGGTCCCCTTTAAGATTCAAAAGGAAACAAAGGAAAAAATGTCCAGGCAAATGTCATTGATGTAGAAATGCCACTTTCTGTTCTTGAAGTCAGCACATCTCGGAGCATGCTTGATCAAGATCCTGCTCAAGATAGATCCTCTCTTGAGTTATCAGATTTCTATACAGATCTTGATCCTCTTATGTAAATTGTTAAACGGGCATCTCTTTTGGGTTATTTTGTACTCACTATATATATTTTGTATATATCTCTCTCGGATGATGTAGTACTCGAGATTGAGCTATTTTGTGTTTTGATGTATCCATGTACATATCTTCCTTGAAGGTTATGTTCCCAAGGTCGAGCCGATATTTTGATTATGTATAAAATTATGAGTTTGTTATCATATCATTTGCAAACTATAATACAATTCAATATTAATTTTATGTTATTTAATTCAGGCAAACTTGGAGAACATTGACAAAAGAGAAAATTTCCTACTCGATAGTGCAACTACACTACAATTCAATATTAATTTTATGTTATTTAATTCAGGCAAACTTGGAGAACATTGACAAAAGGGAAAATTTCCTACTCGATAGTGCAACTACACACTCAGTATTCAATAATAAAATATATTTCTCAAGTGTGACATTGTGCAAGGAACAAGTTAAAACTATAGCAGGTTCCGCAGAAATAATAGATGGCTCCGGGAATGCAACAATCGTGTTGCCTAATGGTAGCACTTTGCATATTGAAAATGCATTGATATCAGGTTGATCAAATAAGAATCTACTGAGTTTTAAAGATGTGAGACGTAATGGATATCATTTAGAGACACTACTTGAAAATATCGTGGAGTGTTCTGCATCACATCATATGTTATGGGTACAAAATAATTGTTAATAAAAAACTCGAAGCAACAGCTTCTAGAGTGTATTGTTTTCAAATTAGAGCTTTCGAGTCCTAGCCACTATGCCATGGAAACTTGTTAATCCCGATATACACGGGTTATGGAATGATCGACTGGGTCACCCAGGAACGACTATGATGCGTAGAATTGTACAACATACTAAGGAACATCCATTAAAAGATAAAAAGATCTTAATGTCCAATGAATATTTCTGCGAATCATACTCACAAGGAAAGCTCATTATAAAACCTTTCATTGAAAAGGTCGGTTATGAATCACCATCATTTTTAAAACGCATTCATGGTGATATTTGTGGACCAATACACCCTGCAAGTGGGCCATTTAGATATTTTATGGTTTTGGTGGATGCATCTTGTGGATGGTCCCACGTATGCTTATTATCTACGCGAAATGTTGCATTTGCGCGTTTGCTAGCACGAATTATTAAACTCCGAGCACATTTCCCTAATTATCCCAATTAAAACATAAGAATGGATAATGTCGGAGAATCTACATTAAAAAGTTTTGATGAGTATTGGCAGCACTGTGAATTAATGTCGAGCACCCAGTAGTATACGTTCACACTCAAAATGGACTGGCGGAATCTTTGATTAAACGCGTCCAAATAATTGCTCATACTTTGCTGATGAGATCGAAACTCACTAGTGCAGCATGGGGTCATGCAATATTACATGCATTATCACTGATTAAATTACGCCCCACTGCTTATCATATGCATGCCCCAATGCAATTGGCATTAGGCTTCGAGCCCGATATTTCGCACCTACGCACATTTGGTTGCGCTGTGCAAGTGCCAATTCCTCCTCCTCAGAGGACTAAAATGGGTCCCCAACGCCGACTTGGCATATACGTTGGGTTTGATTCACCATCGATTATTTGATTCTTAGAGCCAATGACAGGTGATTCATTTACCGCTAGATTTGCGGATTGTCATTTTGATGAGCCTGTATTTCCATCGATTGGTAAAGATAAAAATATCATTGGTAATGATAAACAAAAATCAATCGAGAATCTCACATGGTATGGGCAACATTTATCTCATCTAGACCCACGTACCTCTGAGTGTGAAAATGAGATCCATAGAATCCTTCATTTACAAAATATTGCCAATAAACTTCCTGATGCATTTAATGATGCCAGTAAAGTCACGAAATCTTATATTCCAGCTGTGAATATTCCAGCTAGGATCGCTGTTCCTGAAGAACATGGGAAAATGAATGATGATCCCCAGGACAAAAACGGGGTAGACCTATTGGATCAAATGACGATGTTCCTAGAAAAAGAAAGGGGAAAATCGATGAACCCTCGAACCAACTGGTTCCTAGTGAGAATATTCCAGATGAATTTGTTGAGCCTGATATCAAAAACACGATATCAAATTCCAGGAATACCGAGAATCCCATAAGTTATTGCAATGAAATATGGGATAAAAATGGGATAATCATCGATAATATTTTTGCATTCTTGGTTGCACAAGAAATTATGTACGATGATTATGATAGTGAACCGCGTTCGATAATGGAATGTCGTCAAAGAAATGATTATTCAAAATGGGAGGAAACAATAAAATCTGAATTGGCTTCCTTAGAAAAACGGAAAGTATTTGGGCAAATTGTTCAAACTATGGATAATGTAAAGCCCGTTGGGTATAAATGGGTATTTGTCCGTAAGAGAAACCTAAACAATGAAATTGTACGATATAAAGCCCGCCTTGTAGCTCAAGGCTTTTCCTAGCGGTCTTGGATTGATTACGATGAGACGTATTCACCAGTGATGGATACAATCACTTTTTATTTTCTTATAAATATGGTCGTCCAGGAGGGACTAGACTTGCGTCTAATGGACGTTGTAACGGCCTATCTATATGGTTCACTAAATTTTGATATTTATATAAAAATTCAGATGGATTTAAAATGCCAACTCTGGCGCTCTTCGTGAGCTAGATTCAATCAAATTGCAAAGATCATTGTATGGTCTAAAACAATCCGGTCGCATGTGATATCGTAGATCGAGTGAATACCTTATTAGGGAAGGTTATAAAAATGATCCTATTTGCCCATGCATTTTTATCAAAAGATCAAATACCGGATTTGCTATTATTGCGGTTTATGTTGATGACATGAACCTCATTGGCACACCTGAAGAATTGGCCAATGCTGCTGAATATCTAAAGAAAGAGTTTGAGGTCAAAGACCTTGGAAAAACCAAACTTTGTCTTGGAATAGAGCTTGAGCATAAAAATAACGGCATACTTATACACCAATCTGCATATACTAAACGATTGCTCAAAATATTAAATATGGAAAATGCTAATCCATTGAGCACTCCAATGGTTGTGCGTAATTTAGATCCTGAAAAGGATCCGTTCCGACCTAAAGAATTTGACGAAGAGATACTTGGCCCAGAAGTACCATATGTCAATGCTATCGAAGCGTTAATGTATTTAGCACAATGCACTCGACCTGATATCGCTTTTGCGGTAAACGTGCTTGCGCAATACAGTTCTGAGCATACCGGAGACATTGGAATGGTGTTAGACATATTTTTTGATATCTCCGTGTTACTGCAGATTTTGAGTTTTATTTTATTCAAAGAATGCAACTAACCAAGGGTTAGTTGGTTATGCCGATGCGGGATATAGATCTGATCCACACAAAGCTCGCTCGTAGACTGGATATTTGTTTTGTTATAATGGTGCAGGTATATGTTAGCGATCTACCAAACAGACATAGGTGGCCACCTCCTCTATTCTGAAATAATAGCCCTTTATGAGGTAGGGAGAGAATGCATTTGGCTACGATCGGTTATTTCGCATATACGAAACTCCTGCCAATTACATCCAGTTACAGCCCCGCCTACTGTCATTTATGAAGTTAATGCTACTTGCATAGCACATACAAGAGGCAGATACATAAAATGTGATAGGACCAAACATATATCACCAAAGTTCTTTCATACACATGAGCTTCCAAAGAATGGAGAGATCGATGTCCAACAAATTCGCTCATGTGACAATATTGCTGATTTATTTACCAAGTCCTTACCGACTTTGCCTACATTTGAAAAATTGGTATACGACATTGGAATAAGAAGAGCCAATATGAACAAAGATTGATAGCTCACTCCAGAAGTTCGTATTGTTGATTTCAGGAGGAGCAACGGTGCGTTACACTCTTTTTCCCTTTTGACTGATTTTGTCCCATTAGATTTTCCGTTAAAGGTTTTTAACGAGACAGCTTATGCACATGGTGTTACGTCCAAGGAGGAGTATTATGACATGTGGACTTTCACACCATATACTTCCACCAATAGAATTACTCCCTTACCTTTGACACATGATCTCTTCATGTGATTATGTTTCAAGGACTTGTAATCTATTTACATTAATACGTGTAATTTTTGTAAAATATATAGGGTAAATAGCACTTCACCCCCTTGAAAATTTAAGTTTTAGCACTAAACCCCCTACAAACATGAAAAAGAGAAAGTCCCCCTTGAAAATATAAAATTCATTGCACTTTACCCCAGTAGTAGAATATTTGGCAAAATGAGATTTTTAAGAAGGGCAAATTTGTCATTTATTAGAAAATTAAAATCCATCATCACTTTCCTTGTCCGATGGAATTTTCTCTGCTAACCCAGACGAGGCAACTTATGGTGCTGCAGCCGCAAGGAGGTGATGTAACCTTTTTCTTCAGCCGTTGATTTAAGTTGAAAAAATATTTGTAAGGTAATTCAAGAAACACAATGCCTGATCATATCTTCTTCTATTGGATGTGTCTCCATTGACCCTCGGCATTAAAACTGTTGAGGGAGTGACTCTTTCATTATTCAGAAAGATCACATTCCCATGTAACCAACAAATAACAAAAAAATGTTTTTTTATTTATTTAGACATGTTTTGGAGGGTGAAAGAAGTCATACAAAGGAGTGTAGATTACTCAGTAAATTTGATCTCACATGAATTGCCCCAGCCCCAAGGTTTGTCTGTCTATATATTGTATAGTCAGTCTACAAAAATTCTTGTGTCTCAAATCAAATCTCTTGTATCATAAAACAAAAGAATCCCTCAAATTCAAGTCTATTCGAAGTAGACGCAATTCTAAATGTCAAAGCCGAAGACAAGGCCTCTGGACTTTGGGGATAGATCGGATGATTAAAGAAGCGGAAGAATTCGCCACAGTGGCGCAAGCACATCCAGACGGTTGCAGATGCCATCTTAAAAATTCCCGGCGAATTTGCGGTCGCTAAATCTTCTCGTGATGGGGAAAAGTACATTAGAAGGAAAGTGACGATGGATTCAAATTTCCTAATAAATGACAAATTTGCCCTTCTTAAAATCTCATTTTGTCAACAAATCTACTATTGGGGAAAAATGCAATGGATTTTATATTTTCAAGGGGGACTTTCGCTTTATTATGTTTGTAGGGGGTTTAGTGCCAAAACTTAATTTTTCGAGGGGGTGAAGTGCTATTTGCCCAAATATATATTACATGTAAATCACCTATAAATAGGTTGTGTATGCTAATGAGATGGATAACTCTGATTCTCTCATCTTTAATTTTATCTTCAGCAACACACCAAGTTTGTATGTATATTTTTATTTCCTCTCTTAATATTATATATATATATATAGTTCTTATTCTCGTCTTAATACTTATATACTAAATATATATAATATCCCAAAAGTCTTGTTTTATAACATTTTTGATATTATTAATAATTGCTATTTATTAGTAAAACATATTAAGTGTTATATGTGATAGTTGAAGGGGTACGTGTTACACATCCTAAAGTTGAAGGAGGAATGCTATTTAACCAAACATAAAAAACAAAAGGGTAAAATACACTTTGCACCTCTGTACTATAGAATAGGTCGCATTCACCCCCTACAGTATCAAAAACTACAAAACGCCTCATATTTTGAACAGTCAATGGTTAGAAATTTAATGGTGTTAAATTTTATTGTACAATTATTTTTTTACTCTAGAACTAAGGATGTTGCTTTTTTTAACGTTGGCTGAGAAATGGGAGGGATTGTTTCGGTTCATTTTGAAGTTTAGGGGATATTTTACATGTTGGGTACAGTTCGGGAAGACAAATTAAAATGAATTTTACCTTATAAGGAATGATGATAAAATTATTCATAGAATCTATATGCTATTTAGATGTTCTAAAAATTCTTGATTATTATTGATCCGCCCTATTTTGCACAGGACCGTCTTGACAAATTGCCCAATAAAATTGCCCCACTTTTTCTCTCTTAGACACAACCTAATAAGAGGAAATGATAAAAAGTGAGGCTAGGGCAACAACTGAGGTAGCTCTCTCGACCACACAAAAAAGGAAAAAAAAACATACAATACACCAAGAACACACACTCCACACAAATACTCGCCAATACACACAAACACACGAGGATACATATCAATACGTTGAGGAGGTTCATCAAATTATTGTTATGTGTTTTTTATTGTTGACTTGACTGAAATGATGTGAATTATAATTTCATGTGTATTAAACGTATGCTTCGTTCTTGTTTACTCATGTGTATTGAATTTCATGTATACATATGTTGGACATGCTTCATTCTTGTTTACAAATGTGTATTTTATTTCATGTATACATATGCTTGACTTAACATCGTTAGCTTTAGGGGTTCAATGACTTAAATGTGAACCTATCTTTTACACTTTCTCAATACCTATTCACAAACATACAATATATCTCTCTTGGCTTACGAAACATAAAATAATTTTCCCCCAATTCGAAACTCTATTCACTAATTCAACGTGTCACACTAAAAATATGGATTTATTCATATATTTTACTCACAATTCAACTAACAATTACAATCTATTTTTTCAACAATTCATAGAATTATATATAATACGAAACAAAATATCACTCAAGCGTTCTGATTTTTAATTTTCAAATAAACTTAATTGTTTAGCATTCAACATCCACACATCGCTCGTAATCATTTAGATATGAATTATTCAACATCCAGGCACTGCTTTTAGTCGTTCAAATATTTATTAAACAACATTAGTACTTAATTCTATCAAAAGCAACCTTAATAGGAGGTTCAAATATTTATTAAACAACATTAGTATTTAATTCTATCAAAAGCAACCTTAATAGGAGAAAATCCATATAACGCCCCTTGAGTAATTTGAAAATTTAAACACAAAGGATAAACTAAACATGCCATTATTTGGTCAAATTATATTAGTCAACTAATTAAAACCCCAAAACCACTTTTCAAGTATTTTTTCATAAATTTTTAATTCGGATGATGGTGTTAAATAGTAATTCATTTTTTTTTTACAACTAGTAATTGTACCCGTGCAATGCACGAGACAACAAATTGCATTATTTTGATGTTGTAATAAATGTTTGATGCATCGTATGATCCAAATTCTGTTATAATCATTTGTTAATAATTCATCAGTGGAACATTACTAAGTATACTACACACACACGCGCGAAAAAAAAAGCGAATAACTTTATTGTTGAATAATTTTCCAAATGAATTGAATCAGCTAATACCAGTGGATTAAAAATTTGAACCAGGAACAAAATCATCAACTATGTCCTTCATGTTGAGCTTAAAAGTATAATTAGATTTAATAACTTAGTTAACTTAATCAAACTAAATTATCGACAACATACCAACGTAAAATGCCATCTATACATCTTGCGTAATTAAGCCCTTCTCCACTGCCTCGTTTTGGTCTTGTTTTACCACTGGAATTAACAATTAGAAAATTAAGATTAAAAAATAAATATAAACAATAAATTAAATATCGCATGCAAACAGTAAGTCTTGAAGGCCGACTTCCAATAGCTTGTGGCTCCGCCCATTTTTGCTTAGTTATCTCCAATAATCCCTTTCAATAACATGTCCAATAACATCTAAAAGGAATACATAAATTAATGAAACACATGTCCAATATCGCATGCAAATAATTGTTTACACAAAATTTGAAATCTTTGGTATAAATTAATGAAACCCATAATTTAACAAAATGAAATTACCTATAAGCCATGATGGAAAAAGATGCAAATTAATTACCACACAATCAATAGGATAAAGAAGAAAATAAGACAAAAATTCTAAAGTCGGGTTACCAAAAGAAGAAGCCTTAGGTAAGATGAAGAAATAAAATTCAAATGTTGCAGAAATTTTGTACAACGATGTCAAAAAATCCGCTAGGGATGAAAATCAGATTTATTTACCCTTTTTTGTAAAAATCGAAAATCAGATTTATTATGAACTATGAAGAGAAAACAAATTGCAAAATAGCTAACCTTGTATGAAGTCACAAACGTTTTGTAGAAATGGGAAGAGATAAAATTGGGGTGGAGAAATTGAGAGGTGGGATAAATAAGAAGAGAAAACACAAATGTGTTGAAGTGGTAGAGAGAAGTTGAAAGTGTTGAGAGTCTTAACTCTTAAGGGAAGTCTTTGGGAATCTTCCATCTTTGGGAATATAATAATTAATATTTTATCATCAAAAAAATAATATTTAGTGTTGAGATGTTTATGGCTGAAAATTAGGAGATAAAATAATATTTACTTTAGGAGATTTAATTGTTTGTGCGTTAGAGATATTTGTGGCTGAAAATAGGAGTGATTGGGCTGGTTCGGGCATACAAAATTGATAAAAATCGAAAATAATACTTAGGAGATAAAAATCGAAAACAATATTTAGGAGATAAAAATTTGATGAAAATAGAAAATAATATTTAAAATAATATTTAGGAGATAAAAATTTGATAAAAATCGAAAAGTAATATTTAGGAGATAAAAATCTAATAAAAATTGAAAATAATATTTAAAATAATATTCAAGAGATAAAAACTTGATAAAAATCGAAAATAATATTTAAAATAATGTTAATGAGATAAAAGTTGATAAAATACGAAAATAATAATTAAAATAATATTTAGGAGATAAATAATGATAAAAATAAAAATATTATTTAAATAAATATTTAGGAGATAAAAATTTGATCACAATTGAAAATAATATTTAAAATAATATTTAGGAGATAAAAATCGAAAATAGTATTTTGGAGACAAAATTCTGATAAAAATCGAAAAATAATATTTAGGAGATAATTCTTTTATAAAATTCGAAAACAATATTTAAAATAATATTTAGGACATATAAATTTGATCAAATTCTAAAATAATATTTATGAGATAAAAATATGATAAAATCAAAAATAATATTCAAATTAATATTTAGGAGATGAAAATCTGATAAAAATTAAAAATAATATTTAAAAGAATATTTAGGAGATAAAAATCTGATAAAAATCAAAAACATTATTTAACATAATATTTTGGAGATAAAAATTTGATCAAAATCGAAAATAATATTTAGGAGATACAAATTTGACAAAAATCGAAAATAATATTTAGGATACAAAAATCTGATAAAAATCGAAAAATAATATTTAGGAGATAATTTTTTTATAAAACACGAAAAAAATATTTAAAATAATATTTAGGAGATATAAATTTGATAAAATTCGAAAATAATATTTTGGAGATAAAAATTTGATAAAATCGAAAATAATATTTAGGAGATAAAAATCTGCTAAAAATCGAAAATAATATTTAAAATTAAATTTAGGAGATATAAATTTGATAAAATTCAAAAATAATAATTAAAATAATATTTAGAAGATAAAAAATTGATAAAAATCGAAAATAATATTTAGGAGATAAAAATTTGATTAAAATCAAAAATAATATTTAGGAGATAAAAATGTGGTACAAATCGAAAACAATATTTTAGAGATATAATATATCTAATGAAATTCGAAAATAATATTTAAAATAATATTTAGAAGTTAAATTTGATAAAAATCGAAAATAATAATTGTTTTTTACAAATATGACATTAGGGTTTCTTAGGGTTGCCCTAGCGTTTTTTTCTTTTATATATAAGATATTAAACTTATTTTTTTATAATTCTAATTTAAAATTAAAATACTACTTTCCGAGTTTTCTTAGGAGATTTGAAATAATAAAAAATTCCAAAAATACATTAATCATAAACTCCAGTCATTTCCACTTTTCAAGCTTCATGGAAAATGTAAGAGATTGTAGCTAGTCTCAAGATCAAACAAGATATAATCATGGTTGTTAAATCGTAAATCGAATCGAAAACCGATATGTAAAAAATCCAAATTTATAATCGTATTGAATTATACATCGTAAGATTTGCAGTTCTTTCAAAAATAATATTGAAAGTAATTATATATAAATATTTTAAAATATTATATAGTGTATAACATAAATCTATATATCTTTTAAAATTTATGAAGTCAAACTATAAAAATTGTATCTTGAAAATGTAAAGAATTGATGAATTAAATATAAATAAACAACTAACCTAATACAAGCTCACGTATGCTATTAAAACCGGTGGCGTGTGAGGAATTCATGTAAAATATATAAAATGTCTCTTGAGAACTAATTAAAATAAAATAATATTTATTTAGAAAAAATAGAATTGAACTCATTCCAATTAATTTTCCTACTTTATAGTGCAACAACAGATGATGAATAAAACCAATAAAACCAAAAGTAATACAATATTGTGATTTTCTTTTTATAATTTAAGAGTATTTCTTCAGGGCATAAAGTGGTCGACAATAACATAATTATAATCACATTAACTAATTATAGTTAAAGTCTAATGTGCCCGCATGAGTGTAGCTCAACTAATTCCGGAGGTGGTAAGTTGGTGCAAGGTCCTAGGTCGAATCCTGGTAGCCGCAGTATGGGAATTTCAACTCCAATGAGGGTTGGTTCCTTGTGGGCACCAGGTCAGAGTCCGCTCCCTTAACGGGCCGTTGAGTTACCATGATTTACATTTCTCCATCAATGGATGAGGCCCTCGGAACGAGAGATTTCGCCTTTGGTGCAAGTTAAAGTCTAATGTCTTTTTAATCGAAACTTATTATATATAATTATGATAAATTAAAATCTCTTAGATCGTAAGAATCGAACCGTAAATCGTGACGTTTTAAATTTATGTTTTGAATAGCAAATTGTAAGATTTTAATAACCATGGATATAATATCTCGAGACACAAACAACATGATACAAGATACAAGCAGATATGTTACATTAATTGATTTTATCAAATCACCAATTATAATCAATGGGTTTACAAATCATCAAACCAGATATTGATGAATGTCAACAGAAAACAACACAATAAAATCACACGTACGTACGTCTCACAGCATATATGAATAAAAGTTAAAACATAATCCACTCCCTCATCGAAGAACGCAGTACATACATCGATGGTACTTATTTCCGGCCGGCCAGATTGGTGGTGGTGGTGGTGGCCGGCGAGAGTGGCGGATTGAATTGATATATAGTAGCTTAGCCACCAGCAAAGCACGTACCAAAGCACATCAACGTGTTCCAAAAGCACTCACACATTGAACATAAACATCCGAAAACTTCGCCGCAACATGACTTAGTATCTTCATCATCTGCCATCTTCTTCAAATTATATATATATATATATATATATAGTGTGTGTGTGTGTTTGTGTGTTTGTGTGTGTGTGGGTTTATATAGAGTACGCCAAAGAGACTAGTCCCGTACTCCACCCTGCACGTTCTCTATCGCCAGCTGGTATATAATATTCAAAATCGCTATCTTGGATTATTTTATTTCATTTTCAGAATTGGCTTTAACAAACTCAATTAATTAGTAATTATTTATATTCGCTCAAGTCAATTAGTAAGAAGTCAATTAGTAAGATCTTGATAATTTAGCAAAAACCCTCTATGTAACATGTTACACGCAGTTGGCATTGTGAAGATTTCGAACAGCTACAACAACCTCCAAAAATGAGTAAAGTAAAATAGATGAAAATTGAAGAAATATTTTGCTGGAAATCTTTTCTCTTTCTCGATGGTACAAAAGCTTGAGAACATGCACACAAATATAATTAAGAACAAAAGACAACTTAAAACTAGTACTTCTAGAAGACTCTTGAAATACCTAACGTAAGTTCCTTTTTGCAGACTCCGGGTGAGGTTTTTTCGGCGCGCAATTGCATACCAATTAAGCCAACTGAGAAGGCAATATCCGGTCGAGTTATAGTCAAGTATAAGAGACTACCAACAAGAGCACGATAAGGTTGTGGATTCGGAAGCAAGCATCCTTCTTCTCGCCCCAGCTTCTTGTTCACTTCAAGCAAAGTAGAGCATTTCTTACTCTGATTAACCCGAATCTATCGACAAGCTTCCTGGCGTAGCCTTCTTGAGTGACAAAAATTCCATTCTTCATATTTATCAATTCTAAGCAAAGAAAATGATGTAATTCTCCTTTTCCTTTTTTTTTTTTTTTTTTTTATGTCGAATCTAACAGCAATCATCCTGTAGTCTTGAGACATCGTCCTCATTATTTTCGGTTATTATCATGTCATCGACATACCAAAGAACAATCGGATGCAAATTTTCTTGTTTCTTAACAAATAAGCTCGAGTCAGAGTTAGATGCTTCATAGACACAAAATTGCAAATGTTGAGATATTTTGAAGGCATATTCGGTCGTATTTTGGCCAGGGGAACTCAAAAAACCTCGGCCCTGAGTCGGGGGGGGGGGGGGGGGGGGGGGGGGGGTTGGGGGTGGTGGCATCGTTTCCCTTGGCGCGTACCCAGTTTCCATCGGTCGATTAGGTGGGATCTGTAGAGTTTCTGGAGGGGTTGTTCCTTTCTCGGCTGCTACAACATCCATCTCCTTTTGCAGGTTCCGTGCAATCGAGTGTACACTTCCATCTATACGTCTCAACTCATATATGTTGGCTTTTGTTGTGCAAAAAAGATATTTCTTAAGCATTTTTTCCCAGCAGTTATCTTTTTCTGTTTCCCACAGACAGCGCCAATGATTTGTTCTTGTTCCTATGAGAAGATGATGACGAGGGTGAAGTCAGACCTGCTTCTTCGGGCGTTCACCGGGATCCTGATTCGCCGATGTACCTGCAACGCCCGGGGAGGAGTTTCCTGGTGTAAAAGCTCCAAAGATCAAGTTAGAGGAGGAAGAAAATCTTTTTTTCTTGACAGTTATCTTTTATAATCTATTGAACATCCAAAACTTATAAGATTCTAAAAACATCTTATAAGATGTTTAAGAGCGTATAAGTTGTTTAAAAATGTTTGGTAAAAAAATCATAAAAGATCTTAATTTTTTAAAAAATAAGCGGTTAGTGAGCTTATAAGATGTTTTTAGAAAAGTACATCTAGCTCACACTTTTATTTAAGATCTTATTTGATTATTTACTAAAGGGTGCACATTTAGACCGGATGGTCTGTTTTAATAGATAATCGGATGCCATAGGATGATTGACACGTGGATAGTTTAAATAAAAATATAATTAAGATTCTAATAATTGAAAAAAAAAAAAGAAAAAAAAAAAGAAAACCCCAGCAGAATCCATAACCCCACCAACCCTAATTATAATCCGCGTGATTGATTAAGAGTTAAGACTTAAGAGTGCAACATGTCAAAAAATTAGTGGAATCTGATTTATATTAAATATCGGCTGATCCGCACATAATTTAATCTCTTTACTAAAACACTAAAAATACAAAATTACCCTCAAATACTTTATTATATTACACGAATACTAATAACATTTATATTTTATCAAAACAACGTATTCTTAAAATCAAGATTGATTATTTATTAAAATATAATTATCATAATAAATTAATAATTGTAAAAAAAATTGTTCTATATTTAATTTTTTTTTTTTGAGTAAATTCAAGTCCATTACAAGGGGAAATAGGGGTGGGGGGACTCGAACCCTAGACCGTTACCCTATTGGTAAGGGCTAGGTACCAACTCTCCTAATAAATTTACATTTTATATGTATATAAAACACGCGAACATTCTTATTATCTCGATAATAAATTATATTTCTTTTATCTATCAAAAAAATTACATTTCTTTTATAAACTTTATTTTATATTAATATATTACTTTTAGATTATTATTTTTATTTGTAAAGTTAATTTATAAATATAATAATAATATTTTAGGAACAAAAGTATTTGAGTCAAATAACTTTAATCGTTATAATGGTATCATGTACTTTTTTGTCATTATAGCGATAAATAGACATTTTATTTCCAAACACCTAAACAACTTATAAGAACTAATATTAACTTATAATCTACATATCCAAACACCTTAAAAAATAATTTTTAAAATAAGATCTAACAGCTTATCAGCTCCTAAAACATCTTATCAGATGTAGGAGCTTATAAGCTTAGCCAAACGGGCTCTTAAATCAACGTTCCTTTATATAGAGATATCTTGCTTTGGGGTCCAAATCCTTTTTAGGGTTTCCACATGAGCTCTTTCTTGATTTGGGCATGCCGGTTATTAATGGGCTTTTAGGTTAACTTGAGCTTTACCTCGCTTAAGGTGTCGAAGTGCGCAAGCTCCTTTACATAAGACATAAACGAGACGTTCACTAACCCACTAAGTCATTATCTTTTTTAGTGTGTTTATTTCGTGTAGGACAAGGAGGTCTCGGATTCTATAAATAGGAGAAGTTCCCTGTTCATTTATCACCGATTTTTGTAGAAAGTTGAGAGCATAGAGTTTTAGGTGTTGGTACACTTTCAGCACCACCTTATTTTTCTCATTACATAAGTATGTTTCTTTGTAATTAATATCCTTGAATACTGGTATGTACTCCTACAGTTCTGTTAACCAATATTGTCATCGATTCTAGGAATTATTGTACGAAAAAATCAACCTAATGGTTTCCTCATAAAAGAGAAGATCTTGGCTTCTCTGTGCATTCTTTGAAATTATTTTAATAAAAAAAATCACCTTTAAAGGCACATCCACAAGTATATCAAGTTATATGTTGTATAACGATTTAAACCTTCTATTGTTTAATTTCCTTGCACAACATTTCTTAGTTTATTTATTTTGTGCGAATCTCTAGTTTTATATTTTATATATTTATTTACACGTACGAATTAAGTGGCATTGAATTCTTTCAAGAAATATCTAAAATCAGAATTTCGAAAATTGAAGTGGAAAAAATGGGCTCTAATTGGAAAATTTTCAATCGAATCGACGAAAATTGAAAATTACATTCCGACTCGCATAAATAAATCCTTTCAATACTTATTTGAACCAAAAAAAAAAGATCAAAGTTTGTTAATTGGTGAAAATGGGACTAACTTAGGGTTTACAACATGAAATTGAAGTCAAATTTGGGATTCAAGGAATTGTGGGTAATTTTGATATATATGAATAAGTTTGCCTTATTAGTAAATAAACTTGAATGGGAAGGATATATTTGTAAGACATAAAAGTAAGATGTCCATCTTTAATTATGTGCCCTAATTATGTCATGTGTTTTTTTTTCAATTCATCCTATTATGGTTCTCTAAACTTTGCAAATATGCATATATCCAAGTAATTTAAAGCTATTTGTTTTTTTAAGTATTATTATTTTTATTTAAAATGGTTGAATTTTAATCTGTTTTTACCGCCACCACTGGTGATTGTCGATTAGCCACCGTTATTTCCATTCTCTAGCGTTGATTTTTTTTCTTTTCATTTTTTTTCGACAGGTCAGTCGCCATTGACCCATTGTTGACTTTTCTTTTTATTTTTTATTTTTGAAAATATATTTTTCTTTAATTTTTTTCGACAGGTTAATCTCGCCTGTCTCCCACGTTGAATTTCTTTATGAATTTTTTTTATCTGATTTTTTTCTCCAGCTCCAGCATTGAATTTTTTTTAAACATTTGTTTTTTTAACTCTTTTCAATAATATTATTGTGTTAATATTAATAATATTGTCTTAGCTTGCAATATTAGTGTCTCAGACCATAAAATTAATTACTACCTGAGATAGTAAAATTACTGTATTGGTTATTAACAGAAGAAAAGAAACAAAGCACAGACCGGCCGGAAAATAATATCCGGGAAATAAAATATTTTGAACAAAAAAAGTTAGCGCCGAGGACTGGGCGGAAAATAAAAGTTCATAAAAAAATACTTTTTGAACAAATAAATATTGTTTAAACAAATTGCGAAAATGGGGGTGAATATGATATATTTGTTAAATTTGGGGTTAATGTGCAATATTTGTGAATTTAGAGTTTAATGGATGAAGTGATGTAGATTATATCATGAGGGGTATTTTAGAAAAAGACATGGAGAGTTTACTTGTGAAACTGTTTTTAGTCGGTATATATGTGCATTTAACTTTTAAGTAGGGATGGCAATGGGTACGGGTTTGCCGGGTCTAAGACCCGAAATCGACCCGTTTGGGCGGGTCTGGGTAAGATAAATGGTTTTTGGTCAGGTTATGGGTTTACGTTTCTAGAACCGGATGTTTCTGGGTCGGGTTACGTGTCTTATTGGAATCGACCCATATAAATATATTATATTTAATAATTAATCTATATATGAAAATTAACTTATGATTTCATTTATCAAACTTTCAATTTTCATTGTGTCTATTTTTATTTACCCATTTTTCACCATTTATTTTTTTGAATCTCTTTTCTCGTAGGTAAAATCTATCACTTGTCGACCATCGCTAGCCGTCTTGCCTTTTAAACTTTATTTATCGTCCAAGTTAAATATAATTAATTATATAATTTTATTATTCACTTTATATCACTTATAGACGAATTTTAGAATATTTTATGTTAATTTTTAAATTATTTTGTTAAAATATAGAAGCAAAAGATTATGAAAGTTAAACAATGATAAACTTTTTTTTTTATGTTAACGGGTCTAGTGGGTCTAGCGGATCAGAACCGTTTAATTCGGGTTTGGGTTGGGGCGAGTCTGGGTCTAGTTGAACCGTGTTGGGGTAGATCTGAATTTTATATATTTTTCACGGGTCGGGTCCCGGGTTTATGCAAACCCGGCCCAGAACCGACCCATTGTCATCCTACTTTTAAGTCCCCTCCTTGGAGTTATACGCAATTCGCCCATAATAATAAGCTATTTGCGTACTAAATATTTGTAGCGCCACAAGACTTGAAGTTAAACATGCTGACTTAAAAGTTAAAACAAGTAAGCATATGATGAATTGTTTTAGCAATGAAACCAATTCCTTTTAAAAATAATTTAACGATTACTCTTAATGAAAAACTTTCAAGTATAATTAACTGAAGTATGTTTTTAGTTCACATTTCATTTTATTTCTTGATAAATTATGTTGAAGTTTCTTTTTTAAACAAAATTGTGCCAATATAATACTCAATAATTAATAAAGTTAGTCATGAAACTACGTTGTGAATTGATAATATTTCATCTTAAATTAATTGGTCAAAAATGAGCTTAGCTAACAAGTCCACGTGTCATGGAAGTGTGAAGCTGATCAAGACTGTAGTCGTGTATCTGAAGGATTGGATCACTGACTTCAGCTAACTAACTTGGACATGAGGTGGCACGTCACCATTGGAGCTGCTGGAATCTTGTTGTTCAGCTGATGGTCCTAGAAGGATTTTTTTTGCACTTATAAAAGGGGTTTTTTTTGCAAAAACCACCCCGTGTAATGTTTAATTACCAAAAACCCGTGTGTTAAAAAAATTAGCACAAAACCCCTTGTGAAAATTAGTTAAAGGCAAAAATGATCTTGCGAGTTTGACGTGTCGTACACTCGCGTGAAATACTCAAATACCCTTTAAATAATGTTTTACGGAAATTACAAAATTACCCCAAAATTTCATGAGCCCAAAATAATTTTTTTTATATTTTTCAATTCAATCCCATCACATTTTCAAATAGGCGCTCTCTCCAAATCAACCCAAAACCTTATCCCCGTTTTCTCTTCAGATCGTATCAAAAGTGTATACAAACCTTTTCTTAATCATTATCAAAGAATTATATAACAAACTAGATCCAACAATTAGCTTTCAAATGGTAATTAAAGCTAGAATTATACAGATATGTAGTTAAAAAAATGAAGCCTTCAGAAGCGCCCCGCTCCGATGGAGGAGGATTCACGACGCCGGTGCCCAAATTCCCCTCCTCCGCCGGAAAATGACCGCTGAGAAATGCCGGATGCATCGTGTAGAGAGGAGATCCCGTTGTTTCAGTGTTTCTTTCCGCTTTGAGATTTTGCCGGGGAAGATTCCAGTTGATGGTAACCAGTGGCTCTCCGACTGCGGCGACAGAAGAACCATTTGTGGACTTTGACGAATGGTTACTCAAGCTTTGGGGTGGGAGAGGGGTGGCCGTGGCGGTGGGTTTTTGACGGGATAAGAAGTACATCACCTGTTCTTCACTTTTCTTTTATCTTTTTTGCCTTTTTTTTCTTCTTTTCTAATTTTGTTTTTCACTTCTTAATTATTTGTGCTGGAATATTTTATTATATTTGTAATTAGGGATACTTTTATCATTTCATCTAAGTCAACAACCAAATATGATATAAGGGGTAGTGTGCTTTGTGAAAAAAATCATATGGGGTTCTTGATAATATTTTTAACACTAGGAATTTTTTGGCCATTCGAGATTATACAGGGTTTAGTGCAATTAGGTTCTTATAAAAGTAATGTTGTCGCTGTTGAGTCAGGCAATTAGATCACATAGTAACACACACAGTTAGTTAGCAAGCTATCTGAGAGATAAAACAAGTGTAAAGAGGAAACATAGCAACACACGCAATTGTTGCTTCATTATACATGTGTGCATAGATTGTATCGAGTTGGTCTATGAGTGTTGTTGTTTGTGATTGTAGATTGACCATAGCAAGTTTTACAACAATTGGCGCCCACTGAGGTTGAATTATATATCTGAATCCATGAGAACTGCCAAGTTTGATATTGAGAAATTTTCATGCAATAATGACTTTGGTTTGTGGAGGGTGAAGAAGAGGGCAATCTTGGTTTAACAAGCGTTACCAGATCATTGAAGGGAATCAAAGGTCTTCCTGATATCATGTTATGTGGCTGAAAATAACTTTATTTGAGAATCTAACAGATTCTGAACATAAATGATCAAATTTCAAAATTTTGAAAATTCAGGGACTAAACTGTAAATATTAAAATTTTAGGGATCAAACTGTAAATTTTGAAAAATTCAGGGACAAGACTGTATGTTTGAAAACTTCGGTGAAAACTAAAAATGCTGAAATATATTCATAATTGCAGATGATGAAAGGAACGAGCTGCATATTCTGAAAAACATTTGGGTTGAATCGTAAAATTTTCAAATTTGTGGGACTAAAATGAAATTTTTGAAAATTTTGAAGGAGTAAACTCTAAATTTAGAAACAGTGGAATATGCTAAGGGTTTGGAATTTTAACAAGAAAATCATATCCCTTTTTTTCGTTTGGTTTGAAATTTCATCTCATCTACACCAAATCATGTACATACCTCCATATATATGGATTTGAAATGAAATTTGCATCACTAAACTGTTGTGATTCAAAAGCTTTAATTGAATTGGTCAATATTTTGACTCCAAAATCAACGCAATTTCTTTTGCTTTTTTATTGATGCTTGATAAAGCTTATCAACATGCTTTATCGTAAAATGAATATATGACAAATCATTTTTCATATTTCTCACCTCTTTGTACCTCTAATGCGAGATAAGTTTATAATGTAATAAGCACCATGATATCTATGTAAGATATACCTTGAAATATTTTGTTATTTCACTCTCAAAGAATAACAACAATTGAACGAGTTTTGTATTAGCTCACAACTCGTATTATTGTACGATATGCTATTAAAATTCTTTATTTTGCTATTATGAGTGCAACTTAAGTGTTTATGTTGCCACTTCATGATCATAATATAGATTCATAAATTAGAGAATATTTTCTCTTACATATATTCAAAAGTAAGTATATCATATGTTACTTTTCTTGTGTGTTCAAGATATATGTCACCAATTCATTTGCTTGTATTTTTAAGATACAAAGATACTTTGTAGTCTCTTTTAGACATCGTTTCAATATGAAAGATTTGGTGTGTTTCTTCAAGACACATATGAACAACATAAGTATTTTGTGTCCTCAAAACATGTAAATGGATCTCAATTTCAATGATCCAAATGTCGTAGTTGTTGGGAATCGGACACGTGTACGCAGCGGAAAACAAAAATTTAATGCGATTTAAACAACTTTAAACCACATAAACACATGCCCGATAATTGAAAACAATTAATTGCGTACCTTTGCGCTTCCAGTGAAATTTAAAAACAACATACATGCTTAATTATTCAATCGAATTTAAATCAATTAGCATGCTCGCGTTTAAATCAAATAATCATGCTCTTAATAAATAAACGATTTCATGTAGTCACATAAAATCATACAAGTTTCATACTAGAACGAACATATATATTCAATTTAAACGTAATCAAATCTAACGACAATGGATTCGAAAATTTACCTCTTGAAGCGTGAGGTAGGCGCACTATGCAAAGCAAGATTGCCACGGAAACCAATCCGTGCAATCCGGGGCAGCAACGGCAAAACGGCAGCAGCTACTAGACGAGCTACGACAGCGCGTGTGTCTCACGCGCTGTCTTCGGGCGGCGCGTGGGATTGCGTGCGGCGTCGGCTCGTGTGCTGCTCCTCGATTATTCAATCTTCGATCTTCCTCCTCTCGGATTTCACCTCGTATACTTTGATATACTAAACATGTGGCACTAGACACGTAATAGTTAGGAAAACGGTAGAATAGAAAGAAGTAAAGAACTACCAATGTGAATCGGCCAAGAGATGGCCGATTCCGGCAAGATTCCGGCGACGGCGGAGGTGGTGGCCGCGGGGGGTGAGGAGAATGGCCGAGAGAGAGGGAGTGGCTAGGGTTAGGGTTTCGTGTGTTGTGTGTGTGCAAGTCCTATAAATCAAGTATTTATAGTGTCTTGCATAAAACCCTAACGGGCTTAAGTTGGATCGGGCCCAACAACTTAAGTTCGTTAGTTCTATTACTTGCTCGTCTCTCTAAATTCAATGATCGGAAAATTGCAAAAATTACATTTTCGGAATCATTATAATGTCCTCGTCATTGCGAGTGCCAACTCTCGATTTCCAACTTTCCAAAAGTGGAAACCCAAATTCAGTGCACCTTCTAAATTTGGAAACTTCCCGATTTAAAAAGTCCACTAATATGTTTGCCTATTATTTTCCTTTTCTTATTCTCATTCATAATTCCAAATTACGAATGTTGGACCCAATCATATTGACTTCCAATCATGCAAAGATAAACCATTTTATCTCTGACCGTTTATTCAAAGATCTCATGTGCACGAGCAGTGTGACCCTCGTTGGTTCAGGTGTAAGCTAGCCGTGGGCCCACAACCCTTTGTGGTCAAAACTCGTCCCTTAGAGTTACGATTAAGATGAAACTGATTTCACCTTAATCACCCAACGAATCAAGATTGGCGTCTAGCAACTACGCGTCATGATTCCCTAGATACAAATGAAGTGCATGCAAGAACCTTCAGATATAGTTAACGTACAGTACGATCCCTTCGATTCATATGTCCCGATTGAAGTAGAGGCATTGGTTCATTGAGACCTCTTTATTTGTTCAATGACTGTGCGATCGTTCTAAGTGTTGTAATCGTTACGTGCATGACTTAGAGAATCGAATGCTCTAATCATCACTTATATAGCTCTGGCCAGAGACTTAGAGAGATTACAAACTATGAGAACACACAGGACATCCAAGAATTTTCTAGCGATCGAATCCCCGACTACAATGCACAGACCTCCCACTAGATTTCGGACTGCACGAACACTGGCCCTTGGGATGGTCCTCGGTGGAACTCAGGGACAGGTCACGATATAGCTGGTCCTCTAGTGAAGTCACGGTCTAGGTCATAAGGACTAATGGTGCACAACTATACCATAGATATCTCTACTCGATTATTGGGAACCACTTAGAGATTTCTAGGGTGAGGGAGTTCAGTGAACTCGTCAACTTACGAGCACCCACTTATGCATGCCGATATCACAATACCGTTTACTGATGAGATGCAGTACACATACACTAAGTGCAGTCTCTTAATGGGAAAGGCCGATATCCTCATTGGTCGCGTAACCCTTCGACTAGGAACACGTTTAACAGTTATAATACTTAAGTAAATATCTCACGATCCTAACGATCAATTACTAGTACTTGTAATAACTGTAAGGATATACCTATGCTTGTGACAAAGGGACAAAGATATAGAATGCCAAGTTGTTTTATCATTAATACGAATAAAGGTTCGTTTATTACCATAATAAATACGAAAGACCACAGCCTCATGTTGATCTTTCGGATCACATGATACTTTCTCTTCCGAGGTGACTCGTTCTACTTTAACTTCACCTCTATCAATGATCTTTCGGATCACATGATACTTTCTCAGAATATGCTTCGATTTCTGATGAGATCTCGGCTCCTTAGCTTGCGCCACGGCTCCGGTGTTATCACAGTACAACGGTACTGGATCACTAGCATTAGGAATGACACCCAACTCTTGGATGAACTTCCTTATCCAAGTCCCTTCTTTTGCAGCTTCGGACGCTGCAATGTATTCCGCTTCGGTAGTGGAATCAGCCGTCATGCTTTGCTTGAAACTCTTCCAACACAAGGCACCACCATTAAGGGTGAATATAAATCCCGAGTTCGACTTTGAGTCATCCACATCCGTTTGAAAACTAGAGTCGGTAAAGCCCTCTAATTTCAACTCGGCACCCCCATAAACGAAAAATATATCCTTAGTCCTTCGTAAGTACTTGAGGATATATTTCACGGCCTTCCAGTGAGCCGGGCCGGGGTTAGACTGATATCGGCTTGTGACACTCACAACATACGCAATATCGGGTCTCGTACATAGCATGCCATACATTATGCTTTCTATGGCAGAAGCATAAGGCGTCCTTTTCATCTCCTCGATTTCACTAGGTGTTTGCGGACACATAGATTTCGAGAGACGCACCCCATGGGACATTGGCAAGAATCCCTTCTTGGATTCTTCCATGCTAAACCGTTTCATAACGGTGTTATGTCAGTCTTTCGGATAATCCAAGCATCTTTCTTGCTCTATCTCTATAGATGCGTATTCCTAATACATAAGATGCTTCTCTCAAATCCTTCATTGAGAAACGTGTGGACAACCATGCTTTCGTTTGTTGCAACGTTCCTACGTCATTCCCAATGAGTAGAATGTCATCAACGTAAAGCACTCAAAATATCACTGCTCTCTCACTAACCTTCTTGTATGCACAAGGTTCCTCCAGATTCTTCTCAAAATCAAACTCTTTGATTGTTGAGTCGAACCTAATGTTCCAACTACGGGATGCTTGTTTCAATCCATAAATGGATCGCTGCAGCTTGCAAACCTTTTGCTCACTTCCAGAAGATATGAAGCCTTCCGGCTGCGCCATGTAAATTTCTTCCTCAATATCTCCATTAAGGACGGCGGTCTTCACATCCATTTGCCATATCTCGTAGTCGTACCACGCAGCTATGGCCAGCAAAATCCTAATGGACTTCAACATCGCGACTGGCGAAAAGGTTTCCTCATAGTCAACTCCTTGCCTTTGAGTATATCCTTTCGCTACCAATCTAGCTTTATAGGCCGATACCTTTCCATCCACTCCAATTTTCTTCTTATAGATCCACTTGCAGCCTATGGGAACAATTCCTTTAGGTGGATCTACCAAGGTCCACACCTTGTTGGAGTACATGGAGTCCATTTCGGATTTCATGGCAGTTAGCCAATGTCCCATGTCCGCATCCGATACGGCCTCATTGTATGTTCTTGGATCTTGTCCAAGATCAACATGATCTTCACCATTTTCGAGGAGGAATAACCTATCCGGCATTTTCCGAACTCTTTCGGATCTACGTACCATAGGTTCAGGAGGTATATTAGTGGATTGTTGTATTGGTTCGATTACTTGTTCTTGCGCTTGAACTTCACTTTCCGGTTCTTGAACTACTTCAAGTTCTATCATGCTGCCTTTTCTACCGGATAGAAACTCCCTTTCCAAAAAGGTGGCATTTCTCGAAACAAACGTCTTTGCTTCCTTGACACAATAGAATTCGTATCCCATTGAGTCTTCGGGATACCCCACAAAATAGCATAAGTCGGATTTACTATCTAACTTGTCTCCCACTAATCGCTTCACATAAGCGGGACAACCCCATATCCTAATATGTTTGTAGTTGGGTTTCCGGGAATGCCAAAGTTCATAAGGTGTGGATTTAACTGCTTTGGTGTTAACTCTATTCAGCAAATACGCGGCAGTGCCAAGTGCATGACCCCACAAGTATGCCGGTAAGTTGTGAACCCCATCATAGATCGAACCATATCTAATAAAGTCCTATTCCGACGTTCGGAAACTCCATTAAGTTGAGGAGTTCCAGGTGGAGTCCATTGAGATTGTATTCCATTCTCTTTTAGATAGTCAATGAACTCGATGCTCAAGTATTCTCCACCACGATCGGATCGCAGTTTCTTAATACTTCGTCCGAGTTGCTTCTCTACTTCATGTCTAAAATCTTTGAACTTTTCAAATGTTTCGGACTTGTACTTCATCAAGTACACATACCCATACCTAGAATAATCATCGGTAAAGGTAGCGAAGTAGTTGTATCCACCCTTCGCACTAACACTTAGTGGACCATATACGTCTGTATGGATCAAATCCAAAAGATCCTCGGCTCGTTTCATTTTCCCATTGTAGGGTGACTTGGTCATTTTCCCTTTAAGGCAAGATTCACAAGTTTGTAGTGATTTCACGTCCTCCAAAGAGAACAATCCTTCACTAGCAAAATCGTTCATCCTTCTTAAAGAGACATGACCTAATCTAGCGTGCCAAATTGTGCGGGGTTTTGATCTATCTCCTTACGTTTTGCTGATATAACATTAATAGGTATTTCATTTGGATTTAGTTCATACAAGTTGTTTAATAGTCGTCCCTTGCAAATCAAATTCTCATTCTTTTGTATGATGCAAATCGAATTTCCAAAAACAAAAGTAAAACCTTCAATGTCTAATACATGAATAGAAATAAGGTTTCTAATGAGAGACGGAACAAATAAACAATCGTTCAAAACAATAGGAAAACTAGAATCCAAAACATTTAAGTAAATCGTGCCAATGGCTTTAGCAGCAACTCTTGCTCCATTCCCCATCCTTAGGTAGGTCTCACCCGCTCTAAGCTTTCTACTTCTTGTCATTAGCTGCAAATCATTGCACAAATGTGAGCCACAACCCGTATCCAATACCCAAGAAGAAGAATTGATAGACAAATTTACGTCAATGAAATACGTACCCTTTTCAGAACTTTTCTGCTTTATGTAAGCATTGCAGTTGCAGCGCCAATGTCCTTTCTTTCCACAATGATGGCAAGCATCATCAACTTGCTTGCTGACCTTTGCCTTGGGGCCCCACTACCTTCACCCACTTCGAACTTGCTGTTTGCAAATGGAACTCTTTCATTTCTCTTCTTTTGGGAAGAACTCTTCTTTCAAGAAGTAGCAGCAACGAGAACAGACTTCTCTTTCTTAATGGTGGACTCGAAACTGACCAACATGTTCATTAACTCATCCAATCGAGGATCTAGTTTGTTCATGTTGAAGTTCACTATGAACGATTCATAGGAACTAGGAAGAGACAACAGGATCAAATCCAACGAGAGCTCGGCCGAGAGGGTGGCATCGAGATTCACTAGCTTTTCAAGGAGAGTGATCATTTTGAGACAGTGCTCGTGGACCGAAGTCCCCTCGCGCAGTCTCGCCGTGATCAACTCCTTTGTAGCAGCGTACCTCGATGCCCTAATATTCTCACTATACATGCTATCGAGATGAGCCTTTATATCGAAAGCATGCATGTGAGACTCTTATTTCCTCGCAAGCGCGGGCTCCATGGCGGCTATCGTATAACACCTAGCATGAGTGTCATCTTTCTTCCATGCTTCATAAGTTTCCTTTTCAGCATCAGTCGTTGTGGCAGGTATAGTGGCAGAAAGTCTCTCGTTAAGAACATAGAGACGCCCCTCAACGGTTAGAACAAGCTTAAGACTACGCAACCAATCTAGGTAATTAGGGCCATTGAGTTTATCGTCGAGGATTGACATTATGGGATTCTTAGACATGATTATCTGAGAGGTATAGAGAAGAGGATTATTAGAGATTCGCGTTAAGTGATTGTTACAATTAAATGTTTGGCCTTATGTTATTTAATTGTTCTCCCACTAATTTTATCGAGTTCCACTTCCCTCTAGTAGACAAACGAGAAAACTGATTTTTCTTAATGGGCTTTAGGTCCAATAGACAAATATAACCCGTAGTTAATCTAGCCCGATTATATTTGCCCAAAGGTAGATATCACAATCAATCATATCCACAATATGACCCTAAATTAATTTTCCTCACACTTGATAATGACCTAAGTTAATCTCGCGAATATCAAAATCGTCGTGTGTCAAGTCTAGCCTACCAATCAAAGATGCTGATAGAACTTGATTATGCCAAACTAATGCAGTCCCTAGTTAATCTAGCCGACCACGTTAATCTAGCATAACCCTTTTCTACGGCTACCTTCATCGCTATGTCAGTTGAATTACAGCTAACTTTACCATAGCACTCCCCGCTAACACGGCTTACTGCACTACAGTAAAGGGCTACACATAATTCAACCGTTGGTAGAAGGAAAGAAAAAATCAACAAATTGGTTTTTCTTTATAGCTTGAGATGATTCTTAATTAGATTAAGAATGAGGGATTTTTATTAAAAGTTTTATCTCATCAGAAGGTTCGGATTGGTCTATGTGATTCCTACATCTATGTTCTCTAAAGGTATATGGAAACGCATATTGTCCTAAGAGGAACATACGACCTAACTACATAATTAATTACATTAATTAATTATCGAGTTTTTCAAAATAATTATAGAACCTCAACTCGCATAAATTAATCAAATAATGTTGAGGTACTATCAATTAAGTTGAACTATAATCAATATTATACGTGTGTTCTATTAATTAAAATCAATTTAACAATTTTAAATTAATTAATTAATTAATCTAACACCTATTTACTAAAATAGATGATTGTTGAAACGCTTATCTAATTGGGATTAATTGGAAATAATTTTTCGAAAATGAAAATCAAGTTGTTTTAAGTTTAATTTTAGAAATCTGAAATAAATTTTTATTTGTTTTTATTTTCAGTGAACCGGTTCGGCCGACCGCTCTGACCGGTTCGGACCGAAGCGGTCCGGTTCTGCGTGGTCCAGTTGACCCAAATCAATGGGTCGGGTCAGTCGGACCGAGAACCGGTCTGACCGACCCGAATCCACGTGGATTTGGTCAATTGGATCGCGCACAACCATCGAACCGGCCGGTCCGACCGGTTCGATCCGAACAATTAGAAACCGACTTTTTAAAAATAATTTCAGATCCGATTTTCCAATTTTAAACAATTTTAAAGCTGGAAAAATTCTAAACAATATTTCAAAAATATTTTAAACTTACGAAAACTCCCAATTACATAATACAACAATCGCTACTTTAATAAATCGAACATGCTTAAAAATACGACGCAATTAATTGCGCAATGAGCTCTGATACCAATGTTGGGAATCGGAAACGTGTACGCAGCGGAAAACAAAAATTTTATGCGATTTAAATAACTTTAAAACACATAAACACATGCCCAATAATTGAAAAAAATTAATTGCGTACCTTTGCGCTTCCAGCGAAATTTAAAAACAACATACATGCTTAATTATTCAACCGAATTTAAATCAATTAGCATGCTCGCATTTAAATCAAATAATCATGCTCGCAATAAATAAACAATTTCATGTAGTCACATAAAATCATACAAGTTTCATACTAGAACAAACATATATATTCAATTTAAACGTAATCGAATCTAACGACAATGGATTCGAAAATTTACCTCTTGAAGCGTGACAAAGGCGCACTATGCAAAGCAAGATTGCCACGTAAACCAATCCGTGCAATCCGAGGCAGCAACGGCAAAACGGCAGCAGCTACTAGACGAGCTACGGCAGCGCGTGTGGCTCACGCGCTGTCTTCGGGCGGCGCGTGGGATTGCGTGCGGCGTCGGCTCGTGTGCTGCTCCTCGATTCTTCGATCTTCGATCTTGCTCCTCTCGGATTTCACCTCGTATACTTCGATCTAGTAAACGCGTGGCACTAGACACGTAATAGTTAGAAAAACGGTAGAACAGAAAGAAGAAAAGAACTACCAATGTGAATCGTCCAAGAGATGGCCGATTCCGGCAAGATTCCGGCGACGGCGGAGGTGGTGGCCGCGGGGGGTGAGGAGAATGGCCGAGAGAGAGAGGGAGCGGCTAGGGTTAGGGTTTCGTGTGTTGTGTGTGTGTGCAAGTCCTATAAATCAAGTATTTATAGTGTCTTGCATAAAACCCTAACGGGCTTAAGTTGGACCGGGCCCAACAGCTTAAGTTCGTTAGTTCTTTTACTTGCTCGTCTCTCTCAATTCAATGATCGGAAAATTGCAAAAATTACATTTTTGGAATCATTATAATGTCCTCATCATTGCGAGTGCCAACTCTCGATTTCCAACTTTCCAAAAGTGGAAACCCAAATTCAGTTCACTTTCTAAATTTGGAAACTTCCCGATTTAGAAAGTCCACTAATATGTTTGCCTATTATTTTCCTTTTCTTATTCTCATTCATAATTCCAAATTATGAATGTTGGACCCAATCATATTGACTTCCAATCATGCAAAGATAAACCATTTTATCTCTGACCGTTTATTCAAAGATCTCATGTGCACGAGCAGTGTGACCCTCGATGGTTCAGGTGTAAGCTAGCCGTGGGCCCACAATCCTTTGTGGTCAAAACTCGTCCCTTAGAGTTACGATTAAGATGAAACTGATTTCACCTTAATCACCCAACGAATCAAGATTGGCGTCTAGCAACTACGCATCATGAATCCCTAGATACAAATGAAGTGCCTGCAAGAACCTTCAGATATCATTAACGTACAGTACGATCCCTTCGATTCATATGTCCCGATTGATCTAGAGGCATTGGTTCATCGAGACCTCTTTATTTGTTCAATGACCGTGCAATCGTTCTAAGTGTTGTAATCGTTACGTGCATGACTTAGATAATCGAATTCTCTAATCATCACTTAGTCAGCTCTGGCCAGAGACTTAGAGAGATTACAAACTATGAGAACACAAAGGACATCCAAGAATTTTCTAGGGATCGAATCCCCGACTACAATGCACAGACCTCCCACTAGATTTCGGACTGCACGAACACTGGCCCTTGGGATGGTCCTCGGTGGAACTCAGGGACAGGTCACGATATAGCTGGTCCTCTAGTGAAGTCACGGTGATGTCTAGGTCATAAGGACTAATGGTGCACAACTATACCATAGATATCTCTACTCGATTATTGGGAACCACTTAGAGATTTCTAGGGTGAGGGAGTTCAGTGAACTCGTCAACTTACGAGCACCCACTTATGCATGCCGATATCACAATACCGTTTACTGATGAGATGCAGTACACATACACTAAGTGCTAGTCTCTTAATAGGAAAGGCCGATATCCTCATTGGTGGTGTAACCCTTCAACTAGGAATACGTTTAACAGTTATAATACTTAAGTAAATATCTCACGATCTTAACGATCAATTACTAGTACTTGTAATAACTGTAAGGATATACCTATGCTTGTGACAAAGGGACAAAGATATAGAATGCCAAGTTGTTTTATCATTAATACGAATAAATGTTCGTTTATTACCATAATAAATACGAAAGACCACAGCCTCATATTGGCTTGTTGGTCACCTACTCTAACAGTAGTGTCTTCTTGAACAATCATAGATAACTTCAAGTTTCATGATATTTTTTATGTCATTATTTCACAAATGGATACTCATTTGGAGTACATTCAAATCTCAAGTTTTTGAGTTATACCTTGAATTTATGTACTTGATTTGGGGTCTTAAGCCCTATAATTGGTACTTAATCGTAAAATAATAGTACCTTGAGTGGGAAATACCCATTAACTCAAATATTCAAGTTTGAGTATCATCACTTAGACCTTGAGTTTAATATATTCAATCGAGACTTCTAGTCTTCAAATTTAATCTAGGCCTCAAGCCTTTATATTTGATATGCCTCCACATAACCTTCAAGCCTTCATATTTAAACTTCACTTCGAGCCTAAATTTTATGAACTTCGAGTTCTTTTTCGATTGATGGAGCTTTTCAAGTCACATAAATTAGAGAGCAAGCGGTTCTTTAATATACCACTCAATCTTCGTGTCACTCCATTGCACGTGCTCGATTTGGGCCTCAAGCCTCAATATATAATAAAAATCAGTATAGTACTTATTTGTGAAATAATAGTACTATAAATGGGGAATACCCACTACAAATGTTCAACAGTCTTATCATTTAGGCTTAAAGTCTAATATACTCAATCGAGATTTCTAATCTTGTATGTAGTCTAGGCTTTAAGCCTATAATTGTCCCTTTTGTTTTTAAAACGTCATGTTCATCTCATAAATTCGCACAAGGGACAACTCTGGCAGAGTTCAGTATTTTAAGTATATCTCTCTCGATCAAGATCCGATTTTGATGATTCAAAATGTTTCGAACAACCAACAGAAAATTCTACAGGTTTCGTATTTTGCATTTTCTGAAATTCGGACATTATCATATCCAAAACATGCATCGAAATAGAGACTCGTGAATTGCACGAAAAATCACCTACAATAAAATTAAGATGGTTAATATTTTATCAATTTAAAAGAACAATAAAATATTTGAAATCAACTCCCTTTTCTTCATATATGGCTGAGATGTTATTCTCTTTGAATCATCGTTGCTCAAAAAATGAAATAGAATAATCCTGCTGATAACCTGTTGAGAAAGTAATAAATGATATACAAGAAGTAGAAAACAATGTAGGGAGAATATGTAATATATTAGTCCATATTTTCACGTGTACCAAATTTAATACAATGGTATCATACATTTAGTACAAGAATGATCAGTCAAAGATCATAAGTTACAACTCCTTAGCGGTGGTAAATAATGGTCTTTAATAGTGTAAGTAGTGGCGGACATCCACTAACTTATAGAATTTACAACAATAAGTATAATTAACTGAAGTATGTATTTAATTCATATTTCATTTAATTTATTGATAAAATATGTTGAAGTTTTTTTTAAACAAAATTGTGACAACATGATACTCAATAATTTATAAAGTTAGTCATGAAACTGCGTTATGAATTGGTAATCTTTGATCTTAAATCAATTGGTCGAACATGAGCTTAGCTGAAAACTCCACGTGTCATGGAAGTGTGAAGCTGATTAAGACTGCAGCCGTGCATCTGAAGGACTTGATCACTAACTTCAACTAAATAACTTGGTCATGAGGTGGCACATCATAGAGGGTTTCTGGATAAATTTTTAAAATGATGAGTTTTTTGGCCATTTGAGATTACACAAGGAGTTATGTGCAATTATCTCCTTATAAAAGTAATGTCGTTGTTGTTGAGTCGGCAGTTAGATCACATAGTAACACACAATTTGTGAGCAAACTATCTTGTAAATTTATATGCCTATAAAAATCAATTAACCTAAGTTGTAACAGTTAAGTTGTGAAAACAGTATTCAGTTACAACTATAATTCTTGTGTTAACACAGTTATAAATCTACTAAAAGCAGAATAAATGAACACAAGAAATTAATGTGGTTCGGACACAAATGTGCCCTACATCCACGTGGACCTGCAAACACGATTTCACTAGTTCAGATTTACAGTGTACATTAATAGGACTTATTAAAAACACTAAAGACTCCCTCTTTATGTAATATGCCGTTCTTGTACACAACTTGAACTCCGTGTCTCTTCCAACAGCAGCTCCACACCGCGTGCCTCGAACTCCCTTCAGGCCTGAACTCCCTTCAGAAACGCGGCTGATCTCCCTTGAGATCTATACAGCAGATCTGTATATATTGGCACACACAGCGATGGCACAGTGCAACGATGGCACAGTCCTGCTCCGCAGAACGCCTTTGGCAAAACTTCGATGCTATGAAGAGGTTTTTCTCCCAAATAATGCACACGGTTCTTGTATGTCTTGGAGGCTTATATAGCCACGAAAATAAGCCCTAAGACCTAACTTGGGCCCTAAGAAATCGTTTTAACTAGGTAATAGAATCCTAGTTGATTTCTACTTCTATTCTAGATAAGTACAAAAGATACCTAACTAGAATAAAATACATGGAAATAAATCTAAGTCCTAATAGAAGTATATAAGAATAGGACTCTAATAAATTCCAAAATAAATATGGAAAACAAATCTTTGCCAATCTTTTAATTCCAAAACTCGGCGGATTTCCTCGATCTTCAATAGTCGGAAATCTGGCGCCAACAATCTCCCCCTTTGGCATAGATTGGTCAGAATCCATATTTAACAAGAACTCCCCCTGCATATGAGATTTTCTCTCTTTGCAGGAATGATTAACTCCCCCTGCATCACATACTGTTAGTACAACAGAAGTTGCAACACATAGATGTTATAACAGAGAAATTTCTTGCAGCACAAAGTTATCAAAAACAAGCCCAAGGCACAAAATAAAAATAACCAAGGTGATATTCAAAAGGCAGGAAAGTAATCATAACTATAACAGTCCTAAATAAGACATAAATTTAAGCAGTTCAAAAAGGACAACAAAAAAGTTTTTCAAAGAAACTTCCCTTAATAATCATAGTCGGAGAGCTGATCATTATCATGAGAACTGTTGGACGCTTTGCCTTGCGGTTGTGGACTGCTGCTTCATCATTGAAGTTTTTGCGGGGGGCATCTGGAGTTGTTGCTACTCCCCCTTTCTGACCAGACTGTGCCAAAGTCTTAAGAAGCTGGTCCTGAATAGACGAAAATCCCTGAGCAAGCTGAGCCTGGATAGACTCCTGAAAACGAGTGAGCTCATCCTTGGTGACCACATCAACTGGCGGCGGAATAGAGGCAGAGACAATTGGAGCCTTCTTCGCACGATGGACTTCAGACACGGAGGCAGGAGTGGAGACAGATGGGCCTTCGTGTTTTCGATTAGAGCGTCGGAGTGGAACAGGAAACTCAACATTGCGGGGGGCAACCTCTGGATCTGAGGGCAGATCATCTTGTGGGGTTGCAGAGAGTCGATCATCGTCAAGATCAGCCATGTCGGTGTCGACAGGGTCAGGCACATCACTTGTCTGGAGACTTGGTGAAGGTGAAGCCACCGGAGTAGAGACGGGGTCCAGATCTGTGGTGACGGGAACAGGAGAGACTTCCACAGCAGTAGGGCGAACTTTCTTTGAGGATTTTCTGGACTTCTTCTCAGCAGGCGAGGCAGATGGAGTGTGGCGTCGTTCAGGCATAGAAGCTGAAGGTCTCATTGAGAAATGTTGTGACAGTGAGTGATAGGTCAACGAGGGAAAAGACAGACACTCCAACTTTTTGTGCAAGAGTTAGCAAGAGCTCCGTTTTGAGCATAGATGTACTCCCCAATGTTGATAAAAACAGCATGAGTGACGCTTCAGGGAAACTCAGCATACAGTGATCACAACGGCTTTGGTGTACGTGACACAAGGGACTAAACACCGGTAAAAATCTTTATTCAATTCAGGAGCCACATTGAAAAATTTCCCTTCGCAAGTAACCGCGAGTCCCATCAACGGAGAATCAACAGAGAGTTAGGACTCTGGTGAAGATTCTGATGACTCAGATCTAGTTGGATGTACGGCAGTAAAGGCACCATAAGTCTGCTCTGAAAGAGGTTGGTGGCCACTCGAAGCGTATGACTCATCCTCAAGACCATAATTGCTCTCAAACTTCCTTTGAGGCCGGCAAAGTAGCTTCTTCAATTGCGACATGGTCTTCACCACCAACATCTTCTGCCTTATACATGGAAGGATCACTTTCAACCAAAATATTGTCCAGCAGATCAGAGACAACATCTTATTTGGAGCTTGAGGCTGGTGACTGCACATGTGTGAGTATAGGCTCCGGAATTGTGGCCATGAGAGAAACGAGAACTACAGAGACCACTGTTGTCGTCACAGACTTTGACGTTTTTCCAGGCTTCTTGTCAAACGGCGATGCACAGTTGTTTGTGCTTCCTCATTTCAGACCCCTCGACCGATTTTTCTCTTTCCATAGTAAATCTGTGGAGCACAAAAAAGAGAAGAAACGAGTAGCTTTCGAAAAGCATAGAGAGATATTGGAGAGAGGTCGAGTATAAGAAATATTGAGAAATCTTAGAAGCCCTAAAGATAGGATGATAACAGATCCCACAGACATCATGATAAAACAGAAGTATATTCCCACACGCTTCTTCGGAGATTCAAACAGATCACGTATCAAGACAGCCATGTGTCAACAGTCAGCCAGAGGCCACAATAAACTCAGAAACCCTAGAAGGGGCAGATATTTAAAGCACAAGGACCGAGAAAAGAGGCAGAAAAAGAGAGGACTCTTCAAATACCAGATATTTTCAAATCAGAAGAATATCCCACAAAATCCGTGACAAAAAACAAACAAGATATTCTCCACACGAAACATCAAAAAATAGAGATGGCAGATGACATGGCCATAGCCACGTGGCCAGAGACAACTAGTAGCCAAAAAAATTCACAAAGCCCATATATAAAAAATTCAAGAAAAAAAAATTTTAAAACGAAAAAAAAAGGAAAAAATCACATCTTTTAAGGAAAAGAAAATCAAGAAGATCACAAGATTAAAAGTTGAGGGCTTGGTTTTCATGAATTAATTAGATAATCTTAAAGAAAATCACAATAGAAGGCCACCTAGCAAACTCTTGGATGCACGATATAACTATAACCCCATGACCATACTCAAGAAACCATAATTTAGGTAATTTTATTAGGGTTATGAATGCGTATGCGATTAGCACAGCAATTCGATCGTGGACTTCAAGAAGAATTTCCTAATATATGCTTGAATATCATCCCAACTTTTTCTTCCTCTTTTTTATTTTTTTATTTTTTTTATTTTTTTTTTATTTTTTTTTTAATTCAGACTATTTTTTCTTCTCCCCTTTTTTTTTTTTTTTTTTTTTTTTTTAATCGGACTATTTTTCTACTCCTCCCCTTTTTTGTTGATATGATGTTCAAGCAAACATTAGGAGGGCAACCTCCTCAAGAATCCACATAGCTTTTAAATAGAAGTCAGGGATGCATATGCGGTAGCATAATTCTCCCAATAGAGGTATGATCTTTGAGATGAATGAGGTCATAGACATTGATCACTCCCGATAGAGGGGGCAGCACACTTCTATCATGGCTAACTGTGGAAACAAAAATTAATTCACAAAAACTAACACACAACCATTAGTCAAAAATGAAAACTTCCATCATTACTGTTCCCAAAAATGATGTCACATGAGCAGATGACACATATAATGTCCGAAAAAAAATCAAGTGCAATCCGGACACAAGTATTAATTGCACTATCATAGAAAATTCAGTTTTGCACATGGCAAATTCCAAGCGCTTTACGCAAGGAATCAAACCTAAGGAAATCAAGAGGCTTTGTGAAAATATCAGCTAGTTGATTGTCTGTGGACACATAATCTATAGTCACACGTTTCTGCTCAACTAATTGCCTGATGAAATGGTGTCGAAGATCTATGTGTTTGGTTCGAGAATGCTGAACATGATTTTTTGAAATATTTATGGCACTCTCATTATCACAAAAGACATGTAACTCTTTTTCACGAAAGCCATAGTTATTTAACATATGTTGCATCCAAAAGAGTTGAGTGCAACAGCTACCTACAGCTATGTAGTCACACGCAGCATTAGATAAGGAAATGGAATTTTGTTTCTTACTGTACCAAGATACCAAATTGTTACCAATGTAGAAACAATCTCCTGTGATGTTTTTTCTGTCATCCACATCTCCTGTCCAGTCAGCATCACTGTTCCCTGCAAGACAATTGTTAGTATCTTTTGAATACCATTTTCTCAATTCGTGTGTTCCACTAACACATCGGATAATGCGCTTTACAGCACTCAAATGACTCTCTTTAGGGCTTGTTTGGTACCTAGCACAAATACCTACACTGAAACAGATATCATATCTATTAGCAGAAAGATAAAACAAACTTCCTATCAAACTCCTGTATAGTGTGGAACCAGCGTCTGTGCCTTCACAATCTCGTCCCAACTTCTCAATTGAGGTCATTCGTGTTGTTAAAGGCTTTGCCTTTTTCAACCTAAATTTACTTACCACGTTCTTGGCATATTTGCTCTGTGAGATAAATATCTCATCATCTAGTTGCTTTACCTTGTCATTGCTCAGAACCAGTGCCCACATGTCATTTCGAGAAAACTGCTCAAGTTCCTCAAGCTTGGCTAACTCCCAAAATTTATCAAGAATTGCTTCTTTGATGTTTTTTGGTTCAAAAGTGGAAGTGAGATAGACATACCTGACTATTTCCTGGTAGTCAACCTTGGGCTTATTGCAAGTTTTCATACCTTCTTTACCAGTGATAACATCTTCAGTTGTGACATAAGATGTCGGCACTGATACTTCTGTGATTTTGTCTTCTGGTATTTCTCTTCCAATGCTCTCAGTTTGTTTCCCCATTAGAAATTCACCACATAAATCTGGTGTATTGGAGTTTAGTTGGGAAACACCTTTCACACAACATGCATTGATATTTCGTGTTAGATCCTGAAAATTCAAATTCCCCAGTCGATGATAACACATATCTGTGATATCAGAGGTGGCGAGGGGACACTGTTCAACTTGGTCAGTTTGATCAATTTTATAACAATTATCAGAGGATCTATAACCAGATAGAACACACCTGTGGTTTCGATCAAACACTTCACACTTACGCTTGGTGAACAACACTGAGTCGTATAGATCACATAGCTGACTTACGCTGAGTAGGTTTGATTTCAAACCCTCTACATACAGAACGTTGTCAAGGTTAGGTAATCCTCCAACATCCAAGTTACCTTCTCCTTTCACAACGGCCTTGTTTCCATCACCAAGAGTAACTTGTCCACCAGACACATTTTGCAGGTTCTTTAAGTGATCAGGTACACCTGTCATATGCTTGGAGCAACCACTATCAAAGTACCAAGAGTTCGTAGTACATGCTTTTAAAGAAAGAATAGCAGGAAAGCAGTTTGCATTAAACTTATTCATCCATTTATTATCAGAGTATCTTCTTTGGGAATTGTGATCCCATGCAGCGGAATTGGATGATTGATATGCTAAACTCTTATTTATCAATTTCCATCTTTTAAAGCATTTTGGCCTAACATGTCCTACTTTGTGACAGAAATGACAAGTTGGCACAAACTGTTTTGTATAAGACTGTGAGGCAACATGTTGTGGAGTAGGTTTGACAGTATTATTCACAAAATTAATTTTTCGATTTGGATTAGGTTTACCATCGAACTTACTCCCAATATAGCCAAGACCAAGTTTATCAGGATTTGAGGGATGAGCATTTAAAATTTCATTTAACCTGTTTGAAGGAAGAATCGCAGTGCGATTTAACTTACTGACTGATGCCTCTAATGCTGTTGCAACAGGGGCATTGCCACACTTCAGGTTGGGGCAGGGTTCAGCATTTTTCTTTGGAGCATGATTTTTCTTGATCTCCCTTGCTTTATTGCAATCGTTGTTTCGCAAATGCCTCAACAATTCTTTTAGATTGTCAATATCCTTCAAAGCAAAATCCTGTTTTACCTCCAGTACCTCATTTTCCAATTCTAGCTCATCG